>NC_080598.1:56483333-56786041 GCF_027887145.1 Ammospiza caudacuta | reverse complement strand
AGTAGCTGATGTAATGCTCCAACACACCATGGGGCTTTTGTACTGATCCCATCCCCTTTGAGGAGAACTCTCAACAATTCCCAATGCTGTCTCTTGGATTAAGACTTGAAATTGCATGTTTAGCATAGAAGATCTGGAACTTAATGGCACAAGATTAAGAAAGGAAAGGAAAAAAAAATAAAAGAAAATAAAAAGCAGGTTATTTGCAACAATTGTCATTTAATGGTAGTGACCAGCTCTTAGATAGATCCAATATGCCCAGCACAGGAAAATGGTGAGAAAGGGAATAAATATTTTACTTATCAGAGTAGAAATGCAAGGCAGCCAACACAGACCCAAACCTGATAAAATCATGGGGTTTGTCTACTCTTAAAAATTTTATTTTTCCCAGCTTAGGTTGAAAGTGGTCTGAGATTGGTGCTAACAATCATCAAAAGCAAGCTAAACCACTAGTGTTGGGGTTTTTTCCCTCAAAGCAAGCATTCCACATTTTGGTGCCTTCAAGAGAAAATGTCATTTCGAGCTGTGCCATCAGGTCTACTGCAGCAAAGAATGGAACCAATTTTATAGGACAGAATACCCTTAAAACACTGTGTCTAGAATAATTGGTCTTTAAGGCATCACATTTGATTTACAGACACATCTATTTTCTGATTTATTGTGTAGATTTAAGTTAATTCAGCCATTTTACAATATCTGTAAAATTGTGATGACAATCCATGCCCCATAGGAAGCCTAAAGTTGAATTCACTAATATTAGCAAAAAACACTCAGACGTCCTGCAATTCAGATAACAATATCAATGTAAAATCTCACTGTGCCATGCCTACTATCTTTAAATTCATCTGCTTTCCCTGGAAATACAGTTTTTTCTAAGGGGAAATATAACTTTTTCTTACTCAATACTGGAGAAATAACTAGGTGAATATGTAGGGAGTAATTTTAAATTAAAATAATTGCAAATTAGCTTGAAGAACTTAAAACTAGCAATATGTTCTGATCATCTTGGACAGGAAATAAAAATAAATGGATGAAAAGAAAATTTGGTACAGAGGTGCACAGATGAATCAAATTAGGGAAGTAGAAAGGATCTGTGGATCATAACATCCAACCTTACAAAACTGGTTTGCTGGTAACTGGCTTACAGGTTATTCAGAGTTCGGTTGCCTTCACAAAATATGCCAAGAACACAAAATCAGGTAAATGGTTGATAATTGCAACTTTGGAGATCATGTGTGTGAAACCATTGCCCAACTAAAATCCTCTTCAGTCTTTGAGCACACTTATCTCTTCACACCTTTGCAAATAAATGTCTCAGCTACCATAAGAACATTTCCATGTTTGGATTACTTTGTCCCCAGATTAACGTAAAGTTCCCTGGATGATTTGAAATTTTCTGATGTTTCACATCAAAACCCTGGAATGAAGAAAAACTGAAGGTTGGCTCCTCAGGCAACAGGAAGAATGGAAGCAAAAACCCTCATCTCTGTAGTTCAGAAAAGGAAATCCATAAAATTTGTCATTTACTGTAGGTGGAATTTAGTGAGTACCCTTCTGTGTGAAAAGAACAAGGTTTCTGATAACAGGCACTGTTTTGGCATTAACAGCTGTCCAAAACCACTTGCAGCTATAAGCTCTTTATAAATGTTCGTCTTCTGGGAGTGCTCACATCTGAAACCTGTACTTTACCTTCAATTTGATTCCAGTAGCTGTCTCGAAGTACAAACCCAGCAGGCTGACTTCCTACTTTATGATGATTTCACATATTTAAAGTATGCCCCTGGAGGGAAAAGGATTCATGGATTAAGGCATTTACCCTATTTCATTTTCTATTTTCACAGCCTCAAACAGAAAGCAGAATTTCATGATAAACAAACCCCAACATGGACTAAAACAATTCCCACTTATTATTCACAGCAGAGGTAAAACAGGATTTCAAAGGCTGAAAGATGCCCTCAATTTGCATCCTGTTTCATTTGTCACTAAATCTGTTTGCTGTTGGGAAGGCATTTGCCATTCTGTTCTATTAGTCATTCAGTTAAAGCAAGACTTGTAATTAACACTTGCAATAATTAGGCATTGGTTTGGTTTGGTTTGGAATCAACCTCTGTGTTTTAATTAAATCTCAGGAATTGAAAAAAATGGGTATAGGCTTTTGTTTAGCCAAATGATTAAGTGGCATTTTTTCCTCATCTTTTTTGTAGAAGCCATGCTATTTTCTACTCTGAGCAAGTGGGAATGTTTCATTGTGGACTTAAATGAACAGTTTACAAATAATCACTTTTTCTGTTTTTAATGTTAATGGAAAATGTGTTCTAAAAACAAATCACTGCCCTCACACAGAATGCTTCTCTCAATGGACATATTATCTTTATGACAACACTATGTCAGCCAAAAGTACCATATATTACAGATGATTTATCCTTTATTGGGAAATGGGGAAAAAAATATCCTCACTCTGAGCTTAACCTATCCCAGTAAACCTGTTACACAAACAGTTTGTCCACCAGCAAATAGACAAGCCAACCTGCCATGACAGATTCCAATTATAAGAAAAATATATCTTAAACAAATGAAACCCTTGTGTACCCAGTGGCACAATTCAATAATTGCAAAGACGATTGCACCATCTGTGCTTCAAATTTATGGCCTTATCACGTACAGTCAGACCTTTCTAAAGTAGCTTGTCAGAGGAGCAGGACTTGAAAGGAAAGAGCTGAGTGAGTGTGTGCCTGCTTTAAGGAACTTGCAAAATTTTTGCAACACTGCTTTGCTGATCAGAGGGGAAAATTACAGGTAAAAACTAAGAAGTAACGTGCTGTAGAAATGTGATATACAGTTATGCCACTACCTATGGATACATCTTTCCCAAGTATCAGCTAGTTTGAAAATCTGTGTGATTAAAAAGAGCCAGTCCCCCACAGAAGAAAGCCAGAGCAGCAGAGCCAGTCAAGATTTTACAGCAAGTTTATACTCCTAGATTCATTACAGACCCTTTTAAGTGACTCTGTGGTGGAGATATGAAGCCCACATAGAAATCTGAAGAAAAGGTGTTCATCATTTAGAGAGACTATTCTGCAATGTCAGGAAGGAGTCCATTTACTTCCCTCACCTCTACCCCTAAAAAGAGAGATTAAATGCTATTATTTCATGTACATTCAACTGTTCCTTGTCAAGTAATTTTAACTCAGAAGTTATAAATATGTCAATGGATTAAAGGACACGGAGGGGACAGCAGAAGAACAATGTAACAGCAAGCTAATCTGTGCAGAGAGAAATTAATAAAGGCCATTCAAATTCACTGGAAAAAGATAAAGCAAGTAAAGAGATGATCTAGCATCCACTGCAAATAGTTAACAGATAAGTAATGAGTATAACTATTTCAGGGAGACATGTTTTAAAATCTTCACCTGGCTGAGTTTGATGCCAACTCCTTTTACTTCTCTCAGGAGAGTTATGGATGAAATGGAGCTTTTAAAATAAGGAAAAGAGAAGAGACTGTGATAAAACTGGGGACAGAACAAAAGGATAAAACCAAAAAATAAAATACTAATGGGGAAAACACAAGAAAGTTAAAATCCTGATAAAATGTACTGAAAAAACAGATACACCAAACTGGAGATAAGAAGAATGAGGGAAAAGAGCTCAGAGTCTGAGATAAAGCACTAAGGAGAGAGAGATGGGCAGAAAATCTGGTTTGAATAAGACAGGAAAAGACACAGAGGGCAAAGCATTATATTAACACTAATGGCATTCCCATACCCAAAAAAAGTTCACAATCCCAATTCTGAAATCAGAAAAATAAAAGAAAAAACAAAAAAGAAAGAAAAATTTATACTCATTTAACAGATTTTTAAAATTAAGAGAAGTCAAGTGTTGTAATCTTCACTGCAGTGTTGTTCCTGCCTCTCTGCTGGGGCTCTTCTCCATTCTCTGCAGCACAGTCCTTCCTGTCTTCTCAGGGGCTCCTTCTGGGCTCTTGACCCACCCCTTTTATCCCAGCTATCTTTATGAGCCACAGCTGCTGCCCAACTAAGGACTTTGCAGCTGTGACTCATTTAGAAGAGCTAGGACCCACCAAATATAATATAGATATTCACAAGGACTCCTACTATACTTCAGTTGTTGTATTCTTGTTGTTGTTATAACAATACATATATTCAGGCCCCCAGATTTCCCCCCTTTTCTTTTAACAATTATACAATACATATACAGTCCCAGCTCTCAAGCTGCCAGGAGCTCACAGCTCTCGGCTGTCTTCGATACATACATAGAACATATACATATCCCTATACAGTCCCAGCTCTCTGGCTGCCACAGCTCTCAGCTGTCCTATCTTCTAGGATGTCAAGGGGTTCCATACCGTCTTTCGATGTTTGGCTGCGTGTTCTTCATCACGTCGGGGTCACCACTGTTGTAATCTTCACTGCAGTGTTGTTCTTGCCTCTCTGCTGGGGCTCTTCTCCATTCTCTGCAGCACAGTCCTTCCTGTCTTCTCAGGGCTCCTTCTGGGCTCTTGACCCACCCCTTTTATCCCAGCTATCTTTATGAGCCACAGCTGCTGCCCAACTAAGGACTTTGCAGCTGTGACTCATTTAGAAGAGCTAGGACCCACCAAATATAATATAGATACTCACAAGGACTCCTACTATACTTCAGTTGTTGTATTCTTGTTGTTGTTATAACAATACATATATTCAGGCCCCCACAGTCAAGTTACCAACAACATGCCTCATAAATATCATCTTTTCACAGCATGCAATTCCTGTCCTAAGGGAAGTAAGAATATTACTCATATTGGTTTTCCTTGGCAGATTGAGGCATTTAGCAGGGAGAAGGCTTGCCAGTGTCTTGCAGGAGTGAGAAAAATGGGACTTTTTGCTAACAAGTCCCAGTCCAGAGGCCGCCAGAAAGCCTTGGCTGGGACTCACCAAGAGGATATCACTTACACAAACCCTTATCTGGAAGGGAGAGAGAAAACCACTAGACAGTCCATGTGAAAGTGAACCCACCCAAAGGTGGAAATTACATAATGCTTTCTAGCATTAGGCTGGTCCCATTTAGGCTTTAATCCCATTTAGGATGGAGAAATGAAAAAAATGCCAATACTGTGGAATGAATAGAACCTAAGCTTGCTTTCTTGCTTGCCCTCTCCAGCCAAGCAACCAAATTCCAGGCATTTAAGCTTGGGCAGTTATTTCTCATTTGTCTGTGCTTCACTCAAGGGCTCAGTGCTGGGGACAGATGCTTTTTGACAACTGTTCCTTACTTTCACAGAGATAGTCTGGATTTCTGAGTTTTCCCTCCCTCAATTAGGCAGCCATAGTCTTCTTCATGGATGAGGTCATTTTTGAAATCAGTTTTTTCTCCCTAAAGAACAAGCCTGTTTTATTATGTATGAGAAAATGAAGAAGCCTTCAAAAACTGCAGGAGGCTGACAGGAGAGGGTGGCTTTTGTATTATCTGAAGTCCCACATATGAAATAAACCTCCCAGTGGCTTCATTAGGAGCTGGATTTCAGCTAAGGTTCATCTCTGCTTTGCATTTTCTACCTCCCAGTTTCTCCTTGCTTGGTATTTGATACCTGGACACTCAATTCAGCTAAACCTCAAATGAAATCACTGTCCTACAACTGCACTGAGAAATATAAACACAAATACACACACACCAAAAAAAACCTAAACAAAACAACAAAAATAAACAAAAATAAACCCAAAAAATACCAAAGACTCATACAGTTTATTGAAGTTTTATATATATGTGCTTTGTAAGAACTCATGCATGGTATCCCCAAGGTTCTGCCCAAAAGGTGATGAATTTGATGAGACTTTTTTAAAAAGGCACTTTAAAAAAAGTGCCTTTTTAAAGCACTTTTGGAGGATGCCCTAAAAGAGCTGCAACTCTGCATGTCCAATGTAGCTACAGCAAGAGGCAGCAATTTTTCAGTCCCTGGGAATGATTTAGGTTTCATACAAGCAGAAGTGATTGTGATCATAAAATCAGGGCCTGGGACGGACTGTCACAAATGTCACCTGTGCCACCATCTGGGGCTTGGCCAACAAAGGCACACAGAGATGGAGGCTGGAATCCTCTCCCTACATTTAACATTTTCAGTTAAAGCACTAAGCAAAATGTTTTAGGGGTGAAATTTAGTCTTGGATTTAGTGTTGCAAAATATACCCATTTTATCCTCACTTGCAGTATTTTGCAGGTACAGCCTTCCCATAATCATATTCCTACCTGTGTTACAGTATGAATTTGAGATGCTTTAAATAACTTTTTGCACTCCCAATTGGAAAGAAACTTTTGGAAACCTGAGCTAATCATAGCATGCAGATCCAAAACACAAGAAGGCTCTTTGAAATGACTCATATTTTAATAGCTCCTTTGTTTCAAATCAGCTGCAAGATTCTTTGTTGCTTTAACAATAAATATACTAGGGAGGAATAAAAGTCCTTTTTCTCTTTCTATCTTTATAGATTCCAGCCCACAGTTTGTCACCACACAGGCTAAAGAAGTGGGGTCATTTCTCACTTCCTTGCCTGTACTGTCCTTTGGGACACAAGGACATGTTTGGTGTTTTGCAATATTCTGAATACTTTTTCTTTGTGTGTGTGGGGTTTTTTTTTTTTTTTTTTTGTTAATATTACATTTTATTAATACACCAAACCAAAAAGTTATTTCAAAGTAAAATCATGAATGTTTTCTTTTCAAAAAGTGTCACACTAGCTTAATTTTGTGAATTTGGAAAATTCTTTTAAAATTGGATGCTTTCCTATTTTAGCAAAGAGTCACTTCTTTCCAATAAGCAAAGAACTGACATTAAAACAATCAAATATTAAAAAAACCCACCACATTAACAAAGAGATTTTTGCCAGATGAAAAAGGCAGTAAAGAAGGATAGGAGTAAACCCTGCATCATCTTGGGATGCAACAAAGGAAGGAAAGAGGGGAGGAGGAATCTCCAAAACTTGCCCGAGTAATGAATTCCAGGGGAAGAGCTAGTAAAGCATGTTAATGAATAGCCAGATGTTTCTAAAGCCAGGAAATCTCCTCTTCCTCTCAATTTCAGACTAGAGTGAACTCCCTTTCTTGCTCTCAGTTCTTTGATACACACTGGAAAAACACTCAGAAGCTTTTTGTGCACCTCTTGAAATGCTTATTAAAACCAAGGGGAAAAAAACCCAAATCTTTGCACCATTAGGGTTTGGAACAGCCACCAAGCATTGCTATCCCAAGGTTCATGCCACACTTCAGTTTGCTCTGAGATGTGACATCACATTTTCCACCACAAGAAGCTTGCCTTTCTTGTGGCCTTTTCAATTATACACAGAATAAACTGTTCTTCTGGCTATTGAGCCAAGTTTTCAAAAGGTTTGAGACAGTGTCCAGAATTCAGCCAGTCAGTTACTTTTCCAAATGAATGGTCACCCTGCCATTTGGGTTTTGTTTAAGCTCTGACTTCAGCAAGCCTGTTCAGCTGAACAGATCCCTACATGTTTTCAGATCAGAGTCTCCATTTACAGCAGGACAGCAGTGGGAGGAATTAGCATTTCCTCATCCTCTCCTAACGCTCAGCAGACAAGATGGGTCTGTAGTATAACATGTCAGAGAACTACAAAGTCCCTTTGGACAAGCCTCTGTGAGAATTAGATCCTCAGGATCATTTGACAAGGGTTGTTCCTTTTCCTTTGTTCCTCCTGTTGTCCTCCATGGCAGGTAGAAAATGAGCAATTAGAAGGATCTGATGTCTTCCTGTATTCAATAAAAAGAGATGTGGAAGAGGCTGTCATTGTGTCAACCCATTTCATCATCACTGCCTTAAAGAGGCTTTCTCATCTCCCACCCCAGCTATTAAAGGGGCAGAAACTAATTTCCTTTACAATTTCTGTGGCCAGGGCTAAGCAGCTTAAGGAGCAGTCTTGTGAGTGTGCTCAGAAAGAAGTTCCACAGCTTCTGCTGGGAAAGGAGTTCACATAAATTAGAGTTCGTTGAGCATTATTACAGCTTGTTGCCTATGGTATTTCCTCCCCCCAGGGTAAAGGAAATAATCTTGATTAATGACACCCCAAAAAAAATCATTTTTCTCTTTAATTCACTAATTGGTTAATCTTTTATGACATCAAAGAAGGCTGCAGCATTAACAAAAAAATAGTCAATGCAAAAGCCAGATTTCCTGTGCATTTGCCATGTGTGCTTTGTTTCCTGATGTAATTCCTAACTGAAAAGGAATGAAAAATTGAAATCTCCAGTTTACATGAGAAATAGCAGTTTTGAGCTCCCTATCAGACACCTCATTTTCTCTACATTAGTCACAATCAGACAGACAAGGCTCTGTCTTGTTGAGCTACATTTAGCAGTCTGTCTGAACTGCAAATTTAGATGACATCCAAATTACACAGACTCAGCCACTAGGTTACACTAATGCAAAGTAGGAGAAAAAGAATCAAGACTATTGATTTTTTTGGTTCTTTCTCTGTCATATTCCCTTAAAGGCATTTACCAAGGCTTTTAAGATCTTCAGCGTTTTCACAAAGGAACAAATTACGTGCAAATAAGACTGCCTTAATCTATTCTTCCCTGCTTAGATTGTTCCCTCTGTACAGTCATTATGTGTTTTTCACGCTGCTGCTGCAGTTTACTTGATCCACTTTCATGCACCATGTGGTCAATGTATATGTGGGAGAGTAACTGTGGAAAAGCACATCTCTTGCACCTGCCTATGATAACCAAAACCTTTTTGCTAATTCCCTGCAATCCAAACACATCACACATCTCTCTGCTCCTCCTTGCAGCTGTTTCATCAATTTGATGCCATATTCTGCAGAACACTCTTCTGATCACATTTCCATTCTCAGACAACTTAATTTTTGCAATGAATATTTACAGGATGTTCACAACCATGTCACTAATAGGAGAAGCAAAGACCACATATTTTAACTGACAAATAGAGCTGATTTCCAAAGTACTGAACCTTCACAGCTCTGTCAAAGCCTAACAGCCCTGCTCACTCTGACTCGTGTTAACATGACTCCACTGAAGCCACTCAGAGTAGCTCTGCTGAACTCTTGCAGTGAGATAATTGGCCAGTGTGAATTGCTAAACACCACTGAAGGCAATAAATGTACATATTATTTTCTGCCTGCCAGTCTTTGCAGGGTAAGCTACAGCTGCAATCCTGCCAAAAAGTATTTAACTGAGAAAGAAGCTCTTAGAAAACACTCTCCTTGAGCAGACTGTCCCTTCAGTGCAGGTACAACACCTTGCACAGTGGGCCAAAACCTCAAGATTTTAGATGCTATGGCCGATATTAAAAAAATAACAACATCAGAGCTTTTGAGTTCTCCCTTCTTTGAACCAGAGAACGAGGAAAAGCTTTTTCTATGTGATCTCACTAAGCAGCTGTATGGGCTTTTTTAGGCATAGTTAGCGAACTACAAACTCATTAAGCACTACATATGGTACTGTCACTTTCCATGAAATCTGAGGCTCTCATACTTTCCTCCTAGGCTGTGCACATGGTTCCTGTCGGGCTGAACGTGTGCTCCATCAGGCACTAATGTGCCCCTTATGCATCGCCATTTGTGTTTGTTTGATTTTGTTTTCCATGGGCTCCTGGGCTTCTGACATTTCAGCCCTCAAAATTACATGGCCTGGATTTTTTTCCCTGTATCTATGGAAAGAAATTAATTCATTTGCCCTTGGTTTTTTTACTTACTGGAGGACCCCATCATGTATTTTCTGTTCCACCTCACATGATGCAGGCAAAAACTGAGCTTTGTGCTGGCTTCTGGTGGGATTTTCTCCATGAAGATTGAAGGTTTTATGGAAGTCAGTTTCCAGAGACAGGTAAATTTGACCAAACACTTGTTTAGTCCTTTTTTTTTCCTGCAAGAAGATAAATCAGTTTGTAAAGCACTAACAAATGTCTCATTTATCATTCGAAGCCAGGCTAGCACATTTTTCTTCCACTCTCTTGTAAAACACAGACATTTCCACCCTTAAGATTTACATTTTTCCTAATTTTTTTCTGACCTTTCCATAGTAGAATTTTACTTCAGTCCTCTCCCTTTGCTGATCCTGATGGAACAAAATTTAGGCAAAGCCTTAAAATTCCTTGAGGTTTATCTATCTTCCTTCCTTTTTTTACTTCCACCTCTCACAATCTTTTAACTATTTTCCGTTCCCATTGATTTTTTTTCCCCTTCTAGACTTCATTCAAATCACAGAAGCAGCCCTGTTTAAGGTATCTGCAATTTCCTATCTTCCTTTTTAATCAACACTACAAGTTTATAGCATTGCTATGGGCTTATAGCATCATTGAGTCACTGAAAGATAATACAAAGATTGAGTAGAATTTGAATGAGGCCTAAAAAATTAATTTCAATTACAGAAACGTGGATGTTCGTCCTCTGAACATTTCTTTTTTCCAATCACTTCAGTCTATTTCCATTAAAATAAAATTTGTGTACCTGGCACAGACAAATGAAGAGAACAGAAATGATTTAAGGTCTAGAAATGGAATAAAATAAGGTACCTTCAGCAGGTGGGAAAAGAAAATAGAAAGAATGAAAGAGTTTCCTGTATTCACAGGACTACAGCAAGGACAGTAGTTTAAGACTCCTTTTTGATTTAAAACATAATGTACCACACTATCACTTGCCACCACCACACCTGTGGTTAATTAAATGATGGGAAACAACCCCACCCTGCCACAGTGAGAAGAAAATCAGCTGCCAACAGGAGAACCTCTCCCCTGTGGATGGGCAGCAATTTGGAGGCGCAGTTTGTCACCCATGGGGAGATCGGAGCAAACCTTGCTTGGCTCCATTGCAGGTGGGGGATTCCTCGCCCCCTGGTTTGGAGACAAGGGTCACAAACGGGAGGAAAAGACATTTAATGAGCTGCTGTTAAGGATGACAGTATTTTCTAGCACACCATTTTGGGAGAGAGGATAACCCTCAGCAAATCCATTTCATGTCCAGCTCAACACAGTGCCAGCCATAGCTGGGGCATTTTATGGCTGTGGCTGTTCCATGGGAGTCCCACTCTACCCTCATTGCTCAGTGCCAAAGTTACCGAGAAACCTCTGCTCCTGTGCCAGAGGCACACAGCAGGAGTTTAACGCCTGCTGACTCATTAAAAAATCCCTCAAATCTCCTTTTTTTATTTTGTTTTTACAATAGTTTCTCAGCTTTCAAACAACATCCAGTTTTATACTTCCAAAGCTCATTGAAAAAAATAAGCGTATACCAATATACATTCTGTAGATTTCTGTATGATTAAATATTGCAATCCTGTATAATTAAATATTATAATCCTCTTTTTGCCAGTGGAGACAGCAACACACAGAAAGTTGAATTGATTCTCTGTATGCCAGAGGTTCAAAGAGAAAAGCACAGCTGAAGACCCCAGAAAAGTTTTAGCTGTGTATAACACATCTCCTGCCACTAAACAGCATGGTATATCTGAATTTTGTGGGACACTTTCAGGAAAAGGGGTGGCCAGAAACAATGATTCACAATATAGTCCTTGATCATTTTAGAGATTGCATGGAAATCTTGTACTGGAGCACACACTCACAAGCCTTTGTTACCATTCTCCATTTGTAATGGTGATTATCATGGCATGAAAATTGGGGGAGTATAAAGGCTACTATATTTTTATAATATATTACATTTATTATAATATTTTTATATTATATTTTTGATATCCAAATGTGGAAAGTAAGTCCTCTGATGGCACTAGTTGTCTGGCCACAGATCTGCAGAAGAGATTCCTACTTCATGGAGAATACAAAGGCTGTGGCTGGAGTCAGTCAGACAAATTAAAGGAAGGCAAGACTCAAAAAAGAGACATGATTGATACCATATATACTGTGGTATGTGCTGTTCTTCACAAAAATAATAGTCATTTGTATTAACTTTAGGGGAAAAGCACATTTTTCTCTTATTCTAAAATGGCTTTGAAAGTAAACATTCACATTTACATTTGGTGGATGACCTTTAGTATCAAGAAGAGGTCACCTGAATCATATCATCCATATTTGAATGGTTATATAGGAATTATTTTACACAGAAGTCCCTAAGGTAATTATTTCATATCAGAGCCAGGAAAGTTTAGTATCTGTATGCAGTATGTATTTACACTTCATGCCAATGCATTAAATAAAATTCCATCACATTCTGGTTTTGTATTCTCTTCTTTTCAAAGACACACAGTACATGATTGGATTGCAAATTCCCTCATAGTCTGAAAGGCTGTCTCCTGCTATTGTTAAAATAGATTTGGCCAAAACTGGAAAAAAGGAGTCAACAGAGAGGCTGACATTGGTTTAGAAAAGTGCACATCTTTGACAGCCACTCTGTCATAAACAAAAAGGCAAAAAAATAAATGTGTTATTATACTATTAATGAATACATATAGATGCACAGGAAAAACAGAAGAATGTAAAACTTTAATGAAAACCTTATTTAAAAGAAACAGCAAAGAACCATTTAGCTAGAGGCCAAGTCCCAAACTTTTAGGAGCCAAAGGATATTCTTCAAAATCTAACAGAACACTCTAACAGGTGTTCAGCACAAAAAAAGGAGGGGTTGCAAATTGAAGGTCCTAAAACAGGATTTTAAAGACCTATTAAAGACATTTAAATTCCATAGTTAGAGTTTAAATGAAAAGACCTGAGAACGACCCTGAATCTGGAGTGTTTGAAACCTTGATTTGGATGCATCTGACATCTGTGGCCAGTGTGTACTCAGACCTGTTACCTGAGCTAGCTGAAACTCAACACAATTCATAAGGAGTTTGACATAAATGCCTTTTGAATTCTTGATACCTGAAAATCCTGAAGCCAGAAAGTAAACTGTTCAAAACACAAGTCCAGCTGGTTAAAGTAGAAGAATCTCTTTCAGCAAGAAATGTTGACATAAATAAAATATTTTCACATTTTTCAAATACTTCCTACAGAAAGTAGTAAAACAGTGGTTTGGACAGTCTCTTTCTATTCTTTCTGCTCCATTTTTCTCATCATCGTCAGAAGTGTCCACATAAAAATACCTGTCCAAATAAGCAAAAATTTTTTTTCAGAGCTTTTATCTCATTTTTCCAAAGGGTATTAAAGAGGAAAATAGGAAAGGGGGAAAAAAAACTGAAAAAAGAGCATCTCTCTTCAAAACAACATATTTTCCTGTTCACAAAAAGCCTGTTCACTGAGCATTGCATGGTTGCCATCCATTTACATAAATCAGCTCGAGTCCCCTCAAAACCTGGCTGTTGTTCAGCAGCTGGGCTGCAGCTCTGAGCCAGGCTGGAGGAAAAGGGGCACGGAGTGTCCATGTCCTGAAGGGCTGGTGCAGCCAGCCAGGGAACCCCCTGCATCCCCACTCACATCCAACAGGGGTGTTGGGAGAGGAAATGCAAACTCTCTTTTGATTAAAAGCTCCAAGCACATCTCCTTCCATACGATCATAGAGGTGAGGTCCACGTCCCATCCCAGCTTTCCACCTGCTCAAGAAGTCCCTTCCAGGATAACATCATAAGCAAGACTGCTCAGCTCCTAAGTCAGGCTCATTCTGCAGCAAAATTAATTCATGCATAAACCCACACAGTCCTTGTAAAACACAATCCACCTGAAGAAAGACCATTCCCAAAAATCCAGTGCTTCCAGTGGGCAGACAGTAGCAGAAGCAAAGCCTCACAGGCTTTGCAGTCCAAATGACCTTTCCCACTTCATTCCAGCTGTTGTGTACTTTAGAAATATGGGAGTCCATCTGGCATGGGACTGGCAGGATCTGTTCCAGAATTATGGGAAATGGGAACAGAAAAGGTGCTGCAGGTCAGGATGGAGGCATGTTTGCAATGTTGATGTTTGCACAGTGCTTGCCAGCACTGTGCCTGTTTTAAGCCAATACCATTAATCATTCACTAAACTCACTTGAAAAAATTGCAAATAAAAAGAATTAAATAGTGGCAAGGCCTTGTGTTTTTATATGACAAGCTTTGACCTTCACATGTCTATTACATGCAGACCATGCCCACTTAAATAAAGTTCCGTAGCAGACAGAACATCTGTTAGGTCTATTTTATATTCATGTTTAAGATGGGATTAGTCTCTAGGCTTTGTCAAATAATGAAGAAAAACAAAAGGGGAGAAAGAAATTAAAATCTTAATTCCCCTTTGATTTGGTGCAACAATTAGAATTTAAGATAATTAGTGTAAATGCTTATAGAAAATGCTGTAGGATCCCTGCCTGAAATCTTCCAACCTTTCAGAGATTAATGATGCATCTATAGCATAAAGCCCTTTGCAAATGCAGGACATGTACAACTCAGGAATTATGAGAAAAGTTACTTTGACATCCAAGTGCTTATGTGGTGTTAACTGGTACAGAGAAGATGGAGATAACATTGTTAGACCTGTTTTACAGCAGGCTAGGAGCTGTCACCAGCTGAAATCTCTTGTATATTTGTGTCTGGTGTGCAGAAAGTCACTGTTTTCCAAAAGTCACTGTGATCAGCACTGACACCAGGCTACTGCCACCCTCGTTTAGAGCAATAGCCTCTCCACTCTCACCACTTTAAAATGCTTCTCTGTACCAGAATATCCTGCTTTGAAGGCTTCACATGACTGGAGACCTACAGCAGAAGAGTGTCTGATGCCTCAGCGGGTGTTTCAGCCCAATGAACGCTTCAAAGCTGGTCGCAGGAAAACGGAGTGACAGCTGAGTCAGTGTGCAGTGCTCAGAGCCCACCCACAGGTGACAGGAGCTCGGTCAGGAGCTGAGGCCTCAGGGAAATTGTACTGCAGGGAGGGCAGTGTGTGCTGGTAATGCTGAGCTAAAAGGTAGCTCAGGCAGATACTGCCAGTTTCCCTGGAAAGACACGAAATATCAAAAGTGTGAGACCAGGACAAAAAGCTCAGAAAGGCAAGAACAACTGGACCCAGCTATGAGTTTGGGGAACTCACAGAGAAATCCAGAGTCAGTCGAGAGAGCTGTAAGGACGTGAGGAGTGAGCATTCACAAGCCAGAGGTGAATTAAAGGGTAAACTGTGACTTGGACAGCAGTTATCCACCATTCCCAGTGTGACCCCTTTTCCCATCAAACTGTGAACTATCTGCATTTCAGCTCCACAGGCTAGGAAGGGTTGCTGTGTGAGGTTGCTAGTTTGCTAAGTTATGGCATATTGAGAAAAGAACACAAAGCAGGAATGAAAAGAAAGTGGTTATTTAAAACCACCCAAATCCTACAGGCATCCACCATACTACAGCCCAGATGTCGCCTTGATCTTTTAAGTTTTTCTAAGCCTTCTGATGTTTACATTCTTGTAACAAATTTTCACACACTATCTGTAAATAACTTATTGTTTTGCATTCTTTTATGGAAGAGAAGAAACTTGATGGACTGTTAGTTTGTCCAGTCATTGGAAAGGTGGCACTTTCACCCTGGCAGTGGATTGGCACTTCCAATCCACTGCCATTTTTAGAAAATTATAAATGTTAGAGTCAGCAAATAAACTTCCCTTTTTTCACCTTGAGAGCAGCAGTGTGTGTGCTCATGCTGTTTTGTGTCCTATAGTGACACAGAGGCAGTGCCTGGTCCTGGACAAGCACAGATCTACAAATAAGAACATATTTTCACTCACATAAACTTTTAAAAGGCAGGACTCACTGCTTCTGCTGTACCTGAGTCAAGATCTCTTCCAAACTCTCCTTACTGAAAACTGGACTCAATGTTGCCCAGCAATGGCTTTTACAGCCAATTTGGAGGGGTCACTTCACTGGTGGGGAAGCAGATGGGAGCAAGCAATTACAAACAGAGAAATATTGCATGTGGATAAATATCCTCTGATGGAATGACACCAGCAGAGCTCTCACAAGAGTTAATCACACCCCTTTGCCTTCTAGACTGTGTTGCAGAGGTTCATAAAATAGTGGGTAAAGGGGATGTGGTGGGTGTAAATTACTTGCAATTTCAAAGGCCTTTTGACAGACTGCCTCACTGGAGATTATCAAAGGGACCAAATAACCACAGGACAAAGAGCAATGTCATGTTAAGGATTGAATCCCAGTTAAATAATAAGA
Source organism: Ammospiza caudacuta (assembly GCF_027887145.1). Taxonomy (NCBI): domain Eukaryota; kingdom Metazoa; phylum Chordata; class Aves; order Passeriformes; family Passerellidae; genus Ammospiza; species Ammospiza caudacuta. Next base: position 56,769,959 of record NC_080598.1, on the reverse strand, counting down.
AACAAAGAGTTATAACTAATGTGTTTTTTCACAAAATAAAGAGAAGTGAGTAACAGGAAACCACACAAAGGATTACAGAAAGTATTATGGTTCAATATAGCTATTAACAAAAAAGGAGCACGACAGTGGGATCATAGCATATGCCTGGGACAAGAATAACCTGGAACCCTTTCTGATTCCTTTTTTTACTCCCCCTCCTCCCCCAAAATCCCCCTGTGAAATCTATGAGAAAGTGTGATCATGGTTCATAAAAACCAGCTCTCACTCCCAGACCTCTGCAAATAGCCAGTCATACTGGGACAGGCTGTAAATCAGTAAAAGGAGCTCCTGAATGCTGCTGCTCTAATACCCAACAGCTTATCTTTATTTCAAACTATCTGCCTGCCTGGTGATGAATGGGGTGTCATGGATGCTTGGGAAAGCAGAACTGGGACCTTATAAACCACAGCATGAACTTCACATCATCACGTGTGGTGCAATAGCTGGGCACAACCAGCTTTGATCAATGGTCAAGCTGGGGTGGGGAGAGGAGAGGGGATTGCTTGCTTGCTTTTCAGTGCATGGGGAGTTGATTTTCTAAATCAATGAGAATTGTTTGTTTCTCCTTTTGTGCTCCCACTGACAGTGGCTAGGCAGTGCTCTGCAGGGCTTTCGTAACCAGATACATGAGGCAATTGATTTTTTTTACTTTTATTTCACATACCTGAAGCTACTTTGAAGGCATCAGCATCCCTTATTCCCTCCTCCTGCTATTCCAGCCTTCTGCCCTGCAGAAACTGAAATTCCAGAACAGCTGCTTGCCACAAATAAGTTTTCAAGTGCACTAATTTTAGTGCAGAAAGAGAAAAGAAGCTGGGCAAGACAAGCCAGGCATGACCTCAGATGTCACAGGCCGTGTCAAGAATAACACCAAAGAAGTGTGGTTGCTGCTGCACATCAACCCCTACATGTACAATGCAGATGGGAGAGCACCAAGAGCAAAAATACAGCTCACAGTCAGTGTGAAAACTCACCTACATTAGAAGCAGGGAAATGCGTTGGTCTATAAGCAAGAGAAAATCCAGAAGCAGGTCAGAGATTTCTGATTTCATCAGCAAAAGGAAACAAAAGAATTTTAACATGAGCATTCCCAGAAGCATTTACTGCTGCCTAATTCCTGTTTACATCAGAGATAAAAATATCAGCTCCCACCGACCATTTTGGATATCTTGCCCTTGGGATATCATTTATAACGTCCTTGTTATTTAGAAACAACTCTGCCTAGAGAAAATACAGCCCACTTAAACCCACAAGTCTGGGTCAACATCACAGTGTAAATCATTATTGCTTCACTATAGGTCTAATGCACAGCATCTGAAAATTGGGAAAAATTCATGGTTTTGAAGCATTTTCTCTGTCATACTATAAAACCAAGGATAGTTCTAGTCTAATTTAATCAAGGAAAGACAGTTTTTAAAATTTAACTACATGGTTCAGAATAATAGGGAGAGCAATATATTCCTATGCATGCCTGTCTTGGCCTCAGTGCATATTTTTGAATCAGATTACACTATTTTTGACAGTTATTAATTTTAAATGAAAGTGAGATGGCTTTAGTCAGAGTGCTAGAAATTACTGCTTCTAGTTTCTGTTGATTTCTTCTATTATTTAAACATCTACAGAGAAAAAGGAATTATGATAGTGTGAATTCTGGAATGCTAGCCAGGGATTATATTTTTAGCTGTGCAAATAAGTTTATGATACTTTAAAAGTTAAAAAAGTTTTCCTCTTTACAAAACCTTTTTATGTACCAAAGGTGAAATCAAATTTAATTGACTTTCTAATTTTATGTCCTGCTTTCCAACTGTTGGAAATAAGATTAAAAAGTTATTCACCAAAAATTAGAGATTCTGCAAATGGCATGATAAGATTATATTTTTAACCTTTCAGCAAAACATTGTAACGGTAAAGCTTTATTTTCCATATCATATGTTGTTGCTGCTGGCCTTGGTTAGTCCAGTCACAAATATTGGGCTGCTGTACTAAATAAGAACCTGGCCTTCACATTAATAATTTATTCACATCACTTCACTAAGCATGCAGCCATTCCACATACACAGATCAGTAGAAGGGTCGTGCAGAATTAGGAAATGTTTTGTATTGATCAAAACAAAGCCAGCCAAGGTAATTCCAGAATAAATTACCAAGAATGTGCTGCATTCTCAATAAGCACCAACATCTTCACCTCTGTTCAAAAAACTTGAAACGTTCATTCTTTCAGTTCACATTAAAATATTTTAAATGTGGAAGACTGTGCAAGATGTTAACAAAGAGAATCTTCTTTCTGTGCAGTGGATTTTGGTAACTATTTCACAGGGGGCTACATTGAAATGGGAAGCTGAAACTGTCTCAAGAAGTAGCTGCAATAGCCCTGGAATATAAAACTGAAATAGCTATTGGAAAGACAGAAAAAATTTAGGAACTGGAGTTGGAGGCATTAAAAATTCATAGCCTCCAACACTTTACCTCTAATGCATTTGAAGCAGTGAAACAGTTAAGGTATTTCACTGAGGCACAAAATAACCTCATTATCATTTCTAATACAGATCAATACTCAACACTGCCCTTTGAAAAACACAGCACTTGCCAGTCCATGTGCTTATTGTGTCCCTTGCACCAGCTCCAGCCCACTGCCATCAGAGCTCTCACAGAAGCCTTTTGCTGCCCTCTGAAACGTGCCTCTCCCCCTCCCTCTTTGATCTGCATATTCCCTTATCAAACTGTAAAGGAAAAAAAAAAAATAAAATAATGCAGATCAATATCCAACATATTGACTTTTTTTTTTCCTTTTATCCTTGTGACATTTTGTCAGGTGGGTGTCTCTGCTCCTTGGGGCTGCCTGGTGGCATTAGGGGCTGCTCCAGCCAGGACTAATGGCACAGGCTCTGTCCCAGGTGGACACTGGGCATTGTTTGCAGTCTCTGATTGGTGTGAGAGCCCTCCAGCTCCCTCTCCCCAGCATGTGGTCCAAAGCACAACATATGCTTCCTGCTTGCTAGATTTGTCTCCAATAATAAAAACAGGATTTCTTTTCAATTTTAGCCTTGTGCCCAATTTATCAAGCAAAATAGCATCAAGGCTTCAAAAGGCTTGGTGGGTAATCTGGTTCTGCATTGGATTAGTGGGAAGAGGTGTAACACAGTGAATAGAGAATTACCAAGATAATATCTTGTGCTGCACTATGAAAGGGAAAAAAAGACGTGTATGTGTACATGGGGTGGGTGTGCATGTGAATTCTGACCAGCTATTAGGGCTTCTCCTGCACAGAGCTGGGAATTGCAACATGCAGCTCTCTAAAATGAGTTTAAAAAAAATAATAATGCAGGAGGAGGAGAATTGAAGCCACAGTATTACTGAGATTCTGATATTTGTTCTTTTCTTTGAAACACTGATAAAATATGTTAGTTCCCTGGGGAGTGGAGGGATGTAATTGTTTGGTGATGTTTCATTCATGCTGCTACAGGGCTTTAAAGGGAAGGGAAGGAAAAGGGGCCCAGCTTTGTTGCTGTATTTTGTTTCTTCGGTTTTGTTTGTTGCTTTTTTTTTTCTTTAGAAGATTGAACCATGAGAATAAAACTCCACCCCCTCAATTTACACAATAGCACAATTTAAAAAATCTTGTCATTGTTTACTAAAATGGTAATGAACAGTGCTACAGATGAATTTAGTGCTTCTCCTGACAGTACATTATAATAAATAACTAAGGCAATAATGAAAACAGCCTACTAAATCATATTAGAATGTAGTGTGCAAAATATTTAACTAAGGTTTAATTGTGAAAACCAGATTAGCCTTATTAAAGGCCACTGTTTAGTAAAAACAGTTAAAATTTCCATAACCAACACAAGTTGTATTCTCTTTCAACAAAGATCTTGATTTGCCTAGAAATCTCTCTTAACTACTTTGCAATTAGATCAGGAAAAAAAATAAAATAATTTGTCTTTATTGATAGAATAAATCTGGGACTAATTAGACTTCCTTCTAGTAGAGCATGCAATTAAATGTATTGCTTCAGGGGAAGTCTTAATGCTGGTTGCACATTAGGTGAGGTAATGCCAAGCCAAAGACTTTGCAAGCTGCTCAAGGAACAGGCTGACTCCACAGCCACTGAGCTGCAAGAATATCTCAGTATTCCCATACAGGCACATTTGACTGACTGAAAGCTGGAACCAGCCCTAGACATTCAGTAAATTATATTTTAGCATACGCTTATAGCAGACATAATTCCTGCAAAGTATTAGAATAGTCTGTGATTTACGCTTTTGCCATATGATCTGTCTCTGTTTGAATGTCTAATTTACTCTGTATCAATGATAAAATTCCACAATAAAACTGTGCTTCCCTACTATTCTTACAAGAAGAACTGAGCTATGCATGCCCATGCAGAACATGCTTTCAAAATGGCTCAACTTAAATGGAGGTTTGGACTTCCTGCATTAAAGTACTTGGAAAGAATTTTATATGAAACACTAACATTTATACTGCTTCATACTTTTCTCTCACAAATTAGAAGTTTTCCTTGTTTTTCTTAAGGTTTTTCTCAACCACATCAGATAAAGAAATCACTGCCAGGTAAGTGGGGAAGGTCTTAGCTTTGAGACCACCCATTTTCTGTCAAGTGAGCACAAACTTGTGAAAGCTCCAGGGTTAAAATTTCTCTCAAGAAAAACTTCATATTATATTAAGGATAACACTAGGCTGCTTGAAAAACTATGGTATGGTTATTGCTAAGTTTCAGAAAACATCCAGAAAAAGCCTGAAGTCTGGATACCTTGGAACATCAGTTTCTTCCCAATTTAGCAGCAGGGGATTTCAAAAGAGGAGCTTCTTCTGAACATGCATCAAGCAGATGAACAGGAGCAAAGCAACACAGAGCTGCTGGTTTGTGGCACTGTCAGGGGAGATGGCAGAGAGAACAGGACAGGACCCAACCTTCCATAAGAAACCATGGCCATTCCAAACCATCACAGGGTAATACTGAGATACAGGGGGAGGTGAATGTGGCTGCAAAGGGCTCAGCATTGTGTGGCACCTTTCAGAGTGACACAATGTGATTTCATTTTTGTACCATTTACACATAACTGCAGCTCATCCCAGCATATCTTCAGGGAATGGCAGCAAAAAGTACAAATTTGCAGATACACAATGAGATGGGAGCACTGCACACACTGAATACAAATATTCTGGTTTTGTTTACATTAAAAAACCAACCCCGCTGAATGAACATTACAGTGGCTGAGTTTTGGTCACTCCATGTGATCCATGTACAAGTTCTGCTCAGGGAAGGGATATTTATCAGGTTAATCTCCAAGGCAAATAAAACAATGTGAAGTAGCACAACCCAGTCTAAATCAGGAGTTTTTTAGACTCTTGCCTTATGTCTCCTCAATGCATACATGCATCATGCAGAGTCATGCATCAGAGATAGGGTCAGAGAGAAATTTTATGGGGGAAACATGATTTATTTGTTCATTTACCATGAAATCTACAGTATTATGTTAAAACCTAAGGGATACAGCAACTCCACTGGAAACAATTACCACTGCATGATATGTGATATACATTATATTTAGTTAATATAATTATTTGCTCCTGAAGCATCACCAAGGAGAGACAGAATGATCCCTGCATGAAAGAATTTATGGTACAACAGCTACTTTCTACAAATCTCAGGCACATAAAGTTCCCACTGAGGCCTATGTCTGATAATGCTCTGTGTAGTTAGGATGCACTTAGGGATTCAACTCAGGTTTATTACAGGCTGTAATTCTAGAAGTAAGAGTTCTTTTGTGAAGTGTTACAGGCATTTACAGGTTTATATTACTGAATAGTCAAAATACTGCTATGATAAATGGGCAAGAGTCTATTTACTCAATAGCTTCTTAAAAGCATGGTTTAAATCCAAGAAAAACATAATAATTGCTCTGTCTACATGTCCACACACCCCTCTTTGTATCACAGAAGCTGCAGAAAAGAGAAAACTCAGCTTGCAGAATGCAAAAGGCCAACAAAGTGAAGAAACCCCAAGATTATGTAAAACAATCAATAAATAACTCCTGTGGACTGAAGGAGCCAAGGAAAGAATGGGTGCTGTTCCAAATTCAATCATGTCCCTTCTACATTGTATTTGACACTGTGATGGTTCACAATAATTGATTATCTTCTGTAATGGTCATCCTGCAGAAAAGTAAAGAGGTGTACATACTAAGTGATAAAAAAGGAAACATTTTTTGCTATTCCATTTGCCAGGCAGGTGCACTGGTTTGTAAATCAGATAAATCTTGCCTCAGAACAATTAATCTGTCCGTGAATACCATTGCAGTGATGAAGTTAATAGGGATAACCCAGGTATCCTCCCACACCAAAAATCCTTGGACATTTGACAATATTTCTTCAGAATAAAACAAAAGCTTTTTTCTCCCCTACCCCCCTATGTTTGGATTTTTTTAAACTAAGAAGAAATATTTGATTTTATTACACATACAAATCTGCAGTTACACCCCAGAATTCATCAAGAATTAAGAAGACAAAAATATCCTTTGCACCATTCCAAACACTAATAAGCTTTCCTTAATTTCCCAGAAAAAAATACTAGGGAGAAAAAATGGAATATAAATGTTAATAAGACAACTGATGTCTCCAAAGCTTTGTTAAACACAATAGCCAGGGAAATTATAATTTATTTTAGATTTGATGAATCTGGTGAACACAGGCACACCAGGGAAAAGTTGTAGTCTTTAACTTGCAAACCACACAGTAATATTTTGAGGCTGCCTCATCTTTTAAAGGCACAGATGCATGTCCTTCTTTATGTGCAGTGAAAATATTTCCCCAAAGCTTTGCTAATCACAAGAAATATTGAAATTACTGATTTAAATGCTCTAAAGCAAGGCTTTCATTGCATAAGGAAGACAATTCAGCAAATCTTTTGTTATTTTATCTGTCCTGCTACTCTTTCTGGACTGGGCTGCGTGACTCCAGCCAGGGGGTGAGAAGCAAAATTGACAAGAATCAGCCCCAGAGAAAAAAATAGAGTGCAGGGAGAATCCTCCTCATCTCTGAGAAGAGAAAGACATCTCAGAGGCAGTTTTGCAGCTAGTCTTAATTTGTAAGACTTCTTTCTTAAGACAAACAAAAACATTTCTCCTCACCCTCCCCAAAAGCAGAATCTGAAATCACTGATTCAAAGGATCGGTTTTCTATAACCTCTCAAATAAGAGTCTTCGAAATATCTGCACTGTTTTACAAGGCTTTTAGCAAAGAGACTAGCTCTACTAATAGGAAAAAGAAACACAAAAGGCAACAAACCACAACCAGGCCCCTTTAATGCCTGGATTCTCTGCTTACAGTATGGCCTTCCCTTCCCTACAGTGGGCAAACTGCAGCTGGGACTGGTTTGAGATGGGAATTATAACCAATTGCAGATTTTAATGGATGCCACCTGTTTCCAGCTCTAAGGGAGTCAAGATACTGCATTAGGGCTCTGCCTGCTTCCAATATTTTTGGGAGTTTGGATGCCTGGTACAGCAATACCATGCCAAGGGATCCTGGCACCTTTTTCTTTACTTCTTCCAAACCCACAGAGCATAACAATCTGTGTGAAATTCTGAAGTGAATGTGGAAATCACTTATCATCATCATACAAAAAGCTGCTATTTCTACACATTTCAGCAAGAAGAATTAGGGTATTATGTGAGATTTGGGACACTGGAGGTCCCATAAACATGGGACTTTAGTATAAATTAGAATCTAATGTCTCTGCCTATCCCGGTGAATGCTGCTTTCCATCTGAATGCTGGACTAGAGATTTCTCTGTTCTTCTAAATAGAGTTGTCTCCATTCACTATGAAAGAGAAGCAAATCCCAGCAGCTAGATGTTTCAGTTTAGTCTAGGTGGAGGTAATGCCTTCTTTGATACTTGTCAAGAAAATTGATCACTATTAGGCAGAAAAGAGAAGACACTGAAGACCTTGGGATCTTCACAGAATAAAACACAACCCAAGGACTGAATACACACAAGAAGAAATCAGAATGGAGCTGTGTGAAAATGTTAAAAACATAATAATATTTACATTATTGTCTCTGAACCCTAAATAACAGCTTTACCTTTTCAGGATTATGCAGAGACTACAATTCTGTCCCAGTAATTTGCCATCCACTTAAATAAAGCAGAAAGAGAAAGGAATTGAAATTTTATCTTTGTTTGAAAAAATGGAAACTCTAGAATTTCTTTGGTTTTGCCCTAAATGACACAAAGTTTGCAGAGAAGCTGGGATTTAACTTCTTTTACATTCCTCACTTTCTCACAGAGCATTCCTCCTTCTCAGATACACATTCAGAGTCCAAGTTCTTGGGGAACTCAAGAATTACAGGAATGGGAGGGACAGCAGAAGGAGCACTGGATGTTTTTACTTGATGCACATCCTCCAGATAAGCTTATTACAATGCTCATAGTATTGCCATCAAAAGTTGTTTCTAATGTCTTCCTTATTTTCATCAGTTCAAGAGCATTAGTTCCTGTTTACTGCCATCAGATGAGGAGAAAAGCTCATTTCCTACTCCGCTCCAGTAGCAGTTTTATATATTTAAAGTCTATTAGCCCCATTCCTGTTAGACTTTTCTTCTATAGACTAAACAATCCCTATTCATTCAATTTTTCTCTATAACATCTTGATTGGAATTTGCTGGTCTCTGGACTTTTTCCTGTTTATCCCCTTCCTGCTTGTAGGACTGAAGCACTCAAACTGAAGCCAGCCAAGAGCATCTCCAGGCAACAAAACCATTCAATTCTCTGTCATAATGGAAAAAGCTGCACCATATTCCTGCTTTTAAAGAAAGTTAGGAAACAAGATAATGGTTAAAGGTAAGTTTTTCTTGCTCAGCTGGCCCAGGTCAAAGAGGAGCTTGCAACAAGCTGGATTTGAAGACTGCACAAACCTCTTCACTGAGGTGTAAATCTTATTATATTGAAATTTCACCACACCACCACAGCCATGCTCCTTCCAGCACCCTGAAATGGCTCAGAGCAGTCCTTTGTGCTGTGTAAAGCTGCCAGCACCTTGGAGTTCATCTAGCATCTCTACGCTTCGCTTCTGTTCATGAGCTTTAGTAATCCAAAGCTGATACATAACTGATGGAGAGAGAGGAAAGTGAACAAGAGACAAAACCTTGTGCTGGCCTCAGGGAGAAGCTGCAGTGATCTGAATGTCACTGGTAGCTCCAAGCCTCATTTGTCACATGTTAAATATTACAGGTCAAATATTGCTCATTTTTTAAGAAACAAAGCAACAGAAATGGGCCTGGATCACACTTCCAAAGGTTTTCTAAACTTTGTATGTTGTACATTTGTAAGGCAGGCTTGCTTTAATCCAGGAAAAACTGTGCAATGTTCACTGTATTTGACAGAAAAGGCAAATTGACTCTTTAATGTAGAGGGGACAATCTAATTATCAGAGGTCTCCAGTGTCACCTGGCATTTTGTATTGTTACAGAGATCACCACCAGCCTCAGCTCTGGGCTTCTCTGTAACTTTCACCTTTTAATCACTGCTATCTGCTCTGAGCAGAGTTTACAGGCAATAAATAGCCATGTTTTCCATTACCTGGGATTTGGTTCAATATTCAGAGATTTAACCAGAAAGGAAGAAATATATGGGAAAAATTTGGGGAGAAAAGACCAACAACAAAAAAATCAAATGGATCATTTCATTGAAAGAGTCTCAGTCAGCCTCCAGGCAGAACTTTAGGAGAAAAGGCATAATTCTTAGTCATTGGTCATCTCTTCCTGATTCTAGTTAAAAGTGTGTTCCCATAGTTACATGCTAAGCAAAAAACAAATACTAATGTGGATAACTAGGATAAACAGAAATCATGGACTTCTACATAACACTGCTTTGGTCAATTAGCACAAAATATATTTTGCAGTAATCAGTCTAAGGAAAGGACTGAATGAAATTAAGCTGATATGTTCATTTAATGGTTTCGGGTGCTTCTTTTTTTCTCCATGTTTTCCCCTTCTCGATGAAACCATGTACCTAAATATCCCAAGTATTGTTAGCATTTTCACGCTCTCTGCATCAAGTTTTGAAATGGAAAATTTCTAAAATATAGGTCTGCATGTATGCATAAGACTATTATATTTGAGACTACTATGTTAACTAGCTGGCATAAATAAAGATGGCTAGAAAATATCTTTATTAAGGTGATTTTTTAAAAAAGCAAAATCATGTACTTTCTAAGCAAAAAGCTCCAGTAAATTTATCAATTAGAAAATTAATCTAGGGTTGCAATGGTATTTTTACCACAGTAGTATAAAAATGTGAAACATTTTGTTCTTTTCGTGTTTGGGGCTTTTTTCTTCACCAAGCATTGAAAAACTGAAGCAATACTTTTGTCCTTGTCCGCTCTAAATCTCTGTATATAACAAAGTAGTTCATAATATAAACATATGGCTCAAAGCCTAAAAGGCTGTTGTGGGTTTAAACACAGCTTCCAGATAGGTCAGACCTCTGTATGGAGCAATGGGTAACAAAACCAACAATGGAAAGAAACAAAACAGCAAAATTACTCTTTCCCAGAAGGCACAATTTCCCTGGTTTTCTTTTTTGCTGGCTGCACCAGGCTGTGTATTCCTGCCATCAACCTGTAGCTGGTTCCCTGGACACTACAGGGAGAAGAACAACTCCCCAGTTTATTTCCAGATTTTCCCAATCTACTTGAACATTAACGTAAGCATCTCCTGACTGTGTTATAGCCCCAGAAACAAGCTGAGCCCTGCTGCTCTGTATGGCTACATGGAAGACATTCATCTATCTCCTGGTTCTTCACAGCTTGCCAGTGACCCTGAGGAGATGCAGTGGGAACCTGCTCTTCCTGTGCCCCTTAATTTCAATATTTTATCTTTACCTCTATAAACACTGCAGTCACCACATTTTACAGAGTCATGAAAACCAAGGTGACTGCCTGCCATCACTCATCAGCTCAGCAGTGACTACACATAGAATAAGATAATGCCACACGAGAGGCTATTGTGGAGACCTTTTTTCAATTTGCACATGCCAGTATCCACACTGGTTGTGACACTGTCCAGGCCAATGAGGGCAACAGCACTGTGTGATCTCTGGGACAGGGAATCTCTCTAATGAAGCAGAAGCAATGAATCTGTCCCACTAAGGAAACCAGATCTGTTTGATGCAGCTCAGATATCATGTCTATAATTATTTCCTATCATCAGGCTAGGTGAATATGTTCAAATAATGAGCTCTATTGAAGGGACTTGATTTCTTCCTTTTGATATATTTGAGGCAGAAAACTGAGACTAGATTTATTGAACATATTACTCCTACCTGGAGCATCGTTTTAGTACTTTAGTGCTGCTGTTTTTCTAATTAAATAGCTAAAATCTCAATTTGCCTATTATCTTCTGGCATCTAGTTGTTAATCACAGTTTCATAGAATCATAGAAATACTTAGGTAGTATAGGAAAAGACTTATAAGTTCATCAAGTCCAACAATAAATTTGATTTCTCTTTAAAATTAACTTTTTAAAATATCTATATTATTTTCTTATGAAACATTTTCAAAGCACCCATGTTTTATTTCTTCAGAGCCACAGGAATAACTCAAGAGTTTTCTTCAGGAATGGTGCAGAAGCTGCTCCTTCAGCCCTTCTGAGCTTCCACAGTCATTGAACAGCATTGAAGTCCAATCAAGAAGACTCAAGCAATAATCCAAGCAATAATCAGATGGCTGGATAAAAAACTGCATTTGTCTATTGCACAACGCATGGATCTTCACAAGATACACCACCCTAGGATTCATTATCATTGCAGACAGTCTGGAGGAGCTACTCACAATTTACCCCTCAGTGAGTAAGATCAGAGCCAGGCCTTTTCTTTCAAGTTATGTTCCTATTTAAGTAAAAATTGATTTAGGGATAAATTAAAAAAAAAAAAAAAAACCACCCAGATATTTTTTAAGTAACAGGGGGTGAAAGGAATACCCTGAGTAGATATCCAGTTTCAAAGAGCAGCAAAAGCTCCTCGAGGGGGTAGCTCTGTACGTATCTGCGCCGCTGATGGCGACACCGCATTTTGAATCAACTCCCATTTCCCCTTAATTGTTCTGTCAACCTGTTTGGGATCTCATCTACCTTCCTCATTATGGCCTTCAGAGGGAGGGCTCCTACCACACTGAGAGTCAAGAGCAGATCATGTCCCTCATTTAGACCCAACACATCTTTCCACAGCCCACTAATTGCATGGCAGCCCAGGCTCATTTGTCTTCCCAGATCGTTAAAATTCATCACCATGCTGTGTGAGCTCTCACTCCTGCCCTTAGATGGGCAGCTGTAGATTATTTAGCCACACCAATCCCTAATGTTTTTAACTAGGAACTGACCCCAGCACCTGAGCACCTGCTGGGCTCTTAGTCTCTGTCATGTTAAAAGAGTGCACAGAAGGACTCAAGCCATCAAAAGCATCCTGCTGCATTACATTAAATATTGATAAAAAATATGCAAATTGCTTATTGATCTTCTCCAGGAAGGGGTGAGATAATGAGAGAGGGACTGTTTGAGATGATGCTCGGGATTTTAAACTTTTTTTCTTTTTACATTAGACTGTTGTTGATAGCTGAAGTTAATGAGGTCTTTTGGTTCACTCAGTATTTCAGACCTTACCACTAGTTTGATGATAAAAGAAATCAATGCACCTTTATTGTGCATCACTACCAGCAAGTGCCCTGTAAAGGGCAGGAGTATTTGTACAGGTGCAGTGCCAGCACTCCTTACTAACTTTACCCTGGTTAATATTGTACTACTCTAAATTGGCTTATCCTGCACTGTATTTGTTTTTCAAGGCTGATATTTATCAGAAGTTGATGCTCACACTGTCTCCAACTTATTAGCAGTTCAGTATATAATTAATACCCAGAGACCAGTTGTTTTTCCGTTCCCCTTTGCTCAGAGCATTAACTGCTTCACATATGCTTCCTACCCTTTGTGTGATTGACAAGTGACAGCTTTTAGCTGTCTTTCTGTGCCTTCATCCTCATGCTGGAAATTGCTTCACACTCACACCCTTGGCTTATTTTTTCTTTCTTTCTCTTCTATCTCCTACTCAAATTTTTGTGTACTTCCTGATACCTCAGAGGAGTAAGCAACCATAAACCCAAAGCAGCTGGAGCAGAGCACTCTTGCCCCCACAAGAACCATCTATTTGAAACCAAAAATCTGTCACACCTGGGTTACCTGCAGGACTTTATTTCTGCACCTCCATCAAACCTAATTCCAGATAGAAACACTGTAGATGTGGCCACAAGAATTCTCCCTCTGCAAAATTGTTAAATTCCTGGGGTGCCTCTATCCTGCCAGGCAGCAAAGCAGCCAAAAAATAAACTTCGTATTCTCAATAGAATTATTTAAATTTTCTTAGGATTTTGATGAGCACATCAATGCTGAATTTAGAGCTGCACAAAACCATATTAAGCTGCATCTTTGCCCCAAAAAGTTTACTGCTCTTAGATAAACAGGGCAGATATGATGTGATCTGAATGTGAGAGAGTAACTCTTTGGTAGCAGGAAACACCTCAGGTTTCTCCTTTGCCACATGATCCAACCATGTACCACACTGAGCAGTGCCCAGGAGACAGGGAAGAACAGGGCAAAGCTTTTTTCCTTTTTTTTTCTTTCCCCTTAATAACCTGTAGCTGACAACACATGGAGAGAAAGAGAAATTCGGGCAAAGGCATTTTGGAGAGGCAGAAAGAGAAGCAGAAGATTTGCTGCAAATTATAATTGATTTGTGGCAAGACTGCAAATACAACCCAAATCTGGTGGGTTCCATTCTGCTGCTGTGGTTCCTGGGCCACCAGTGTCCCCTTGGGAAGTTATGCAGGCACAGACAATGACAACCTGACCTGTGCTTCCAAAAGCAGCAGCCTATTTAGTTAATGTTATCAAGAGGTTTTGTCACAGAAAATTGACCCAGGAAAAGTATTTCCAACACAAGCAGACAGCAAGAAATGTAGGTGGAAAAAATACTCTTGGCAAAATATCAGAGAGGGGACAACACCTGGGGATGATATGTCCAAATCGGATGATCAGAACAAAACCTTGGATCTGTCATGCCCAAATTCAGGTTATTAGTGTATCATTCCAAGAGCAGGAATTCAAAACTTTGTTGTAGCTTTGTCCATGTTCTTAACACTGGACTCATGTTCTCAGTACCCCTGGCCACATTACACAACATTATCAACTGTCCTGGCAATGTGCAATAGAAAAACAGACACTTCAACACCTTCATATTTTTGTTCAAATCTTCTAAGTATTTGGATATGGAAAATATTAAATCTAAAATATCAAGTACACTATTCCTAGAAACAGTTACATCTCAGCACCATTAGGAAAAAATCCAGGAGCAAATACTAAAAATATTCTAGTTCATAGACTGAATATATCTGTATATTTATCATTCTGCATCAAGACCATGTGAGAAAAGGCATGTTTTATCAAGGGAAAATACTCCAGTGAGAACCTGAAAAAGTTCGTTTCCCAGAGAAAATCAGAAAAACATAAACAATTATTCAAAATTGGATGAAAGAACAAAGTGATTAATGCACTGTACTTCCCTGTGTACAATTTAAGACTGATGCCATACTATTGTGTACGTCAGGGTACAACAGACCTGAATTATTAATTGCTCTATGATTCCCATTCTATGAATGATACACTCCCTCAGTGCTTCTCTCAATGTGTATTCTGTACATATAAAGCAGGAGCAAAAGCATCCCCAGACAAACAGAAGCACTTTCAGGTTTGACAGTTTTTTCCTGCCCCCGCCAACAAAAAGAACCAACCAATTTAAAATTGCTAAGCAGCAGGGAAAACATCCTTTTTTTTCCCCCCATCTCTTTCACACCAGAGTATTTAATTATGAATTTATTCAAACAAAAATTTCAGAGATCTCACTGCTCCAGCAGTCTCTTGCCCGAGGTGCTTTCAAGCCCACAAGGGCAGAGCAGAAGGGGCGGAGCAGAGCCCCAGCATTTCAGACAATCAGCTTTGGAAGCATGTTACAGCCTGTGTGCTTGCCTGCTCCTGTTCATTTGCTGTGTTTCAAACAAGGGTCATTTGCTTGAACACTGTTTTGGTTTTTTTTCTCGCTTTTTTATATGTCCATTTATTCAAAGAAATGAAAATATGTGAAAACAAGAACAAAAGCAAAATGCAAGCAAGAAACAGTAGGAGGAAGGAGTTAAATATGACCAATGGAATTGAATTTCTTTTGTCTCTATTAGCTGTATCAGAACTGAAAACACAGGCAAAGGACCTCTCAGTTACACCCGTGTAGGTTGAAAATAAAGTCACTGAAGTCATGGGATCTTAATCTGTTTATGAATTCAGAAAAATCTCAAAGTATCCTTATGTTTCTAAGGATACCAAATACCAAATTTGGTATCCTTAGAAACATAAGGATACCTTATGTTTTCTATAAGGTAATATACCAAATTAGCAGTTCAAAACTACAATTCCCTTTTAATAAAAAGTCACTGTAAACACTTCTGAAGATGCAAACAAATCTCAGGGTAGGAACAAACTACATTTTCATCTATCAAATGACCACATTGAACATCCTTGACCACGTTTTTTCATCCAGTGGCTCGAAGTAGCCTTCATGTCAATAGAAATGAGATCTGAAGTTCCAAAAGCAGAAGAATGCAACGAACATACTAATAGTCAGCAATAACCAATTTGTAAAACCCGATGACGTAAAATAGAGTCTGCCAGACAACCTTGCAGTTTGTAGTTTAGCTGTACAAGAGGTTTAGGTTTTTCAGGGGATGGTTGTACACCATGCAGCAGGCTCTACAGGAGCTCATCCAATCCCTGACCTCCAACAGCTCCAGAGCACCATCAGTTTTTGCCCATGACCCGAGGATCCCATCCATAGCCACACAAGTAGGGTTCCTGCCTTGGTGTTTAGCACCCACCCTGCACCAGAAGATGCTGCTGCAGCACTCCAGGAAATCTTTCCAGGCTGCAGCCCCTTCTCCAGGGCACCCCACACTGCAAGAAAATGATGGATCCTGTTTTTCTTACTTCCCCCCATCCCTGGAAGTGTTGAAGGCCATTTTGCATCCTGTTCTGGGGAAGGTGTCCCTGCCAGGAAGAATGAGGAGGTCTTTAAGGTCCCTTTCAACCCGAACCATTCCATGATTCTACTTGCATGTCAGCTTTAGCCTTTGCCTGAGAGAAATATATATATTTAATATTTGTATCACAGGGCTGCTGGGCAGTTTCAGCACTCACAACAATGAAAGTAACAAACACAGTCTACATTGTCCAGAAGAAACATATGTTATTTATTGACTGGAAAATGGAAAACTAAAGCATAGAAGCCCTCTTAATACTGCAACAACCTGATTCAATATCCACTGAAGTTTTTTTATTGTCTTTAACAAGCTTTAATAAGCCAGGTTCATAGAATTACTTCTTTACTAAATCAATTACAGAACTACAAGCTATTTTGCAGTAGGGCTGGTACTGCTGTTTATTCAGGATATACAATTACTACTAACCATTTTTTTTTCTCTCTTCCTTCTCTTTTGTTATTTTTCTATGTAATTTCATTAGATTTTGGTGGGGGTCTGTAACTCTGCAATTCAACAAGTGAAAACACCAATTATACAGAGACACCAAGATTTTAATGATAAGCATATTTTCTATTCAACAAAAAAAAAATAAGCCTTAATTTGGAAAAAAAATAGAATATGAATCACATTAAATGTCAAATCCTGACACAAACATCCCCTTTACTACAGTCCCTGATAAAATCACCTGTGATTTTCAGTGGCATCCAGATTTAGGTCTAATGATCAAGCTGATAACCACACAAGAGAGGGAAATCAGGATCTGTACTGGAAATTCAAGCTGACACTCTGACCTTAACACATGCTGTGGTGCTTTTTGAAAAAGAGGGCAAGGAGCAGATTTCTTCCCAATCACATGAGTTCAGACAGAATTGTCATCCCACATTTTTCTTCCCTTCTTTGTTTAGTGTTGTTAATGATAGCTTAAATATGTTCCAAGGTGGTTAAATATTTAAAAAGGGCCAACTCCTTGCATTAGAAAAAGTGCAATCAAAATGCTTCCATTTCATGGGGAGAATGCTTTTATCCAACAGTCTGCAAAGACTTGTTTTATGGTGAGAAGGCAATGTTTTTAAAGAAAAAAATACTTTAAACAGCCAGCTTGTATTGCCTGTTGGTTTATTTCCAGTGTTCTTCAATGTAACAGAAAATTTCCTTTTTAAATGCTCAATTTCCTTCAGAAACTAAGCCAATATGGAAAACAAAACATTAGCTCCTAATCTTACAAGATCTAGAGATCTTAAAAATACATTTTATTTTGGTATCACCATGAGTTGCTCAAATGCATAATGGTGATGAGACTGTTTTTCTGATTTTAATGCAGGTAATGTACTCAGAGCTCAGTGATCCAGGAGAAAATTTCCCAGCAGGCCACACTTGACAAGCAGGTGTCACTCAATCACGCACGTTTTCACCTCCCCGAGAGGACAGATGGTCCCAGCCTACTTAGCAATTCCATCCTCTGTTGGCAGCCCCTCTCCAATGCAGTGCCATAATAAAGATGCTCTGAGATTTGTGTTAATCTGTGGTCTTTGGGGTAAACTGTAAACAAAGTGTGTAGAGTTATCGTTTCTCATTATGAGCTGGACCTCTTATCTCCTCCTCTGCCTATAGCATAGAGCTATCTCTAATAGCCTATACCCCTGGACTCAGCTTTCATGGAGATTAGTTCCTATCATTTTAAGCACCACAGAATTACTCTGTCTGCAGAGACTTGACCTAATCTGTTTGAGGCTTTTACTATAAAGACAGTAAGACAGCCTGTTTTCTCCAAATTAGGAGAACAATGGTTTAAATGGGCAATGGCTCCTGTGCATATATGTGTATTATACTTGCTGATTTCCTGCTCTGAGATAGAAGAGGAATTGTTATTCCCCTCACCATCATTCAGGAACAAGTACAGCCAGGATTGAGAGGGAAGGGAATAAAAAATCCACACATCTGAACACCATGTCGAGGGGGGTTATTTGTCAATTCTTTTTTCACTGCTGTGATACATTTCCGCTGCATCCAATTTCCCCTGTGTAAAATGAAGATTATCTTCTCCCCACAATCTGACAAGTACAGTAGGGAAAGAAGCAGGGGGAGAAATGGAGACCGTGCAAGAGTTCCCAGAGTCAAGTCTGGCACCTCCTATAATTTGTGCCATTTGGGAATTTTCCAGGATTTTCTACATGCAGAAAGGAAAAAGAAGGTCAAAGGTTCAGAGTCCTCATAACACTACTCAAAACAAAGCCAGAGCTGCTTCCAGCACCAGCACGTGCCACAGAATGACATTGAAAAGAATATCAAAACATTAAAATGAATTATCTGAATTCATGATCATGTCACAATTTTAAGTTCCAGATGTGATTGCATGAAATCACAATCTTTCAGAAACTGCATGAAAAACAAAAGGAGCCTCATTCTTTGGGTTTGACCTGTTCCAATCTCCTAAAAGGGAGTCTGTGAAAGATTCACGGTGATTTTAGTGGGTTGTGGATCCAGTCACAGGGACTGGTGGGACAGAGCTCAACTGATGGAAAAGGGATTTTTGAACAGATTTTATCTCTGAGGAGTCAGAGAACACTTTGACCTGTTGAAGCTAATAGAAAGAATTAAATAAGACTTACATGTGTTTCATTTTAGAAGTTCATTAGTTTCTTTGCTTTCTTAGCACCTGCATAATCCCCACATTCCTCACAAGGTAATAAACACTTTCAGACCTCACACAAACCAGTCCTCATACACCTGTGAGAGTGATGGAAACAGCCTAGAAACAACCACTTGACTGCATCCTCAGCACTGACTTCAAGGCATTAAAAGACTAGCAAGCAAGATAGGGATGGAAATTGCAAATATTGAAAAAAAAACCCAAAGCAACAAACAAACAAATAAAAACCCACAACAGATCAGAAGCCTTGCATTAAAGTTTTTCTCAGTGGACAATACACTTCAGTGCTTATCTTAGAAATTGAAAATCTGTGAAAAGTCTTCCCAGTATAGTGTAATACTCTATTTGCACATAAAGACAGTGACTGAACCATTGAATCCTTCTCCATGTGAACAAATTATCTAGTTATTATCTGTATTAACAGAGTACAATGTAGCCCAGAAGCTTTAGGAGAGCTTGAGAATTCAGTGATGCCCTGAGTATCACCTGGGCTGAGGGCACACTGACACAGGTACATCCAGCTCTGCCTGACCACTAGGGCATAACCCAGATCAGGTCCTGAAGCTGTGCAGACATCTCAATTCCCTTGCTAAAATATCCCATTTGCCCATTAGTCCAGGCTCAGCAACAGCTGCAAGGCTGCACAGTCAGAGCTCACCCACAGCTCGTGCAAGGGGAGGAGGAAAGAGCAGCAGAATTTACATTTCCATGGCTGGCTGTGGACATGTGCCCTGAGAGTGAAGACACTGAGGTTTCTTTTCTAAGTTCACTGCTGCTCCCCTGGGCCACCCAGCAGACTGCTGTCCCTTCACCTCCTGTCCCACAAGCAATGACAGGGCCTTCCTGTGGGCAAATGGTGCTCCCTGTCCTGGGATTATTGCCAAAGGGAAAAGAA
Organism: Ammospiza caudacuta; assembly: GCF_027887145.1. NCBI lineage: Eukaryota > Metazoa > Chordata > Aves > Passeriformes > Passerellidae > Ammospiza > Ammospiza caudacuta. The sequence continues at coordinate 56,750,224 of NC_080598.1, read as the reverse complement.
GAATAAGAAATAGCACCAGGGCAGTGACAGGCTCTGGGCTTTCAGCTCAGTGCTCTGAAGGGAGAGCATTTCCCACGTGAGCACCCTCAGAGCAGCTGTGCCTGGCTCCTCCAGGGCTCCTCCACATGGCACTCACAGACAGCGGTCACAGCCCTCAGGAGCTGCAGGACTATTTCCACTGAGTCCTTGGGCATGTGTTCCCATTGTCATTACAAAGGTTTTATTGTCATTATAACGCTATGGTTCCATATTGCCAGAGTTTCATACCTCCTTGATGTTTCTTGTAGGCAGCTCCTCCAGGCACGGACTCTTCCTTGTCCTCACAGCAGCCAACTGACTCTAGTTGCCACCAATCCACTCTTTTATAACACTCTGCTTATTGGCTACAGCTGTGGCCTGTTAACATCAGGCCTGCTCCTAATCCTTAATAATTAATAATAAAAAAGAGCTGCAACTCTTGAGGGGATAAGATTACATTCTATACCACGTTCATTTACCCATATGTATCCCCCTACATGTTCCTTTCTTATTTTCACTTCCTTAGAAATGGAGCTTTGCTCTCTTACTACCTTAAGCAACTCAGTTCAGAAACCATCCCCATACTTTTGTGAATTGAAGGCAAATGAGCAGCCTATTAATATATTTTGGATAAACCATTTATATTTTCTTCTTCCTATCATTAGAAGAGCTCATAGGAAATGAGCAGTGAAGTACTTACAAGCTTATGCCACTTCAAGTTGTTGCCAAATATGTCTCTTGCTGAAAAGAGGAAACTATTATAGGATTATTTCCTGTAAGTTCAAGGCACTTTCAAATGAAATATGACCATAAGAGTGACTACACTGCATCACATGAAAAGTGTGCCAATTTCCAGCAGCAGGTATGAGCCCATGCCCAAGTAAGAATAAGAACAAGGTGAGTGGGTGAAACACTTATCACAGTTGGAAGGGACCCACTCCTGGCCCTGCACAGAACAACCCCAAGGCTCACCTTGTGTCTAAGAACATTGTCCAAACACTCCTTGGACTCTGTCAGGCTTGGGGCAGTGACCACTTCCTTGGGGAGCTGATCCAGTGCTCAACCACCCTCTGGGCAAACCTTTTCCTCAAATCCATCCTGAGCATCCCTAACACACCTTCAGGCCATTCCCCTGGTCCTGTCACTGATCACAGCAGAGAAGGGATCAGTGCCTGCCCCTCTGATTCCCCTCATAAAGCAGTTGCAGACTGCCATGAGATTTCTCCTCTGTGTCCTCCAGGCTGAACTTCTTAAGTCTCCTACTTTCAGCTATTTCAGTTCAGGGACTTCTGAGACTGGAAGAAGAGAGCAGAGAAGGTAATAAAAACCCCACAAAACATAAATCTTAACAGAAAAAAAGTCATCCTAACAAGACAAGATAGCAAAATTTACCTTCAGACTTATTCAAAAGGATATTCAGAGCTTAAATTAGCAAGAGCTAGCATCTACTCACCACCTGTCCCAGCAATTATTGTCTCTGTTTTATATTTTTCAGTACTTTTATATTATTTTTTAATATTATTTATTTATATTTCAGTACTTTTGCACTATTCAGTACTAGTAAGAAAATCTGGTGACTTAAAGGAAAACACATAAGGGGAATGCAGCTGTATTTGAGAGGAAAAGACCATTTCTTTGTTCTGTACCTAACAGAGCTCAAACATACAGAGTATTAAAAGTGAGAAAGAAAACTGCATTTTCAAAAGCAGCATGAATGAAGAGGGTCAGCAACAGCATACAGGCAGCACTGAACCTTCAATAATCAGTGTGCACCCTCTGTCTCTGCCTTGGAAGTTGTGTGTGTGCCTGTATGTTCTCATGCTCACACAGGTACACTTTCCTTGTGCAAAACCACTTTCTATCACAGAAAGGGAAATGGCAAATAGAGATCAATGATCAGTTTTGCAGAGCAGTATTTCCTTTTCACTCATACACCTGAGCAACATCCCAGAGCAGTCATTTCCTTTCCCAGCTGTCAGTCTTTTTCCCATTCTGACTCATGCTTGATTCACTGGAGCATCCACTGACAGTAAAAGGCAGCAGAGTGTGATCTCTCAGTGGCAGGAGCAGAAGGAAGGAAGCAGTGCATGCAGTGACACTTTACCCAGCTGCAGGTGCTCCCTGCAGCTGGCACACAGCCCTCCATCTCCATCCTCCCCACACCTCTCCTCAGGTCACACCACAGAGGTGGGGAGCCAGCCTGACATTTAATGCAGCTGGATTCAGTGACCACCATGGGGCTGAAATGGATCTTTCTTCTCAAACTTACAGTCTTCCTCCATTTACTTGTAAAGAAAAACCTAAATTCCTTGACCTGTTGGTGTTAAAATCCCCATTGAGCCTCTGGAAGGCATCACCCAAGGACCATAACCTGCCCTACAAGACGATTTGTAATGAAACCAATTTAGAAGAAATAAGAAGCCTACAAGATATCATTGTATTTAGGACTGGAATAGGAGCAGGCAAGCAATCAAGAGGGCACAGCACCTGCTGCTTAAGGGCTGGAAGGGAAAAGAGAATCTAGATTAGAAAAGCATCAAACAGTCAAGCAGAACTGTGTGCACACTGCCAAAGTTCCCAGGGACAACCTGATTGGATACTGCTGGTATACGGTGAATAAAAGAGACTTTAAGACACTACCTGAATAGCTGATACAGAAATCTACCACACTAGAGGAGATAAGAGACTCAGCTATTGAATTTATTTGTGGAAAGTTATGATATTTGAGGTGATCTTTCCACCAATGTGCAAGGGGATGCACCATATATTAAAGTCTCAGATTAGAGGCAGACACTGGCAAGGACCAACATCTGGCTGTTGCAAACACTGGTGGGCTCTGAAATCCCCATACAGTGTTGGAGAGGTGAATCTGTAATTCTCAGACCTTCAAAAATAGCCCCAAATCCAAGCTCTGGCCCTTACAAAGTAATGAAATAATTATGGGACAATTCCCACTAGAAGGAATGCAATGTTATTTATAACAGTGCTAGTTTTTGTTGACTTTCCAGTTCTGTTGAAGTAGCAGCAAAAGCACAGTATTGATATTTAGTGAAGGAAACATATCATCCCCCTGCTTGCCAACCCTTCAGGAAATTTTTTTAGAAAATAATTAGTCATGAATACTTCTGATTGGTTATGAAAACTGGGAGTTCATGAGCCTCAGTATAGCTCCATCCTTCATGAGGTGAGAGAAAAGTGAATGGCCAAGGCAGACCTTCCTGCAAGGGGCAGGATCCTTCAGGCAAGAGATTCAGTGGCACCTTTTTCCCCAGAGGCTTCAGCCATTGATTTGGTGGTGGCCAATGGCTCAGAGTCCCAATGGACATCAGGGACAAGTGGCATTTCTCAGGGGTCTCTGCTGGGATGATCTTTAAAGCCCCTTCCAACCCAAACCATTCCATGATCCCGTGATCCTCACTGCCTCGACCAGAGAGAGCACATTGCTCTCAGTTGGTGCTGAGCTTCTTGATCAGATTCCTCACACACATGCAAACAATCACTGAGGATGGTACAATTAGCTGATGGTTTCTTTTATTTTTAATGTAAAAAAGGCTTTCCAGTCAATTATTTCCAGTGAGAAGGTATGTTATTTGTGCAGTTTCTCTTTGCAACATTTTTTTTCTAAAATATCTCATTAAGTTTTACTTAGGGAAATCACATCACCACTCTTAGTATATTTTTTTACAAAACCTTGTTTTTGCCAGTGCAGGTTTTCTACGTGAGCATTTTATCAAACTCTAAGGAAAAAAAAAGGTTTTCTTTTCTCCAAGTTACAATATATTATAGCTGTTAAAATAGAAAAAGCATTGAAATTATTGATAAAATTAATTTAAAACATTTTCCTTCAGCTAGCCCTGAGAACCTGTGAAATTCTAAGATTTAAGACCATTTGGGTTTCAGTTAAATACAGTAATTGGTTATAAGTCAGCCCATCTATGCTAAAAGCATTGCTAGAAACTCTTCATGTATTCGAAAGGAAGAACTGAAAGAGAAAGAATAATTTAGTACATAGCTCAGAGGTATCATTAGTAGCAATAGTGTGATGTTAAAAACAGGGAAATTCAGGTTAAACAGCAGGAGAAGGCTGAGTGCAGCCAGGGGTGTGATGAGATGTGAGAGCCGCTCTCCCACCACACAACCCTGGGGCACATCAGTGCCAGAAAGCCCTCCCCACACTCAGCCCTTCATCCCCTTTTCTCCAAGGATAGCTCTCTGAAATTGTTAAATTAGAGCACATGCCCTGAAAACTTCTTAAAACTAGATTGTTCAGAAGACAAGAAGTTGTCCTTCTGCCCTGGAAATCCATGGATTCAAAGAGACTCAGTGAGGGGCGCCTTTCCCTTGCTGCTGCAGCTCCTACACCGTGACCACATCTCCAGGTTTGCAGGTCCCTGTGAATATCACAGCTGTTCTCCCACCTCTGAACCAAAGCTCTCAGAGATTTTAAAGCCCCTCTGCTGCCCCTGCACCTTCCCTCCACACACAGCAGACACTGAACCTTTCTAAGTGCATTAGCTTCAACTTTAGCTATGGACTTCATGTACCACCATAATACTAAACTGAGACTTTTAGGGAAAGAAAACTCCAGCCTTAAAGTGATTCTATTATCAAGTATCACTTTAAAACCAGACACACTGAGACCAAAAAAGTAGCAGAGTTACTTTCTTACTTCAAAAATTTTTTCTATTTTATTGCAGGTAAAATAATACTTTACTGTTGAGTCTTCTTTAGGGAAAAATATTTAAACACATCAACCTGACAGCCACAAAACCTGCTACAAGCAGAGCAGGATTTAAGCACTGCATAATCTTTCCCAGAGACTTTTTCAAACAAAGATGCTGTGGTTTTATTTGGTTTCTATTTAACTCTCCAGAGAGGCCTCTCTTTAAATCCAGGCATGAAAAATACATTCTCAGTCCAGACACAGAGATTTTGGAAAAGAGAAATGCAGTGAAACAGCATTTAATTTGCAAGTATTTTACATTTTAACAGTGTCTTTTGCTTTCCACTCAGCAAACATTACCAAAACTGCTGCTTCCTACAATAAATTTTCTTTGAAGTTGTAATATTTTAAGTAGTGTACATACAGTATATATGCAATGTAAACAACTTCAGCATATCTGCAGAAGTGGGCATATGAAATACATGTATTAGTGCCTGTGCATACTATATATAAGCAGAACATTCACAATATATACCATATATTCATGTGTGTAATTTCACTTTGGTTCTAAATAAAATAAACATAATTTCAAATAAAAATGTTGAGAAAATGAACAGCAAAATCCAGTAGCAAAGACTACTGAATAGATGTTTGGGAAAATTAGGGTGGAAAACATTCAAGAGAGGAAAAGAACAAATAAATCAGGATTAAAATTGGTTTCTTATACAAAAGGAAGAGAGAGATATTTTAGTCATTAAAAAAATCAAGCTTTTCTTGCATTCAGTCATATCATTCAGGTTCTAGGAAAGGAAGGGAAATTGAATGGAAATTACTAAGATTTGTTTGCATATTTTGGTAAGCTTTTCCATAAAAATAAATGCAGTTCAGACTCTTTTAAGCCAAGTAATTGTGTCCAGGAGTTCTGTTTTAAATATGCTCTGGGGCATCTCATTGTTCACACTGAGTGTAAAGTAGATTGTTTCTATGCTTAAGGAACCACAGCGTGGGGGATTAAATAATACACTTAATAAAGAGGCTAAAATGACTACATTATTTCTATTGCAAAAATATTCCAGGAAAGAAAACCACCCAGGATCAGGAAAAAGAGACTTTTACCACCTCATATTTTATTAATACACTTTCTGTAGTGCACCCTTCTTAAAGCTCTGCTTAAGGAGTATCCAGCTATGATATTACTGCACCACAGACTTCCTCAGTATAAATCAGAACATCCCACCTTTCAACTTACTTATCCTTTCAACACACACAGGACCAGTGCTGGCCAGATGAGTTTGGCCAGGCTGAGTCATATGTTAGTGAGCTCTGAGAAAGAAAAGTGGACCCATGTCTCTAAATCTCAGACTATTAACCCAATCCCTTGAGTAGTGATGGCTGCATTTGGGCTGTGAAACCCTAAATGGCCTGGATTCTCACAACTCCAACTCGTTGTCCTATCTCAGCTTTTCTGCCACTTTGTGTTTCATATCTCAAATCAAAGGGAATTTAACTGCTGGCACTTTCAGACAGATTCTCACTTTCTCCTCTCCGCAAAGGTCCTCTATCATGTTTTCACTTGCACAGTGTTGGCTTAGGAGAGCTCATCCCTTTGTGGTTCTCAGAGTACCAACTCCATTTTAAACCAAGGGTATCAGAGCTCCTTCCCTGCCATTCCTGACTCCAGCTGGAGAAGAGAAGGACCTGGGTAAGCAGCTGTAACACCTGGGGAAAGAAGGGATTTTGCCTAGGTCAGGCACTCCCCTCGCAGTGGTGTTTACCCTTGCAACACCTGAGAGGATAAAAGTGAGCTCTTGTCACTTCAGAAGTCTCTCCTTGTCACTTCATGGCCCTGTTTGCTCAAGCTTTTAATGGCTGGGCATGTGCCACATGCCTTGCATACCCCCTGTGCATGTCCCCACTGGCATGTGCCACATTTCACAGCAGGAGCAGCAGAGGCGCACACACACACACACACACACACAGAGGCTGGTATGGAACACAGGTGCTTAATGCTGTCTTTGTCACCAAGCTAGCCACAAAGTCCAATTTCATTTTTTGGAAAGGTTAAGGGCATCTATGAGAAAAGAGAAGCTGCCAAAAAGCTCTGTTCTGGTATTGGCACTCTTGTCCTTGCTGGAGCACACAAAGGCTCCAGCCAAAGCCATTTAGCCTTTCTGCCCAACTCTGAATTTCACCCTCTATTGGGCCATATAGACACAGTGTCCAAAGAACAGCTCTAATGATCTCAATTCTATTGCTTATTGGCTTTTGGAATTTAATCCAAAATGCAGATATCTGACCTCTGTGTCCTTCTCAGTATATATACAGAATTAAAGTTCTATTTATGTAACCACTTTTTGAGCACTTGTGAGTGAAAAATATTCAAGTTCCCTCCCCACCATTTGCAGATAGTCTCTGTAATTTGTCTCTGATGGCCAAAGCTTTTGCAATTAGCAAAATCGGACAACAAGATGGAGCCAACAGAAATGAGACATTATCTTCTGCTGCCAATGCTTGCATCATCCTACTGAGCTCATTTTATAGAATACCTAAAAGGTGAGCCAGTCACTTGGAATCATAAATTGTGCACTTCTCTCCCTTACCAGCTGCCAAAGTGCACTGTGGACATTGCCCTGCCTTTCTTATTGTAGCTCTTATTCATTCTTTCAATTTATTTCTTTTTTTCCCAGGGGAGAGACTTGGAATTCTTTTATTTCTCTCACAGCCACAAATCCTCCAGTCTGTGCATGGTCACCAGCCAACGATGTAAAGCAATGGAAGAAAGACCTTTGGAAAAAAAGTTCCCTGCCACATCCCAGCATGCTGCAAGGGCTGCTCAGACCAGGAGAAAAAAGGAAGCTGAATGTGCAGAAAAGTTAATATATTTCTGTGCTCACATCTGGGACTGAGCTTGGAGAAATTTTTGTGATATTTCTTTTGACGGGGAAGCTATAACTTTCATACAAGTTTACCTAGACTTGAAACAAACTAAAAAACTAACCAAAAAACCAAAAACCACACAAAAGGTGTAACTCAGCAGATTGTTGAGCGCATGGTGCATTATTCACTGCTTTCTTTCTTCCACATCACCCTCCCCATAGAGCCTGTGACAACATGGGATGGCTGGCACAAGAGCTGGCTCAAATGGCTCCATACCCACTGAGAGCCACTTTTTCTAGAGGAATTAATCACTAATTTCTCACAGCCAGATCCTAGACTCCTTGTGCTTCCTGAGCCAAACAAAGAGTAAAAACACACATGCTCACATGAAGCCACAGAGAGGATCATTCTTGCAATTAGGGACAGCACTATTTTTATTGGGTTTTGCTGAAATATCAGAAATTGAGGCAATAGAATATAATTCAATAATCTCCATTACAGACAAATATATTCATCCTCTAAAGGAGTTATGGATCCTGACAACTTTAGCTCTGGACTTCATGTACCACCATAATACTGAACTGAGACTTTCAGAGAAAAAACTCCAGCCTTAATAGTTTCAGAAAGCATCTATAGCTACAACACACTATCACACTGAAAACTAAACCTTGTCTGCTCTGACCACCATGCTATCTGTCACTCTAAAGCTTCTCTGGATGTATTGCACCACCTTATCTGTTCCCTTAAAGCTGGGAGATTTATGGACTGCAAAGTCTATTTGTAAAACCTAAGTAGTCTGAGTGTGAATTCATCACAATAAATTTTGCTTTCAGCTCCCCAGGATTTTCCTGCTGCTGGTTTATCACATCCTGGACACCTTCAGTAAAGTGGAATCCCATAGTACATGGGAAGAAGTGGGAAGGTGACTTATATGCAATGCCTGACTGGTGAGAGTCATAATGTCAAACAACTCCTACCTAAAGGTTACCACCCACTCTAGGAAGATGGTTCTCCCAGTCACGGACCTTTCCAGGGGACAAACTCAGTAACACTAAAATAACATCAATTGGCACAGAAAAGAGAAAGACTACTTAGCAGACATGATTCTCCATTCCTGCCACCTGATTTTTTTGTGTTTATTCAGATATACCTTTATTTATAGGTCTAGCCATTTTTTCCTTTGGTGGTAAAACTGACTGTATCCATCATTCTGCTAAAACACATTCAGTAAATGCCTGCCACTGTATTGACTTCAGCACCTTGTTAACTGTTAGGACTGATAAATGTTCTGATGCCTCCGTGAAATTGAGCTTGGAGAGGAGGACCTGGTGAAGGGCACAAGCAGAGAGGATTACGAAGCAGTTGTTGTCTAAGGGTCAGCAAAGCACTAGAGGAAAGAAACAGAAACTACATCTCAGTAAAAGCACTTCCTATCTGGGTATTGCAACAAATGAATATTTGAACTGTCATGAATATTTGAAATGAGACTGCTGAAAGTGCTTACAAAGTAGGTACTCCGGCTAGAGAATGGGCTTAAACACAGATTCTTTATGCAGAATACATAATAAAGTGTCTGCACTTCAGGGGAGAGATGACCAGAGCACTGTGGACAGAACACATAACCTTCTGCCCAACCACAGGGCATCCCCCTCTGCAGTTTTGCTTTTGAATAAAATTATCTCTTAGCCTGTATCTGTCCTTGTTTCTCAACTCATTTCATTCCTTTCAACCCACATTGCCAAAGCTACACCTGCTGCTGAAGGGGTTTTCTGTAGGAGGACACTGAAGGATAAGGCATGAGCAGGTAGCAGAGGTGGAAAACATTTCTCTCTTCTTGAAGCAATGAATGAGAAATGAATCAGTCTGGATGCAGGTGTGGCTGATAATAGCACTGCTCCAGGTGTGTGTGCTTCAGTTTCTGCTGGTGACTCTCCTCCTGCCTCACCCTGCCCCATCAGCAGGAGGCAAAGCCGCTTCCCATGGCTGCTCTCCCCAGCCCTAACGTGGGGGTATGAACTGCCTCTTTCCAGGTTAGAGGCAGGAAAAGCAAATGGAAATGAGCAAGAGAGAAAGATAAAAAAATTAAAGCAAGAGGTATGAAGGAAAGGGATGGGATGTCAGCTTTGAACTGGAGCCTTTTTAACCAGGCAGACTCTGTGCTTGGTCATCTTCAGTCATTGCCTCAGAGCAGGATCCATGCAGGCCTCTACATGTGTGTATGGTATATACACATGTGTACATGGCAGGGAGGCATGAGAAGCCTTTAATAATTCAGTTCAAGCACATTCCTGTTGCTCATGAATGTTAAAACACGTTCATGGTTGCCAAACCCACCCTGTGCCTCTTGCCCTGACTCCGGGGCAGGCCCTGGACGCTCTGGGCTGGCTTCTCCCATTGCTGAGCCCTTAGCCCTGCCTGGCTCCCCTGCTGCCTCCTCCTCCTCCTCCAGAGATTTCCACCTTCACTGAGCTGCCTTCTTCCCATTTTAAGTCATGTCTGTCACAACTGCTGCTGCCACAGACAAGCACACGTTGTTATTAATGCATTATTAAATTTTATCTCACATTTAGAGCCTTGTCGATGGTGCTCACTTAAAGACACTGTGGTGATAAGCACTATAGGAATGGCTATAAATAATGAATATTATCCCTCTCATGTCTTTCCCCATCTCCCAACCCAGTAGGTATTCACTGATAGGCAAATGATCATCAACTCAATTTTATTTTTACTGATTAAAAGTGTCTTCAGGATGCATAGCTGCCACAAAGTAGGGAAAAGATTGCAGCTACCATGGGAGATAGCCCAAAATATTTGAGCAGCTTCTCTTCCCACCAGGGTACATTTCTTGAAAAGCAAATCATTAATTGTAATATGCCTTCTATGCTCCTGCTCCTTGCCAGGTTCCAGAAATCAAGTGAGAGGGTGGAAATGTAGAAAAAGGGTCCAAATTCTCCTGATGCTTTCTCTTTACAGGTGAAGTGCAGAACACAATTTTTAATTGGGGAATACTTCATCTCCAGCATTTGCCTCCCATCTAGAAAAGTTCAGGCACACACTCTGGTTTAAAATCAGAACCCAGAAGAGCAGGGCACTGGTGCCATCTCAGCTGCTTTCTGTCCTACCTCATTAATGTCTGTTATTCACGTTGTCTTTCTTCCAACCCTTTGTAGCTCCTGCAAATTAAGTCTTTGAATGCTGTTAACACTCCTGTGCATCTGCAGTTCTTGATCACCTAGACAGTGAAAAATGTAAGAAATCTTTGCTATTACCTGAGTATCTATGGGAACTTGGAGAGAAAATCTTGGAAAAGAAAATGGTTCAGGATAATGCTGAGAGGTCTTAAAAGAAGTGCTGCAAACACTTTCAGTTTGGTCCCAGAAATGCCCAAGCAAAAACTTAGTGCTATGGAACAAGATATTTCAATCTCTTCCTAGTTTTATAATGGAGAAAAGAATTTATGGTTCAGATCTTGAATGGAATTCTGGAATCAGAATAGATACCAAAATCAGGCTACACTCTGTCTTTAAAGGCTGGACTGCTTGGAGTTACTTATTCAATTTGGCCCAAAAAATATTTTCACCTGGCAGTTCAGGTAAGATGTCATATATAAAGCTGAAATGGGCAGAAAATTTCTCTTTAACTTGCAAAAATATTTGATATATCATAATTTTTGTTCAAATGAGTTTAAAATTTCAAAAATTAAGTCTTTTTAATACATAGAAGTCCAGATTGAGAAAACAAAAATTAGTTTGGGTCAATTACAGCATTTTCTTCTGTTAATGTTGTAATGTTTAATTTTTTTTTTTGACCTGTTTTTGAGTTGGGTATAATATAATTATGGTATTCAGAATCAAAATGTTGTGTAAGTTAAAAAAAATAAAAGTTTTGTTTGGGTTTTTTTTAATGTTAACAAGGTCCCTACATTTTCTCAAACAAGTAAATACACTGGTGGAAGACAACTTTTTCCAGTTAGAAGAAAGTCCCATTTTAGCACATCCTTGGCTTTTTGTGTATCAGAAAAACAATTTTATGAAGAAATTATCATCTGCTTCACCTCAGATATGAGTCCTAAGTCAATCATCCCCCAGGTATTGACTAAAGTTACCCCTGACATCAAGTCAGAACTAGAGCTTGCCACAGAGTCCTTTAGCCTCACTGCCTGAATTCTGAAAGACTCCAAAACTACCATAAGAAAAAACTCTCATATTTCCTTTCCTTGAGACCTCCTGACTTCACTCCAGCCTAGACTCATGCTTGCCAAGCATTTGACCTATGATCCCAACGAGTTTTACTTAATGCCTTTGCTTGAGCTGCTTCAAAATTCAACATGGGCTTGTTTAAAACTCAGATTCCCCCTTGCTCTGCTCTTTCCTGAAAGATGAGCAGAATTTTGTTAAACTATCCTAATGAATGGCTTTATCTCAGCAGCCACATATTGTCCTTTTTGGCGGTCTCACAACACACAAAGAAAATCTCCCACATTGATAGGTCAAATCACAAGGGTGCATTATATCACCTTTAGGGCTCTATCCTTCTGTAAAGCTTGGGTTAGATTTAATGTGGTTACACAACTTTGGGTCAGCTTAAAGTAGAAGAAAAATGAGGTTCTGCCTGCCTGCAGAAGACTCCTTGGACGCACTCTCAAGAACACATAATGAAAACCACATAGTAATTTGATAACAAACCAAAGCATTCAAGCACATATACTCATCATGATGTCATTTCCATCTTCTGTCATTACTTAAGTACCATATAAATTACATTTGTATTTGAGTCTGCTTACATTTGTAGATCCTGATCTCAGTCCCCCAGTACCCAACCTGAATTTTAGGGGCACTAATCATCCACATCTCTCATTAGTTTCTATTTTGCCATGGCTCCCCCGCCAACAGAGGTAGCTTTGAGAGCGAAAGCAAGCTCAAGCAGACAGGGAATAGTTATCACTCAGCACTCCCAAGATATGATTCAGGGCTCCTATCAGTTACCCCAGGGTTCCCCCAACAACACAGAGTACTAACTCATCACACAGAAGGAAAAAAAAAGTAGAAGCAGCTGGGCTCAGTGAAATAAGGCTGTCAAGGTCCCTCTCCTAAAGTAGAGATGGCAATCAGTCCACTCCAATATTTACTTTTTATCTGCCCATCACAACAGACAATAATTAGATTACCATGGGTCAGGTTTTTTCTAGAGAGGTCACACAATGGTGTAAGATGCTATCTTGACAAGACAATACCAACATTTTACTTTCAAATGAGAAGCATTTTCCACTTCAGTTTTACAAAAAGTTTCACCATCTGTAATTACAGCACGGTCATTATACCACATACAAACCAAGGCACACAACACAGGACCACAAATTACAAAAATGAAGGCATAAAATATCAACGGTATTACACACCCAACTCAGTGCATCAAGAAGAAAGAGCAAATACATTTTTCAACCCAAACTGGGAACATCAAACTTCTCTAAGTGTCCAGTAATCCTCCCCAGCTGCCTCTTGCTCGTCAGAGTTTTCCCTGCACATACACATTATTTTTCAAGATAAAAAAGGATTAAGTAACTTCCTCCATAAAGGTTTTCACCAGCTCACACATGTCAGAAGGCCTCAGCAATCATATCATAAGGTTTAAATGCTGATACTCCCAGTGCTGTACTTTTGGGAGGCGAGCTTGTCTGAGATAAATGTTGCTTGGAATACAAACTGTTTCTCCTCTTATCAAGGAAAAATTTTGTATCCTGAGGATTCCCTCGTAAATTAGCCAAGCCCCACTGCTATACCCACTGCTCCCCTACAGCAACACAAAGAACATGGTAACACTCATTAGAGCACACCACCAGGGAAAAGTCTAATTGCTGGATTTACATTTTGTAGGCAACGTGTATTTATACTAATAATTATATTTTGTGCGGCTTTACTAGTCAGAGAAGAAAAGAGCATATTGTATTAAGCTCCAGCCCCCAAGCACTGAAATAGCACTAACAGATCCAGGGAGATGGGCTTTCATATAATTGGCATCCACCCATAGAACACAGTTGATGATGAAGCATATTTCCAGCAGTTCATAACAAGGGCAGGCGATTCCCTGAGGATTTTCAACCTTTAATATTCGCCTATCTTTGGGAGCATCTACTCATCTCATCATTACAGTAGTACTAGTCACTTCTCTGATTGCAGTGGGATGGAAAAAGCAGCACTTAAACCCTGCCCATCTTAAGTATTATTTCCCTCAGTAGTCATCTCCAGGCTCCCACAGATCCTAAAGCAAAAAAATGTTCTATACACTGTCTAGCAAGAAGATAACTTCAAGACAGAATAAGAAACTGCAGAATTAGTCATACATCCAGAAACATTACCTAAACATGAAAAATTCAAATATCTACTTGAATCTATTTTATTTTTTTTACCATATACTTTATTCTTAAAAAACATTAAAAAATTCCCTCTTCACAATATCTCAGCGCTTTCAACTACAGCTGAAGTGAGGAAGTGCTAAGTTGTTGGCAAACCTGACTTCCTTATAATGAGTTTGTAAAATGAATTTTGCAACCAGCAAAAGTGCTCAGATTTGATTCAAGATTTCTGAATTCTCTTATTTTATCTGAAAAAAAAATGACATGGTCATACTATTTTCTTTTCCTTTAATACTATAAAAGTAGGAGTTTTAGACCTATCAAATGGATGAAGGATAAGACAAAACTTAAATTCAGTACGAACTCTTCTAAAGATCAAAGTTCTTAGAGGATGGGTTTTGGCTTGGGATTGTCTTGACAACTACTAATAAAAAAAGTTAAAAGCAAGGAAAGAAATGCTTGTCTTACTCATAATAGCTTCACATAAACTTAATTCTACATAAAAAGTAATTAAAAGCCGCTTCTAAAAGGAGCTGGAAGCCATGGTGTTATGCCTCCCTCATACATTTTTTATCCAATTAAGCAATCTCAAAAAGGCACTTTATGCATCTTTAAGACATGATTGCTTCACATTAGCTCACGTAGCTGTTTTACCAGATCACTGCACATCCTCCTTCTGGCCTCTTTACCTGGAAACTCATTCCCACAAATTACCACCATGCTATTAATACTCTTCTGTTTGATGTTCTCCTCACCTTCATTTTATGTAGCATTGCCAAACAACAGGCATCTGTTTGCATGGATCTGTTTGCAAATGAGCCCAGCCCCCTTTCAAGTCCTCTCAGTTTCTGCGTGGGAGAACTCGTAACCAACTTGTAAATGAAAATAGATGTTGAGCTTCCCAGGCACTGGAGACTGGTTGGGCTTTTCATGAGCAGGACATCATTCTGAACTACTCTTCCTACACATCTTGAGCTGCCCAGCCATGAGACTTCTGAAAGCAGGCTTTTTTAATGGGGGAAAAAACCCAAAACCATAAACAAATAGCAAAAAGAAAAAAAAAAAAAAACAAAACGAACAAAACAAACAAAAAGAAAAAAAAAGCAAAAAAACCCACAAAAAAACAACAACAAAAAACCCAAACAAACAAAAAACCCAAAACAAAACAGAAAAAATCCCAAAACCCAAAAAAAAAAACCAAAAAAACAAAACCACCAAAACCCAATCAAGACATGGTTGCATGGTTGTGGATTCCAAGTTGAGTCAAGGAAGAGCAATAGCACAACTGCCACTGAAATAGCTTTGCTCACCAGAGGCATTCAGGAAATGAGGCTACATGAAATTCAGGCAGCATGGAAGGGGGAAAAGCCTCTGCTGAGCAAATGCTGTTTGCTGTCAAGCTCTGCATGACCTTTTCACTAGGTACAAGATGGGAAGATTATGGAACATGTACTGATTAGGTGTATGGCTCCAAAAATACCATTTGGAAAAATAAAATCCTTCATTATAGTGCAATAGGAAATATGCTGGAATGTTAGAATGCCAAGAATAACTAATTTTCTACCATTCCTTATCTTACCTTTTTTACACCTCATTTAAACACTTGTTAAAGCAGCCACTCTGGAATAAAGGAAAGAAAGGAAGAGCAAGTGAGTTCCATTTTTATTTTCCATCATCTGCTGAAGTGATGACTGCTAACAGCATCTCCCCTGGTAGCACACACATGGCCATCAGAGACAATGACTCACTGTAAAACAAGCCCAGCAGCCAAAGCAGCCACTGTGGATAATTTTTTGCTGATTCTATTTGGGATGGGCTGGAGTGGGGTTGGAGATTTTACAATCTTATTTGATTTTGGGGCAGACAATCTTATGCAGACTTAATTATTTCCTTATTTATAAACTAACTTGCTTCCTGGAGACTCTCTAATGTTGGTTGTCTCAGGCACCCTGAATCTAATGATTTAAAATGCTTTGGTGTTCTAAAGGAGCAAAATATCAGGGGTCTGTTGTAGGCTGTTGTGCAGAGTAGGGGAAGGCTGGAGAAATTATTGCTTATCTCCTGAAGTGTGTATAAGGTGAGCACACAACCACCACCCTCATCCAGCCTTAATCCAGCCCTGCTAATCCCACACAGCAAACCCAGAACAAGGGCCATGTGCAGGGCATTAGCATGACCTCATTCCTGGGAAGATTTAGGAAGGTAGAGACTGCTCTCCTGGATGAAACCCTTCCCAGCTGAGTGTCTAACTCCTCACAGTGCCCCACATCCACTGAGGTCTCTCTCCACACAGAGGGGCTCTTGCTTTAGTCCCTGCCAAGACATGATCGCAGGCCAAGCCCCATAGCTGTGACATAACCCACTCTCTGCTGTGTTTTCACCACATCAGGAGCCGAGGGTGAGAGCTCTGCCCAAGCCCTGCATTTGGACTGACACCACCCTTCAGGAACGGGACAGACCTCAGGTAGTCAGAGGCTGACACATTTCTCAAAAAAAAGGATTGCTCTCATCAGAGCATGTGGTGTTGCAAACCCCTGCCCAGCTCCCCTGGCTGCCCACTGACCTAATTAGGAAGGCAGCCTATTGCTCTCAGCATCAGCTGATACCAGAGGTTATCAGCCCCTAAATGGGCCACACACCTTTCTTCCTATTTCTATTTCTTCATATTTCTTATTTCTATTAAAAAGAAAAAACTTCATCAGAGTAGAAGAAATGAATACATAATTCCTTTTCAAAAGTTTTCCAAACATCATCTCTTTTTCTGTTAAAAATAATTAAGACCGGGTGTTCATCAGTGCAAAGACCTCATTTGGCTTGTCCAGAAGGAGCTTTGAATAGCTAGTCAGTATAAATACTGCATAAAAAATTAAAGTAACAAAGAGAGGATTTTTTTTTCTTCATTTGTTATTTTTGGGAAGAAAAACCAGCCATCTGTGTTCCAAATGTGTTGCTTTTCAATGATCCACAAGCTGTTTCTATGGTTAAAAATTATTTGACTTTGCTCTTCTTCTGAATGGTTGCCTTCACCATATTAAAACACAGAGCCTTGCCTGCTGGGTGCTGTGATATTTGTCCGGCTGCTCTGCTTGATAAGAACTGCTCAGGTCTGGAAATGATAACCTACACCAGAGGGCAGTTTAGTTTTCACTGTAACAGTGGAGGAACGAAGGAGGGAAGCAAGGAGAAGTTCACATTATTTTGGTGAAGATTTTACCTAAAACACAATTTCATATATTTTGGGTGAGAGGGGAATTGTTTTGATTCCTATTTGCAGCCACCATGAATACTGTTTCTCGTCCTCTTCTCAGCTAGTTCTGAAATGCCTGGAAATTAGGCATTTAAGTACTTAAAACGTGTGGTGTAGGGGGGAAGCATGTGTAAAAAATATTCCTGCATATATAAAAAAATCTTCTGTATACATTGCTTGTACATAAATCATTTTATTTTGATTGAGAGCAGATTGTTCCTTCCTATACCCAATTTGAGATTGGACAGACTGCACTGTGTGCCCATTTTCACAATATAATGATCTTCATGTACACACAGATGTACATACAAAGACGTACATATGGCATTTTTTTGTAAATTTAGCACTTGTAATTGTTTTGATGTTCAAATCTATACTTATTAGCTAGCCCAGAACACATTTATTATTAAGAACACTGTGGATTCAGCAGCTATTTAGGAAAGGTAGAAATGCAAATGCAGAAATATTTACATAAATATCTGCAAACACTATGCATCATTCTCTTTGTGTTCAGGAGCACAGCCACATGCCAGGTCTTTTGTGTGTTGAATGACCAAACACACACTTAAATCAAACAGCAGCTCCATTCAGCCTGTGCTTTCCACAGGTCGTTAGACACGCTATGTTGAAAGGAGTGACTTCGTGCACACTCAGCTTTTTCAAAGAAACATCTGTGATTTAATGGCCAGATCTGAGCCACACACAAGTCTGAGCTCTGGGAAACTTACAGCCTGACTGCCATCCACCCAGGAAACTCCTGCTATAAAGGAGTCCATAAAGATGCCATTCACACACTCATTCATTGATGCACAACAAACCCCAAAACTTTTACTGAGCTCTGTCCTAGAGGAACTCAAACTGCTCCACGTCTGGGAGTCACCGACCCCTGGTGCAAACACAAAGCAGCCCTTCCTCTGAGACAGGCATCTCCTAATGAGAGCAAACATTCCCCTCTCTGAAGAAGGCAGCGGGAGACGGATGTGTGCAAGGACCAAGCTCTGTCTATTGTATTTCCATGGTTCCCTCTGCCACAGCACTTTAGAGCCTCACAACTCAAACACATTTTTCCCCCAAGATGCCCCGATGAGGGTCGGAAGTGCTGTCACCATCTGGGACAATTATTCTCTCCACAACAGGAAATCCAGGGTAAAACCATTGGAGCCATTCAGGTCAGACTAAGAAAATATAGATGACACTTCTGATTTTTCTGCTTTTAAGTTTCTCATTAACACCATAAATTTATGTTGAATATTTGTTAATATTTAAGAACATTAATTTAATGTTCTTAATGTTCATCTGAAATTTAATTCCAGAAACAAACATAGAGAGATCCTGTACAGATTCTCAAATATGAAAATATATGACAAAAACACTTTATTCTTCCCTCCACATCACACTCCCTTCCCACTTTTCCCCAAAGTCCTTCCTACTCTAAGCTATTTTCTTCCTTTCCCACATAGACCAAAAGGGTTTGGATTCACTTAAGGCAGAAGGACTGAAAACTTCAAGAGTTCCACAGAATCTTACCAAAACTATCTTAAAAATCCAAATCTGTGAAAATGGGCTGGAAATCTCACCAAAACAGGCATCCATCCATCTGCCCTTTGCAGCACATCAGATAATCCTACAGAAATAAAATTGATAAGTTGTGCTTTGTGCCCCAAAGAGAATAGCACACATTCCTGGCTTAGCACCCCCAGGGAAGGAGGGATAACCCAATAAACTCTCCCTGAGGGTCACAGGCCCTTTCTGGACACATCCCTTGCAGAGACCACACTGAGACCTCAGCATCCATTGCAATACCACGTCTCCTGTCCCCACATGGCTCTCAAGGCTGTGCCAGCTCAGCTTCCTTCAAGGTGAACCCTGTGAACTGCATCAGGAACTCATTCACCTGAGATATAACCTATTCTTTCATCCTTTTCCCTTTTACTTTTTGCAAAGTTATCTTTCAGCTGCCGCACTTTGCTGTACAGAGATGCACTGGCTGTGCTGGTACAGTGGAGCGGAGAGGCACTGGGCAGAGACGGCTAAAAGCAGCTTACACAGCACGGCTGCTTAATATTTAACCATGGCCCTAAGCTCCTGACTCTGGTCCTCTGAGCTGCAACCACATTGGGTACAGGAAACAAAGCAAACAGCGCAATGTCCTGCATCTCAGTCTAGGGTTTTCATCACCACTCACCAAACAACTTGGAAATATTTAATCCGTTTCATGGTTTGTCCACGTTCCTCATTCCATCTGTGCAAGTTTGAAATGTTAATAAAAAGGTATCAACTACTACAAAAACAACAACAAAAAAATTCACAGAAAATGTTACTATCTCTACCTGAGATGCTGCCTAAAGCCTGAAAGATTATCAAAGCAGAGATATATACCTCCAAACCGGGTTTAATCCACTTAAGCCAGTTGTAAAGCTTTCATCAGTCTGGGTACAGTCATAAAAATATTTATTTCCAAATGCATGCAAGCAGATACACATTTGCCTCCAGTTAGAGAGATGGGAATCTGTGTACAGTCATACAAATATTTATTTCCAAACACATACACTTACAATCTGATTTGTAGTTAAAAGAGATGTGACTCCAGAAGAATGTGTTGTAACCTGCAACATCAATAGTCTCCAAACTTGTGCCTCAAGAAGAATTAGGCAGTTTCACAATCATATTGTCAAGATTTTAATCCTCCAGGAAAATGCCTGAAGTATAATTTCTTACTTTAACTTCAAATTTTCAGTTTTGCAAAAGATTCCTCATGACAGTGAGCATTTCTATTATAATAATACACATTATTTCCATTGCCTTATTATATGCATTGCCCAATGACTCTTGGCCTGTTGTTTGCACAAGGGTGGAATGCACAAATGGACTTGCCTCAAATACTGCAACAACACCATGGACTCCTTTCAAGCTCACCATAAGGCTGGAATAGGGCATCAGAAAACACACATCACTCAGCTGCTATGAGAAAACAGTTTTCCATTCCCTGGCAGTATACAACAAAATAACAAAGCAAAAATTTTGTTGGGTTTTTTTTTTCCTCAGCTAATCTGTTCTGTATTTATGACCCTTACATGCTACTGAAAAACAGGGGAAAATCAATATTGACTTCTGTGCTGAAATATGATCCACTGTTTGAAAGGCCATTGAAGTAAAGATGATGATTTCTAGCAGGATACATGTTAAAGATAGTGTCCTTCCTTCGTAGCACTGTATGGGAAAACTGATGAGGACAGACTGGTCATTTGTAGCCATCATTCCCAAGAAGTCCTCCACTGAAATGATGGGGAGACACTGGGTGAACTGATGAGAGCAGACTCAAAAGAAACAGGTTTTTCTTGGTGAATAAGCACAGAGGTTTGGCAGAGTTCTGTTTTGGGCCCCTCTGTGCAGCCATAAATGACAGCATCCACTGAGGAAATGCAAAGTTGCTGCCAATTTAGGCATCCAAGATTTAAAAAAATGGTCTCAGGGACACAATTAGGGCCATAAAACCTGTTCCCACTTTCAGTTCATTGCTAATTCTTCAACAACCCCTTGGCCCTAAACCACAGTTCATCTCTTTCCTACTAAGTCATACTTTAGTGGATGATCTCTGCTGGCAGCACATCCCTTCTATAAAATCACAAGGAACTGAATGCTCAATGTTCAAGTGCTAATAACACCACCCTGGATCTTCTTTGTCTCTGATCAGCAAAGGAATCTCCAGAGTTCAGTGAATCCCTAAGAAGTTACAGCTCTAATTTTACAGCAACAGCTGTACTTAGGTTTTAAGAGCAGGCAGATGTCTTTGTCTTTCAGTAGCCTTCAGTGACAAGACATCATTTGTGTTGTCAAAATTGAAAAAAAAGAAAAGTGGTTTGTGCAGGAGACCAAAGTATATTCATTTTTATTGCTATTTCCAAAAGGAAGATGAAATTTTCTTTCTCTTTACTGAATGTCAAAGCTCAGTCCTTGATTTCTGTATTGATGCTCTCTGAATGACGATTGGGCTGTCTACAACAGCAGAACAAGTTTGAGGGAAAAGGTCTCTGTTTAAACATAAAATTCCTGCAAGAATGAGTAGAAATGCCAAGCAAAATACAGCAGAAGTCCTGTGTTTGTTTCTTTGGTGTAATCTGGGGATGCTCCTTTTATAAGATTTATGTCTTTGCTAGTTGAAACAATATTCATTATACACTGTAACAAATGTTTCAGAACTCAATTTGCTCCCTAGAAGGGATCCTCAATCACCCTAAAAACAAATGGAAAGACTGTTTCCCTAAAATTCTCAGGTCTTATTTCCATAACCTGTGAAATTTCACAGGGAAGAATTTGCCTGGGACAACAAGCAGTTTCTATTCTCTTTAGCTGGACAAGAGCCATTTCCTTTCAGCAAATGTCAAGGTGTGAAAGCCTAAGGTTTCACCATAAAATGCACAAATCCCATCAGCCATTCCAACCCAGCCATGCCTCATGCTGCCTTCCTACCCAAACCTCTCCTCCCACCCATCCTCACTCCCCACCACCCCTGGTGTCACCAACCAGGCCTTTCTTACAGGAGGGCAGAAAGCAATGAAATTATAACATTCCATTTGGCTCCATCCTCTCACTATAGCCCTACTGTGTGTGAATCCTGGAGAGCAGAACATCTCCATCCAGGCATCTGCAAGTGCCCTCACCTCCCACAGCAACCTCCAGCCACTGCTGCAAGTGTGCAACAGGAGCAAAACCAGCACAGCCACAGCTCCACAAATTTATCCAAATGAATTTTTGCTTTAGTCTTTCCTTCCCTCCAAAATCAGATGGCAACAAAACTCCCTGAGTGTGGAGCTTGTCAGAGCAGCTTCTCATGAACCAGCCAGCACAGAGAGCTATTGAACACCAGTTTTTCAGGCTGCAGAAAAAAAAAAATATATATCAGAAACTTGTTAAGCCATTACAGGAAAAACAGTGATGTGTAAAGACGATCCAAAGAATATTTTACTGTTTGACTCATCTTGTCATAAAACTGCAGTAGGACCTACCTCATAAAATAGAAATTTCTCAGATTCTATATGCACTCAAGAAAATTTTAAAAGCCCTGATGCACAGGACATCCATTTCAGCACAGAAAAACATTTCTGCTTAAAGTATCTGAGGAAAGACAGGGGAGTGAGGACTGTGTGAAAGAATGCCAGCCCTAAAAGAAAAGTCTCTTAGTAGTCTTTCCTGCCTGGCATTGATGGTGACACAGAGTAAATAACACCTATTGCATGTTCAAAGCTTCTGGGTCAAAAATCTCAGCCAACATAAATAATAATGCTTTTTCTCTGTCCCTCTGATTTTATGAGGGGAGCACTTTTTATTCCATACTCAACAAACTGCAGTGGTCACGTCATCCCAGAGGGAACTGGCCAGACAGCTGTGAGTTATTCAGATTACACATCTCCAGCAAGAAACTAAATACTAGCTTCACTTTGAAGGAATTACAAGAAAAGATTCCAACCCAGGTAAAAAACAAGGCAGAAAGTATTGGAAAAACACATTCAATGTTTTTATGTCATTGTCTTCTTGTGGAAGGATGCATTATGTATTATTTACACTTTAAACCTTGTGCATCTTTATATATATTTATATTGGAAATGAAATTAAGGGGTAAGCCTGTGAAAGAAAAGTTATCTATCTATCCAAATCAGAGAGAAGCATTCTCCACTACTCCCAAATGGTCTTCTGTAAAAAATTTTTATTAATTTGATTTTCACAATTAATCACAAAAGTGGGTTTCACCATTTTGAAGCCCACTACAAAGCAAGTTCCCATTTTGCCATTATCTGTGGTCATGACAGTTCCTATAACTAAAGAAGGGTACCTCAAGATTTACAAGAGTAATCGCCAGTTACAAGGTCCATGACCCAACAGGTCATTGTTTGTACCAGATAATCAGTGTAATGAGTCCTAGAACTACCCTCAAGGAACCACAGGAATCATTATCTCAATACACAAGAACAAACCATTTTCTACTTCTTTATTTTCTTAAAAATAAATTGTATAGCTTCTTCCTTCCCTTCTATCCTTCCATCTATCCCACATTCTCTTTTTTCTCTCTTCAACATCTTTCTTGACTTTTTTTTCCTCTCTCCAGTTCTACTTTGGTAACATCATAAATCACCACCTCCTTTCCCCCAGCTTTGACTTTTCTCACCATATATTTGCTGAGTGTTCCTGTTTCTCTCCTTCCTCATAGGATTGCTCCTCAGAGTGTAATTTCGTACTCCAAAAGAGATGAATGTTTTCAAAAAGCCTGTTTCAGCCCCAGGAGCAAAAGAGAGCTAGTGCTGCTAGAGGTATTTGAAAAGAACTGTCAGGGCTTCTAAATTGAGAAACACTGAAACTATGCAGGAAGAATAAAACACAGCTTGGAGTAAAAGAGGCCACTATAACGAGTTCAGGATCAGGTACAGAGAGCTGTTGTAAATCTAATAAACCTTAGTTTAGTGAGAGTAGAGAGAATCTGTTCCTAAATGAGGACCATTCATGGATTGACTAATTTTCAATGATCGTACCTCAATATTTGATCACAAGACCTGAGTGAAACTGGTGAGACCACATCCCTGTCCATCCACAATACACACTACTCCATACCTCTGGATGCCTCCAATTTGGTTCAGGTGTAGCTGGTGCAGTTTTTGCTCTGGACAGAGAGGTGTCACATCTGGAGGTGTCATCAATGCAAAGCTAAGTCCCTGTCAGTGACTAATTTTAACTAATCATCACATTTTTTATTGCTTCCAGTTCATTTCTGGGTTCCTTTACAATGTCTTGTCCGCACCAATGAACCAAGGTGGCTCTTGCTCCAAGGAGCTCACAGCACACAGACAGGCAGAGGACATCAGTGAGAGCTGATGTACAAAGAGATTAAAGGGGGGATTTTCAAAGGGGTCAACACAAATTCCTCCCTTCCCTATCTGCCTGCAGCAGTCTCCTTAAAAACCCTGCCTTCCCAGTCTGTCTGTACCACCCTTCCTGGATTTTTCTTTACAAAAGCCAATAGCCACCATGTTTGTCCTTTTCTGACATCACAACCAACCACCCACCCCAAGCTAAAATCAGTCTCCTAAGTACTTTCCTTTCCAGAGATTTTCAAGATTCTTGTCTTTCTTCTCTAGACCAGTAATAGGCATATGCTGAACTGTGAGCTTTAAAACTGATTTACTTCCATACATAAATCTCAGGGCAATTTTCTAAATGCTTCTGGGATGCTTCCATCCATGCTGTCCAGCCCCAAATCCCTTGAATTGATCCCAAACCATGTGGAATCTTTTCTCACAATTTTGAAGTAACCTTGCCATCCTGCTGGCTTCACCACTTTCTTCAAAGGTCCATAACAAACATATCATAACAGTTTTATATCTTCCGCTTAACCTTTGGAGCTGTTTAAGCTTCTCTGAGGTAGAGACTGTCTGATTTATATTCTAACACCTTCCTTAGCCTAAACTAAATGTAATTCTTTCTAAAATGTCCAGCTTTAAATTATGGATTATAGTGCCCAGAGTGTTGCTGCACAACCTCCCACTGAGCTCAGATCAAGCTCACCAAGTGGTTTTTCTTGTATTTCACTCATTTATGTGTCCATTTTAAAATTCTGTTTGTGATATTTAAACACCTTTATAACTTCCATTTTCCCAATAACATTGATTTAGAGGTGAGAAAAGCCCCTGGGCTTGCCCTGTTAAATGTTTTTTCAAGCAAGTTTGTTCCAAGACAATACTGAAGAAAAAATTCAAGGCAAATGAGTGTAACTGCACCTATTTTTTTCAGTCAGATTCTGTGTTCATGGAAACAGCAGTCTTGACAAATGGGAAAGCCAGCATCCTGGCATAGGCATGCCATTAAAAACGCCAGAAAATGGACATTCCCCAGATCAATACCTCTCCCAGGACCTATCAAAGTGTGAGAGGAATGCTCCTCATTAAGGCTATGATGGTAATATGCAGTCTTTTGACTTCTGTGCTGCAGTTATCATTGCATCCATATCGATATCCATTGGCAATGGGCATTTTCACAAGACCTGGGATCAAGAGATCAATCAAGAGAAACCACAAAAGAATCACCAACCAGTGGTAATAGCCTTCACATTCTCCACACCCTAAATTCAAAGAGAAAGTGTAGATGTAAGATGCTAAAAGTCTCTTTGCACTGCAAATCTATCACCAGGCACTATCCAGCCTCCCATGATGGCTGGTACTCAAACCTCAATTTCATTGACATTTTAAAACATCTTTTAATCCTCTGTAAAAAGTCTGTGAAGTGCCTGTCAGAGGAAGCACATCAGTGAGTGCCTGGGATTTGAGACTGAGAGATTTCAGCTAAAGTTAGAAAAACATCTGGAAATTTTCACGGTTTAGAGAAAACCCCATTGAAAGGTTCATAAAATTATTGAAGACATCCAATTCTGTGTCAAACTGAATGAAACACAGGCACATAAACCCAACAAGGTGATTATAAAAAAAAAAATAAATTTGCTCCAGCCATAAACTGATGAGTTAATATCCATGGCCCATTTCTGCAGTGTGTTCCAGCTAAGCAGCCACCCTCTCTGACCTCAACAGGCACAGCAGGCTGCATTCACAGAGCTGATTGCAGAACCAGGGCCCACTGTATTATACCACAGCAGAAAAAATAAAAAGAATCATCCAGTCAAGCAGAAAGCAGACAAAAAACCCTAGTCTATCAAAAGAGAAGGATATGAAAGTTTACCAGACAAAAGCATCCTGCATTTTGTGCCCATATATTTTCTTGTTTTAGCACAACCCTTACTTGCAAAAAGTATTGATTGAGAAAGAAAAAAAGAAAGGAAGAAAAGAGAGGAGTTTGACGCATCCCTGTAGAATTAATTAGTTGTGGAGAGTTTTCACCCCTATTAAAAATTCAAATAAATTAGTTCTCTTAGCCTACCTATAGACCCCGGATGTAATTAGTGTGATAATCAATATATCAGTAGGAAACAGCCACTTAAGTGCAGCCAGTGCAATTGTAGATTTAGGACAAGTGAAAGGGGCGTACTCAACAACAGCAGGGAAGAGTATAAATGCAAATGAAGCTCATAAAAAAGAATGAGTGGTTCTGGCTGTGCAAGCTGCTCAAAATTCATCTAGGTTTTTTTTTTCTGAAACAGTGAAATATTAGGCTGCTGTGAACTACCCATACTTGGCTAACAAACATGAATATGTACCACAGACCTTCATTTGTTTTCTCACTTACTTGAACACTTGTTAAAGTGCTGCTAGCTCTCTACTCTCCACTAATGCACAATAAAAAAAGTTCTAATAAAATGTGCACCTGTCACACTCACATTTTTAGTGTTAAAAATACTCCCCGTTGTGTGTGGAGCACCAGCTGTGCCAGCAGCTTCAGTGCATGACTGACATGCTCAGGGACATCAATGGCTGAAGGTAGTTTGCCTCAGACTTGGCTCTGATATTCTCTCCTTACCATGGGACTTTAAAAAGTGTGAGTGAATCACAGAACACCATTTCACAGCAAATTTCGTCTTATCAGCCTCTAAGTACAGGAATTGTGTACATACAATGAACTGAAAATAGCTTTATATATTTTATATCATTCTTTAGGCCATGATACTCCTTTAAGGACAGAGGCATCCCACTTCTGAGACCTTTCCTGCCACCAAAAGCCAGGGAAAAATGGACTTTGGGATGATGATGTGATAGGAGTAAATATTACTGTAGTAGAGTTTCGTGTTCATTGTCCCACTCATGATGCTTTGGGCTACAAAGAAAGAAAAGAAAAGGGAGAAGATATGAAAAGGAGGAAGATATGACAGAACCAGGTAATAACTGATTGGAATTAGATTATCCATTTCTCTGGGGGGGGATCCTAAAGGCCCACAATTTACATCCCTGACATGAAACATTTTTGTCATATTTGATCTTTAGTCAAATGTAGAGGAATCTTAAACAAAATACCCATCTTGGTCATCAGGGCTTGACTCAGATGTGCGTCACATGAACCTGCAGATAGCAACTAAGGCAGGAAAATACCTTAATTGTTGATCTCAGCCACTAGAAGACCCAAAGCTTCTTGGCTTTCAATATCCTACAATTCTTTATCCAAAAATTAAGTTATTTATTTCCTCTACACAGAATTACTTTCAACTCTGGGTTTCTAATGAATGATTTAATATCCCTTCAGTTTCAATCCCACCCAGGTAGGTTTCAACATTTCTCTTTCACAGGAGTCCTTGTCACTAAGACATGGTTTGAAGTGAACAATTTGGTGTCACACACAACACACAGCATGATTTACAAGAACACACCTTCACATGTCAGGGTCTACCTTAACAAAACAAGTGCTTAATTTTTTGGTCTGTGGGAAAATTCTACCAAAAAAAAAAAAAAATCAAATTAATACAACAAAGCTACCAGATTCATCCATTTGTTCTGGCCTAGCGAAATGAGGACCTGAGGTGGCTCAAGAAATCTGCAACCAAAAACTGCAAGGCTGTCAAATCCTCAAGGCACTTAGCAACAAAGTGCCTCAGACAACCTCTCTTCTATCAATGTGTTATTCTAAGCAGCACAGAAGGGAAGGTCAGAGATGGGAAGCACAATTATTGTTTAGGGCATTCTACCTGTGAATTTACATATTTTCTAAAGTTTTAGAAGTCTTCCCCAAGTATCCAGGATTTTTAAGGTACAACTTTTTTTTAAAAGAGAATGCAGAGATTCTTTAAAATATTCTTTACCCTGCAGTTACTGATAAAGCTTTATCACCTCATGCAAAGCTGAATTATGATTTTGCCTGGAAACACATACATCTACTAGAGAGAAACAGACAGTGTGTATTCATATATTTCAAAACAGAGGATTTAACCTCTGAAAAGATATCAAAGCGTCGCTGAAGCATGGACCTGCATTCAACATTTTCACATTTGGTTCACAAATATCCAATTAGGTTTCTGTCTGAAACACAGTACCCCAAATTTATAATTAATCATCTGTCAAAGTTACAAGGGCAACAGAGCACCACATTATTTTGAACAGTGATTAAAAAAAAAAGAAAAGATGTCGGGGTTTTATGAGAGAATATCTTAGCTTTGAGCAGCAATATCAGACTCCTCTTGAGTAAAGAGTTAATAAAGAACCATACAATATCTCCATAGCAAACTCAGCAAAGTGTTTACATCAAAATAAAGACACAAGGGACATACAATATTTAATGTAAACTCAAAATGTATTGCTGTAAATGATAAATTATTTTTAAAATGTAAACTTTTAGAAAGCAATCCCCATTTTTTATCCAATACCAATATTAAGTAATTAATATTAATATTTGAGGTTTCTTAACACCTCAAATAACTTTAGAAAATAATTTTTTCCCTCTTTGTTAATTGCAAGTGGCTAATGAATTTTCTTTGTTGGTCTGGGAACATGAGAACCTATGGTAAATTTTAGCAATGTTAATTAACACCTCCATATAAAGGGACAAATGTTTATAACTTCTAAGGATGTGGAAACCCTATCAAACTGAACTAAAGCTCTTTTGTCCTAATTTGGGAAATAATTAGAATGAATCCCCTAGGACTTTTGCTATTCGTCCTACATAAAACCCTATTACCGGTTGATTCCAGAACAAAGATATGTTCCTAGAGATTCCCATAACCCTAATCCATGCATTTCTGTCCCTTGTGGGTACACAGATGCCCATAAAAAGTGAAGGTCCCCATCTTTTTAAAGTAGCCTTAATTGATACAACCCAGACAGACTGCAGACAAACACAGCAACATGGCAGCAAAATGACCTCTTTTCCACTTTTCCAGTGGGAAAAAGATTGAGGTTATTTGGCTCAAAGAGTAACTGTAAGGTTAATTTCAGAAAATGGGATTTTGTCTGAAGGCTGAAATGATGCTCTCGGTATCAGCAGCCCCATACTGCTATAATTTGGGACCTTATTCTACTCACTGTGTATTCTCTAAAACAAATCCACTGTACACAAGGATGTTTGCCAGGATTTATTCCCTGGTGGTGTCTGCCTTTACCATTTCCAGTTATTCTAGAAATGTAACCTCTTTCTTCCTCACATTGGGCAGGTTTAACACAGGACTCATTTTTACACTGTGCTTACATGGGAGCAATCCCACTGAATGAGCCAAGGCCCAGCAAGGAGAGGGGGAAACCTGCTGTGGGAAAGAGGATAGGATCCAGCCCTCAGGAACAAAACCTTATTTGGCATTAAAAACATTCAAATCCACTTTTAGAAGCAAAACATCTCAGCACTAGTCCAAAAGCCTCACTGTAGAGAGAGACAGACTTTACTGCTTCTTGTGCACAACGTAATCACCTCTTAGCCCAGTCTAGCATTTCATACTGAAGCAATATTGAGTAGACAACTGGAAGAGATAATCATGAAATCAGTTACCACCCACAGTTCTTGCTTTTCTTTGATTCTTTGTACAGAGACAAAACATACTCAGACCTGTAGCCAAACTTACACTGGCTGAGACTTTCCCTCAAGCAGAAGTTTCAAACCCTGCTGCAGCCCACTTTAAGACACTGCTGCCGCCACATTTTGGGGACAGAAGGGCAAGTCCGAAGGGATGAGGTCCGCCAAGCTGTTGGAGCACAATTATACTGCAGGTCAGATTGTTGTGGGGGTATTTTGTTTGCTGGGTTTTTAAAAATTTGATTTGGGAATATTCAGGCTTTAAAATGCACAGGGACTGGCAACCAGGATGTTTTACTAAAAACAGGATGCAAACACACCTCACTAACACTGACAAAATTCCCCTGACCACATACATAGGCAAAGAGGACCAGAAAGACAAAAAGTGTCTTAGTTTATTGTTTTATTACTCCCTCAATCTATGAAACACAATTTGCTTTACAGGGCATCACTAAAAATGCACCCACCAAGGATTTCAATTTGCTTGAATAATGTAATTATCAATGTTAGCACTTCTTTTCATTGTTTTGACAGACTCAGTTCTGCTGCCATCTCATTTGAGCTTCCTCAAGCCTATGAAGGAATAAGCATTTCTCACCTGCTCTCTTTCCCCAAATTAGGTGCAAAATTTATGGAGACATATACTTTATTGAGACCTTTTTAAAATACAGAAATTATACTAAGAAATTTAGAAAATCTAAAGCCATAAGAATATAAAAAGCAAATCAGCAAAAGGAATGTTTTATATGAGGTTGTTTCCATTCAGGTCTCTTACGTGTCTTGAATCAATACAGGCACATTTTGCAATTTCATTTCTGACATGGAGCATATTCTATGGAAATAAGGCAAAGAAGGATAATCTAAAATTTCTCAGGCAGTTTTCTACCCATTTCTGGAATAGCTGTTTGAAAAAGTGGCCTGAGAACAAGCTCATTAGGATAGCTGGTGCCAAATTCTTGACTGGTACAACACAGATGCTCTACCAGCACATTCCTGCTGGCATTGGTGAAACCACAGCAGTGAGAATTCATGGAGCAGTTATATTTTCCCATCTCTTTGGATTCTTCCCTCCTTGGACCACTCTTTACCTGCTCTCCAGTTAAAGAGAGAGGAGCAACTTTGATACCAGCATTTGCAAACCAAACATTCCCCTCTCTTTTCCTCCTGCGCATTTGTAATTTATGCAATTCTTTGTAATTACATATTAAGAATCATCAACATGCACACCACTGAGCAAGGGACAGGACTCCTGTTCACTGAGAGACAGGAGGGACAGGAATTGGGTTTGTTCTGTATCACAGACCTCTGTGCTCACTGCACAGCCATCCTTCCCCCATCATCTGTCACATCAGGGCCATACAGATTTCCCTCGGCCACAAGGCCTAAGATTGTTCATATCCAGTGCCCTCAGAGCATGGGGTTTTTTTCACTTTTTTGTATAGAGACTAGTCCAGTCTGGGATGGGTTTCTCAGACCAATGAACCTTCAAGGGAAAGCACAGCTTTCACAGCGTACAAGAGAAATGGGAGGGTGAAACAAATTTTCCACTATTATACACAAAGAGTTTAAGCTGCCTTTCAGCTTATCATTTTTCAGACTCAGATAACAGTACAAAATCCATGCACTATCCCTGCAGGGGAACAGGATGTGAGGTCTCTGAGCTAACCAGCCATATAAAAATACAAGGGATCAGCTGGGAAACGAGAACTACTGGATTTACACTCAAATAAAAGGTCTGTGGGAAGAATTAGGCCCAAAGTCTGCAGCAGAGCTATGTGTAAACCCAGCCTTGTGTCTAAGCATCATCTTGCTCCCCAATCTGTTCCACAGAACAGCCCTTCACACAGTGGGCTCTTGAACAGTTAAATCAGAGATTTAACCTGGCACAAAATTACACCTGGAGGACTTATTGAATGGAGGATATTACCAATATCACATCTGTCACAGATGAAAAGCTACATATATATGGATGAGTACTGTGTAATCCATTCATTGTTTTATAGACCTGGAACTCCCCAGAGAAGAGCACAACATCTGCATCTCATCCCCAAGAGTGGAATTTTGCATTTAGATGTCTGAGCTGGCTGAATGTGTAAAAGCATAGCCAGCTCCCAGGGGACCACACTTCTGAGGAGACTCCTCTGCCTTGCTGAGTCCAACATGGGTGTGGAGAATCTTGCACTCATAAAACAGGTGACAGCAGCACCTGTCTGCAGTGCTGCACTTCTACCCACCCCTGAGACACAGCACAGAAAGATTCCAGAAGATCCCACAGAAAGATTTAGGGAAACCAAGTCCTTTCAGTTAATAGGAACAACAGACACATCAGCCCCATAGATCCAGCTGTGGTTTGCAGAACTGATGGAGCTGTGCACAAACTGCTCCCTTTTTAAGGTTAAATGGATGCAGAACTGAGCCCTGAAGTATTTACATGCACAAGGGCTCAGGGCACATGAGGTGCCCAGTGTTTCCCCCAGGACCATGCTCCATCCCAAGGCTCCAGCTGGAAACTTGCTGACACCGATGCTATTCCTTCTGGGTCTAGAGTTCACTGCTTTGCTTTGGGACATGCAAAATTGCTTCTACCTCTTCTCTGCATTTTTCCAATGGAAACAAAAGATTAGCAAATAAGAAAACAATTAAATTAATAATTTGACATTGAGCTTTAAGCAGTGTCTTACACTTTTGCACAAGAAAGAAATACAAGAGCCAGGTTGTATCTCCTGCTGCTTTAGCTGGTATATGGGCTATTATGCTGCTGGTTGGTCCTGTGTAAATAAAGGTCTCTTTCACATGCAGAAGGCTAAACAGTCAAGGTGACTCTATCCAAAGTTCCTGTCTCAACTATCACAGAAATATGCCACACAAACTCCCATAGGCAAGGACTTACCTGAAAATGAAAAATATCTACTAACATGTACAAAATAACATGCCAGAGCATCCTGTTTCCTGCTCTTTTCTAAAAACTGGATGGAGTTTGGATTCAGTTTGGTATTAAAAATACCATTCCATCTCCAGCCAAGAGCTAAGGGAGCTCTGACAGGGACTCCTGCAATCCTCAAATGACCCCACCATGCAGCTGCCTCCTCAGCTCCTAAAAGCCTCTCAGAATCCACAGTAAAATGAAAGCTAAAGCCACCATAAAGGAGTAAAACTGACTTTCTGAGGACAGATATTTTGTTTCAAATGAAAAACTTCATTTTCATAGAAGTTATTCAGAAGTGTGAGGGTGGTTGTACTTAGGTTTGGCTTTGTTTTAGTTGAGTGGGAGTTTTTAAACTTTCTGACAGCAATTAGACATTTTTCATAGAAACAGTTAAATTTATATTTTATTATTATTGATAATTTAATGGAATAATATGTCCATTATTTCAAACCAGCTTTAATTTTCCCATATAACCAGTTCTTCAGGATGTACAGTGCTTTTTTGTTTTCCCCCTATTATAATTCTATGGCCCAAAACTTCCTTGGTGTGAAGCACAGATGGCACTCAAAATAAGCAGATCCATTTAGAAATACTAGCCCAGTATTAATGCTTGCCACTTTCTACTTGCTCCTCCTGCATATTCCCAGCCAGTTTACTGTTAACAAAGGTCATGGACTCACTTCATGTTAGTACTGCTGAGGTCATTTTTATTATTCAGTTTATGATTTCAGTCTCATTCCTGCTGACTACAGACTTGATTCCTGGAGACATTTCAGGCTGAAGAGAAAGAGAGGAAATTATCTTTAAAAGACCTTCAGTCCTACCCTTTTTAATTTCCCTGGAATTCAGATGTGTGTGTTCTGCTCACACATAGGAATGAAATTCCTAAATGCAAATACATTGGTAATATGTACAATATGATCTGGCTTTCAGGAGGGTTCTTCTGTGAGAAATAATATGCAGCACATAACTGATGAGTTGGGGGGTTTTTTCCCATCATTTTTTAGGAAAAAAAAGAACTTTGAAAACCATTTAAGCCTTTAAATGTGCACACTGCTATATCTAACTAATCTACTCTAAAATGCAAGTGTGAAATAACTGATGTATGAAGGCCTGTTTTTTCCTAGCAATTTATAATATCTTAATATTTATAACAGCCTAACAAATGAAGTTTATTTTTAATTAATTTGTGTCTAATTATCAGAAGGAAAAGCTTACTATGTAACTGTAATATCTGCAGCCTACATGCAAATTTTGAAGCTCTGCTGAAGATAATGCGTCAAGGGGCTTGCTATTATTTTTTAAAGCAGCAATAGTTAGACACCATTCAATTCAAAGGTAAGTTTTACATATTTATCTTTAGCTTACAGGCATGCCTCAGATAGGATTAGGAAGGCATACTATGAAATATAAATGGGGAAAATTTAACAGAATCCAAAAATAGGAGTCCGAGATAATGTTTTTGTTAATGAATTCTGGATGGGTTCTTTTTTGCATCCATTGCAAAGCCAAGGAAGAAAGATTTCACAGTACAAAAGTTAATATGCTCAAAGATTTCCCAATATGCATTTTCAGTTCTCTCATCAGAATAACTTCTGGCTATTCAAAAAATACAGGGATAAAGAGGATAGAGGGAATGTATTAACAAAGAAGAGAAGACCAAAGCTGGTTACCTCAGTCCCAGTAATATTACCACATAATTATTACTTTATAGATTTCCCAGTAAAATTCACTTAACTAGTTTTCTGGGTTTTATAGCTAAATGAATTGCTTAATCCATTTCAGAGGAAAAACCTTATGCTGGTGAGTTTATGTTAAAGATGTCATAACCCCTTGGGTGCCGCTCGCTAACCGCCCGTTCACGACTTCTGTCCCTGGAGACCACAGCACAGACATCAAAGGCACAGCTGGATAAACCATATAGATTGGATCCCGAGCAAGAATTATCATAAACACCATGAAGCCACAAAGAATGTGGAAGGAATGATCATTTGGGCCCGGAGAGTTATTAAAATTCCTCCAGTCTGTCTGCCCACGGAGGCATGCGACATTTACCCACGGAGCGCTCACAGCCTGAAGCTCGGGGAGGGGATTTCATAACAGCCATTCCACAGCAAGGAGAGGCCAGGCCCTGCTCTGGCTTAGCTCTCACGAAATCTTGCAGTCCTAAGTGGGATTTCATGGCATGTGCAATCACACCACAATCACAGTGAGTGAATAAATCTGGCCTTTCCAAGATCTGGCAGATGGTGGAGAACTGACCTTTGATTATTCGCCCTGCCACTTTTCCCACTGATGGACTGCTTATTGCTCATGGATTTCTTTAGAGTCCTCAGGGAATTTCCCAAACCTGGGCCAAAAGAGATAGAAACATTTTTTGTGATTATTCTTACAACATAAAAGACACACTTTTCCTGGTTTCCAGTCAGCGCTAAGAGCAATTTTCTTGGAGCAAGAGCAGGGGAAGCTGTATTAATGAGAATGTTCTTAAGGATGCTTCTAAGAGTTAATAGCATGTGCAGTAAAACATTTCAGTGAGTATCTCTGTTTATCAGGGCTGACAGTAAGTTTTTAAGAAAATCATTTACATTAGCACAAAATTTAATTCTACTGAAAAATTATAATAATAGATTAAAAATCTGCTGCTTTCTATCCCTACTAATATTATCCTGGCAGCATGCAACAAGTTAAATGTTAATTTATCAAAGCTCTTTAATAAAAGGGTAAAAATCCTCTCAGCTCCATATATAAATACACTGATTAACCTTGACTTGACTAAAACCTGCTTTTCTTATTCCTAGGTGATCCCTCTATTTTATTCATCCTAACTGTGCAGGCAATGCAAGCTGAATTAAGTCTTTTCCAGTGTACAGAAACTGTAAAATACTAGTTTTCTTGGATACTAATGTATATTAATGACCAGCCCCTTCTCCCTGCACTCACACTGTGCTCCATGCAAAATGAGATACTGCTAATAAATTGATTTTCAGCCTCTTCTCTGTGGGCCTTTGGGAACTAGCCTGTGGGCTATTTCTAAGAAGTCTCATGAAAAGTGCCTAAAGAAAGCGAGGTCAAGCTGGTGCTAAACTAAGCCACATACTGGAAAATACCAAACCTTTCTTAAAGAAAATTAGATACTTTTAAAACCAGTCAGAAAAACATTTTCTTAAAGATATTTCTCAAAAAAAGACAGCAAAGAAGAATACAGGTGCCAGACACCATAATGAAACGAAACCTCTGCAAATGAAACCTCTTCTGTCAAAACAAATTATTGTATCACATAGAAAACCAGAAGAAAGCTAGATGTTACTGCTCAGGAAGGCACTCCTGAGAGTCTCCAGTATCTCCAGTTCTCTGCTCAGTAGACAAAGACCCACAGGAATGCCACGAGTGCCTGCCTGTCTGCTCCTCTCCAAGTAGGAAGGCTAATCACATGCTGCCAGCTGACTGACTATGGAAATCACTTGATTTCTGAGTTCCAAAAGGTCCACAAATATGCTTTGGAACATGCCCTGACAAAATATACAAATGTCCCAAACAGATTAAACAATAATTAATCTTAAGATGGGGACACCCACCTCTCCTAGATAAAGACACCACCCTATTTTGTTGGTCTTAGTCACTGGCTCCCAATGTTACTTATCTCACCCAAGTAGGAAGGAACTGTGAGGAAAGGGTGTATCACTGGATTGCTCAACAGGATTACCACCTCTCCCATTTCCCCTTCAGTCAATGCCTGCTCTTTTCCCTTCAAATACTTGGAAGGGAGAATGTCTTGTTTTCAGACCATTGCAGCTTCCAAGGATCATTCCTGGAACTTGAAGAAATGTGACCTCAGTCCACAAGAGAGCTTGTAAGGCAACTCAATTCCTTGCTGCTCACTAGTCTCTTCCTCTTTATTTTAACAAGGTAGTAAAACAGAAAGAATTCTGTATTTCTTCTTTTTTTTAGATATAGTTATGGCTTCTGGAATTAAAAAAAAAAAAAAACAAAGTAGATTTTTCTAGAAAAACAAGAATATTGTCTAACAGCTAAAAGGGTTTGTGAATTTGAGCCAAATTTTGGATTTTCTCAAACAATATTTTCTGGTGACACTGTCGCTTGCCAAAAGAAATCCTCTATGATCTGGCTCCTGTTTTCCAAGTCAGAGCTAGTAGCCATCGGTCAAATAATCAAATATATCTGTAGGTTAGAAAACTATTCGTTGAACCATGTGGACATGCACTGTAATATTCTTCTCAACACACAGTGGTGGAAAAGTGGTAAGACTTTTTCTTAACACAGAGATTACTATAGAACATCTGCAAAAGAGCCTGATTCTTACAAGTTTTCTATTTGACTTAAGCACCAAAAATCCGGTGTCATTTTTGACTAAGGCTTCTAAATATCTGAGGGCTTTTAAACTCCCTTTTCACTACTGATGCTATAATTGCCTATTTTTCCTCAACACCTTTAGCATGGCTGTGCACTGCCATGCTTGTATTGGTCTAGGGAATTAGGGACAACCACTTCAGAAACTGCAGCCAAGAGTTACACTTCCTAAATCCATATGTGACTGCCCAAATAAATGCTTTGCTTTCCAAAAGCCAGAAGCACCTGAACAGCTCCCAGTCATTTCCAAGGCAGCTGCTGGATGCTCAGTATTTTGGTATATCATTCCAACTACTGCAAAGCTGTAAACAAAATCTGCAAAACTTGGCCTTCAGGTGGTTATTTACAGCATTTATCTCAACTGGTAAGTGCATTAAATCCATTTGCTCTCTTCCTCTGAGACTGCATTGAAGCAGGAGAAAGCGAGTTTAAGATAATTGAAATACATAAATGATAAAAATGCCATTTGTGATAAAGAACCCTGTGTGTAAAAGATGCTGATGCTGTAGGGAGCAGCAGTGGGCTTGGCCTGCCTGGGGACATCTATTTGTATTTGTGAGGGTCAGGATGCCAGAGACCTCAACACTGCAAAAAGAAGGAAGTTAATATCACACACGCATGCAAGCTGCCTGCCACATGCCAGTACAAGCAGAATCTTCCCTGCTTGTACTCTGCCTCTCCTGCCCACCCCCAATGCCTGTTTCCCATCTGACATCCTCTCTTCCCCAGCCTGCAGCCACAGCAGCTTTGTTTCCTCCAGTGACAGTCTCCACTCAGCTCAAGCCATCTTTGCTGAGCAATGGATCCCAAGGCACTGGAGAGCAGAGAGGCTGGAGCAGCCAGGAAAACAGCTCTTGAAACTGTGGGCAGATGAATCACAGGACTCACTGCAATGCTAATAGAGGAGGGAAAGAATGTTTATACTGACCCATTTCTATATACTGCCCAGGGGCTGTTGCTGAAAACAGCTAGATAGCACAGTGGTGGAAACTGCAGTTAACTGAGTCTATTTTGGTGCTTGTTTATGCTCTGTGATTTGTTTTGAAAGATCTAATACATAAATATAAAACTATCCATCCAATCTACACAATTATGTGTTTGTTAAACTGCCCTCCTACCACCACGGTTTCATCTTGCCTTCAATCCCCCACAGAAAAGCAACCAAGAAGAAGCAAAACTACCTGGATTTCAGCAGGGCTCCCAAAGAGCCAGTGATGCAACCAGAAAGCTCCCAGAGGCCAGACTTTAGGGAATTAACCTCTTTGCAACATGCCATTTTCTTGCTGTTCTGCAGCTTTCATCTGACAGGAAGATGAGGAGCTCAGCCAGGTGATTTAGGGAAATTAAATCTCCAAGCTGCAAGACAAAGCAGAGACACCTGAACCCAAGAAAAGCAGCCTTCTTAGCTGGAGCTCAGGGATGTTTCTCAGTTTCAGCTCCATTAACATGCTGGGAGTTCCAAGCCATGGCAGCTGGCCCCTCTAAAGCTCAGCTGATGTACAAACAGAAATCAGTCGTTTATCCTTATACCAACCCTGGCACTACAGGGTCCTTCTTCAAAACCAAGGTTTTCCAACCTAATGTAGTAATAGAACACATTTGTCCCATTCCTTCTCTATTGGGGATTCCTATTTTATTACAAGGTGCTGTTTTGACCACCATACATTATGTACTGTCAGATAGCCTCTCAGGTTTCCTTTTGCTTTCAACAGTCCCAGTGGGAATTTCTATAAGCCTTAAATGAAAGAGGCACTTTTCTGAGACTACAAAACTGCTTAATGTCGGCTACTTCTCGCTACCAACAGCATCATTAACTTCTCTCTTTCTCAAAGCAACTTTCTGACAGATACTTCTGTTCTTGTAAAGACCTCAATTTCCACTTCTACTAGAAGTCACTGGAATGAAATTGTGACACTCTGTATGAAATTTCCAGTTTGCAGCTTATGTGGTGCATTTCAATCAAGCTTTGTATTAGGTTTTGGCTTTCAGGTGCCATATATATCCCTGCAGGTGTATGTCAACCCATTTTCCTTTAGTCTGTACCATATGTTCAAATGATCTTTATATTATTGATGGTGCTTCTTTAAATCAATGGAGTACTCAAAATAATCCATCTTCTTATTTTTCTGGCAAGCCAGGTGTTATTCCAGATCTTCATACTTTTAGTGTTTGCCTCCAGGTATAGCATCTATCAGAGTTTTTTATAACTCAAACCAAGGGGGTTTTTGAAGGGGAAATATAATAACTAAAACTGCTAGCTGGTGCCTGAAGAACATCAA
Organism: Ammospiza caudacuta; assembly: GCF_027887145.1. Classification (NCBI taxonomy): domain Eukaryota; kingdom Metazoa; phylum Chordata; class Aves; order Passeriformes; family Passerellidae; genus Ammospiza; species Ammospiza caudacuta. Next base: position 56,711,071 of record NC_080598.1, on the reverse strand, counting down.
TAACAACATTTAGTCTACAAGAATGTTTCCATGCAAGACAGATTTCAGAGGCCCTGACTCTTTCTAAATCTAAAAGGCTAAACAGTGTTGATTTTGTCCAGTTCTCCATGAATTAATGTTTTCCACATGTACTCAATTCATGCCTTTTTGTTAATAACATTTATCTCTTTCCCAAAGTAATAATTTTGTATAATAGAATTTTGAAGTATCTCTGACCAAGATTACTCTCTGTAATACATTTTTATCAAGCCCACTGTTTTTTATCGGCGCTAAAATCTATTGAGGTTGTGACCTGTTATATTCTTTCCATTATTCTTATGCATATTTTTATAATGACCTCATGGGATTACAGTAATTTATTATTTATGAAACTCCCAGCCACTTCCCTCTATCAACTGCAGATTCTGCCGTCTCAAGCAGCAGAAAGCTTACTGGAGGCAGACTTTCCCAGCTCTTGTGCTTAAAACCTTTTTTTTTTGGCTCATAGTGAAGAAAATTAACTTATGCTTAAGGCTTTGTGCAGGCTTGCTGCTTCACTCCAAAGAAAGCTCCTTAATTTATACCTCCTGAGGTAAGTTACAGACATTCAAATGCTAAGGACTATTGACTGCCTCTAATACCAGCTGTCTAATTCTGTTTTAGAGTTAAGATTTCTTCTTTGTTCACCTGTTATTTACCTCTGTAGAAGTGCAGACAGTCTGCTACCTATTCTTAAACTAGAAACTCTACTGGCTTCATTTGATAATGCAAATCCATTACACAAACCTTTCTCCCTGCCCCAAATCCATCTTCTGAGTGAGAAAAGCAGTTTTCTATGTGTAGGCAATGACAAAATAACAATCACATGGAAATCTCTCAAGGCTTATATTTAAAAGTCCAGTTTATAAACAATAGAAATTAATCATAAATGCAATCAAAGTTTCTATTGGAAACACGTTTTTTCTTAATGAAACTGGCACTGCTTTAAAACCAACCAAGTTTTGCCCTTACATTTCAAGCACAGGCAACAAAATATTCTGCATTATTAGTACCTACACATGAGCTCATGGTTTGTGCTGTATTTCAATGTGACCTGGAATTAGTCCTAATGGACTAATTGGTCCTAATGACCTTGGTGAGGGACAATCCCCAGTGTCCTGGTCACTATGCACATGTAACTCCCTATCAGCCATTTGGGTATGGTGGTGGTTTGAGAGCCATACCGAAAACCAAAAGACTGTAAACAACCATAACAGTACTTTGGAACCAGACACAAATGCTCTCCAGCTGAATCCAACAACAACCTTGTCTTCCCCAACCTGAATAAAATGCCTTTGTAACCAGAAAGAACTCTTTCTATGCTTATCAAAATGTGTCTCTGTTGTCTTATATATCAAGAGTTCTATTATCATTATAGTGCAAGGATTCCATATCACCACAGCTGCATACCCCCTCAATGTTTCCTGCAAGCAGCTCCTCTAAGCACTTACTCTTCCTGATCCTTGCAATAGGACTCCAGATGCCACCAATCCACTCTTTTATACCACTTGTTCTTATTGGCTACAGGTGTGGCCTGTTAAAATCAGGCCTGCTCCTAATCTTTGGTAATTGGTTCAGCTGCACCTCCTTGGGGGATAAGATTACATTCTATACCACCTTCATTTACCCATACTGTATCCCCCTACATGTCTTCTACTAAGACTTTCCACATCTGTCTTATACTCTATGCCAAAGTTGAGCCCATTGTCTAAAATGTACAACAAAGCCAGCCCATTGCATTCTCAGAATCCCCAACTCCTCAGTATCCTATAGATATTGTTCACAAATTTTTCAGTGTTCAGACCATCTCTGGGTGCTAATCCCTCCTTTGCCTTGCATTTACACACACAGCAAAACACACAGCTCCATTCTGTGGTATTCACATAGCCTCTGAACAGAGAGAAGCTGTGAGACAAGCAGAGAAGGAAAACACAATTCTTATCTCACTTGCTGTGCCTGTGTTGTGCTAAAGTAGAATGAAATATGGAGATTGTATACCCAAAGTGAGGATGTTTTGTTCCCTTGGTCTATCAGGGCCAAGAAATGTGTGTATGTCAGACTGTCACAGGACAGTCATGAGAGAATCAGAGATGAGTGCAGTGTGAGCAGTTCTGAGCAAGAGTGAGTGCATGGCAGATTCAGTTTAGATGAAATATACATAGTATAGTATAATAAAGTAATTCATTAGCCTTCTGATGGAGTCAGATGCATCATTCTCTCTCCCCTTCGTCAGAGTCACTTTTGATTTACAATACCATTCTGGAGTGTGAAGCTATGTACTGCACCATTATAAATTGCACTAACCAAGAGCTTCACAGGAATAACAAAAACACTGAGTTGTGGGGTGATCCTCCTAGTGCTCACTTCTGTGAGATGCCCCATTTCCAAGCTGCCTGCCCCTCAAGCAGCTCTGTGCAGTGGATTTGCAGCCCTGGCACGCTTGAGCAGCCCTTTGAGTGCCACAGAGGCCTCGGTGGCTCTGCAGAGCCACGGGCGGGTGACGGGCAAGCGCCACCCCGGAGCTGACACCTGTGCAGTGGAGGTTTGCAGAGCGCCTGACACCTCAGGAGGCTGGGGCTCGTTTCCCTTTCAAGTCCTCACTCACCCTGACAGCAGCTCGTGTCGAGTTTTGTGTTTTGGCAGGCCCAATAAAATCCCCTCTCTCTCACTGTGAGATTCCAGGCTCTGCTCCTGCTCATCCTGCTCTCCTCTCTCTGTGACACTGTCCCACACCAGGGCAATGACTGGCTCTGGGTGGGACACATTTAATTCCTCATCAACCAGTGTGTGGCAATATCACTCCTGCCACTGCTGCAGCCTCCTCTGCCTCTCCTCTGTAACAGAAGCAGCTCAGGGGCCTCCAGCTCATTTCATTCCCACCTTTTAATTAGTTCAGACATTTTCCAGGGGTGATTTTTGTATTGTTTTAGGGACATCTTTCTAGCCAGTTCATTTTGGCTTCTGTTAGAGGCAGAACATACCTGAGAAGAGTGTCAGAAATGTGACATATTTGCAGACCTCTTTTTGCCACTATTTCTGCCTCCCCTCCCAGTATTTTCACTGGATATTAATAATCCAGAGCATGAACTCATCTGTGTGAATGGTGTTATACAGTGTACATTTTAACTCCAATGAAACCTGTTTTATCAGTTGAGGCCAATGGGACTTGAATTCTAGTGTGTCAGGGAAATACAGCTTCTCCTGAATTAAAGGGATTGATCAGCCCTCTTCCAAGCACAGAAGGGAGGACAGCTGCCATTGCGAAATGATGAAATCTGAGTTTTCTGAAGCTTGTATTTACTGTTGCACCTTGTCTGGTTTACCTCTGCCCTGCATCTCAGTCATCATAATTTTGCAGTAATAAACCAGTCAGCAGTGGCAGGCCTCATGCTGTGGCTGCAGGGGATTTGTTTTAAATAGCAGTAGTGTGCTTCCTTGTGTTTTCACTTTCTTAATTCTTTTCTCTTTTTTTCCCCGAGAATAACCAGATTTAGCTGTCACTGCCAGTTCCCAGCAGCAGCTCAGGTGCTCTCATCAGCTCTGCCTGTCTGCTCAGAAAGCCACAAATTGCCACAGACAGCCCCCAGCAGCCACCTCAGACCACACTTTTCTCTACAGTTGATGTGCACTGCCCTCAGGATTTGTTTTCTTATGAATCCACTTCAGCAAAGAGAAACATCTTTCTCTATCATAATGAGGCATACTGATGCATCAGCATTTCTGCGTTGATATGAGAGAAAAGAAGGAAAAAAAAATCCCAGTGACATTTAAAACAGTGGTAGGAAAAGCAAATATCAGTGTTACCATTTGCTTAACAGTTATTTGCTTGATGGGATGGATCTATTGCTTTCCCTAGGAGAGGAAGAGCATAATTTGATTATTTCTTCCTTTTTTTTAATATTAATTGAGCTTTTTCTCACATTCATTTCTTAATGCTCATAATTTAAAGTCATTGTTTTATAAGAGGGTGTCTATCTATTTTTTTTATGAAAACAGTCATCCTCTATAAATATAGTGGGCAATGAGAGGTTACAGGATTTCGGGGTGAGGAAGCACTCATGGACTAAAAAACAAACAGAACCCCAAAAAAGAACATTAAAGCTTATCAAAATAAGCTTACAGAAAAATAAGTTCATGGCCTAATCCCTCCTTGTTATGACTTGCTTTAACCCCATACATATCTAAAGAGCTATGCATTCTCTTCAGCAGACAAAGATCTGTCATAAATATGATATTTACATAAAATCTCATCTTGTGAGACAATAATGAGCAGTGATTGTTCAGATAGAAGGCAACAAAAGTGTGTAAGATATTTTGGAGTAGTGAATGTGTTGCTTTCTACTGGGTTTTAACTTCCTGCAGGGTCAAATTGTTATGCTAACTTCCTTCCAACCTTTATTAAATAATACTCAGGATGTGAGGTTTCCCCATGCTGCTTGAATCTTTCTAAAAAGAAGTGAATTCAAGAGCAATACACCTGAGGAGAGGGGGATGTTCATTAGCTCTTTCACCTTATGCAGATATAAAACAGAGAGGATCAACCCAATCAGTTCCAGTCTAACCAGGGTTGTGTGGATTTTTCAAATTCTCTCTGTTTCCCCCAAAAATATTTCTTTTCCCCTCACCATCTGTGCAGTTCTGAAAGCAAGATTTTATTAGCTTTTTCTGTGGCAGCTATTCCTCCCAAAACATTAAATTTACCCTTGCATTGAGGGTGTTTCTCCCTCTGCTCACTCTCTTGGTTCATGTAGATTCTACTCAAAGTCAAACATTTTCTCTATTAAAATCAGCTGAGTGCCTGTTGTCTGAGACTTTCCCTCCATTTCAAGGTAGTCCACTTAATGTAAATTTGTTTAGAAGTGATGAGGTTAAGTTCTGAAATTACATGCCAGAACTTGCTTCCTTGCTTCTTTTTCTGAACCGTACCACTTGCAACCTTATTTCCACCACCTTTTCTATTGAATAGTCTAAAAGACAAACTTTCTCCTTAGGAAGCACCATAAACACCGTTTTGCTAACCCAGATGCACAAGAGCCACCAGAGATAGCTGCATTCTGGGAAAGAAAAAGAGGGCTGGTCTGTTTTTAACCACTCACTCCGTTTTTAACCCAGGCTCCTGCAGCTCTCCTGCCCTGCCTCACCAAGTTCCAGGCATGCAGTGCAAAGTGCAGAGCTGCAACCTTACCACAGCAAGGGGGGGTTTTTAAACTCCAGCTCGACCCATTTCAGGATATTTAAAGCTAAACCCATAGGTATCCACAAGGACAGGCACATGGTTGTTTTTCAGAGACCACCCATCTGCCAAATTGCATCTAAATGGCACAATTCTAATTTTGTTTGCTCAATATTTCCCTATCATTACAGAGAGTTTAAAAAAAAATACTGTAAGGAAAAATATTTTCACTCTGAAACAGATATATTTGCAGAAATTAGGGAAGCATGAAAAGGGCACTGTAGAACCACTGAAGTCAGTAAGAGTATTTCTGCTGACGTCAATGAGGCTTTGGATTAGATTCTAACTTTTTGGGTGGATTTTTTGTTGACAAATCTTCATTCATCTATAGCAGGAACAGACCATGACACAAACAAGAATCTGGGCAGAGAAAATGTATTTGTATAAAAGCATTAGGACAAATGTTCAGACTGCATAAATTGGATCAGCTGGGTGAAATGTGACATTTGCATGGACAGAGACATATGGCTTTTCTTATAAGAAGGGCTGAAAAAAGGCCCAGATGAAAAGATGTGCTTTTAGCATTTCCTGTGACATCTACAGTACATAATGTTACAGCATAGGGAGAAAAAATAAAGGATGCTGTCAGCACCAGCATGGAGTCATTCGAAGTTTTCACTGACATTTATGGTTTAACAGAACTTTTTCTTTTGCTCTTTTCCTGCCAGCTCAAAGCTCTGTATGTGCAGTCAAAGCAGAGTAATCAACAGGTTAACCTGCAGCATGGGGGCTTTCAAAAAGACAATTGTATGCCCCTGTCTGGAAGGTTACAGCAATCTTATTCTCCAGGACTAACATTTCATTGCTGGCTCAGCTGTCTGATTTTCAGTGGAATGACACCTCCAGGCACCTGCAGACACTCAGCTGTAAACAAAATGATAAAGGACAGCAGAGTCCAACTTTTTGACAGCTCTGGAATGGTGTGTCATGTCATGTAACTTATCTTGATGCAATATATAGGAGCGTGTATAATGCTGTTATCTCTCTGTGAAAGCAGGTGCTCAGAAACACAACTTTTGGAGATCCTAGGGCTGCAAATGGAAAACAACTACTCTGAAGTGCATGGAGTAACTCAAGTACTAAACCTGTAGTTACTGGCAGCAAGCAGCTTTCCTTCTTATCAGTCAGAACTCCCTCTTTTATTACTGGCCTTTGGTTAAGGCAAGACATTTCTGAGACAAAAAATATGTGTAAAATAAGAGCTACATACACCAAGCTTTCTGCTTTTCTTTTCTGCAAAGAATTTAATGGTCAGCAATGCAATGAAAAGGTAAGCCTCTTTTTAAAAAAACCTGTCCCACCCACACAAGTATGAGGGTTTCAGTTATGAACCTGGAGCTGCAGGTTGTTTCTCTTCCTTCTCCCCACAGGACAGAGGTAAGGTCAGTATTTGAGCCCTTGCACATTCATCCCCGCCCATGAGAGATCAGAAGACTCTTCTGGAAATTAAGAAGACAGGAATAGAGGAGATCAGTCAAACTCTTTCTGAACAAGTCTTGTTACCACTGGAAATTTGCTGAGAATGGAAGTTTACTGCTCATGGAATTGCTATGAATATCAGAAAGTAATGAGAGTAACCTTAATCCAGACCATTCTCACTAACTCACTGCATCTGTCTTCAACTTAAATATCTTTAGTTTTAGCTCAGATATCTGGCTTGAGGACTTAAAGAATTAAGCAAATTTTTTCTTTTTTAAATAGAGAGGCATTAGAAAGGGAAGTTCTCACTCCTAATATACCAAGTAAAATTAAAAATCTGAGCAGAAGGTGAGATGACTTCTAAAATCAAAATCTAAAAAACAAGCTATTTTTTTGGCTACTAAAGCCCAACATGAAATTTGTAGATAGGGCTTCTCAGCTGATGACTAGACTTCCATCAGACTCTTCCCACTTGAAATCAAGACAATGAACTGTATAAGAGTTCATCTTCTCCGGGGAATTTGCTCCAGAACTTGCTAGAGTTAGTGCCAATGAGCCTACAGATTTAGCCTTTATCCCCAGTTACTTCAAACTGAAATGAGAGACTAAAGATGGAACAAATCAAAACTTGTTGCACCATGTTATTTGCAGAATTATCTGCTATTCTCCTGTAATAATCAACTGTGTTGCCACTGGCTGCAAGTTCACAGGCACTGCTTTTCATTCCCCACTCAATTCCAGTCTTGACAGTAACAACAGAGTAAGCCGAGTCTAAACACTGGTTGCTGGAATCAAGGCATGTGGCTTGCAGGATATTGGTACTACAGGCACTGATCTGTGGGAAGATAAAAGTGACCCAGCCACACAGGCTTTGGTGTGTCAGCACCTGTGCAAATTGAAACCTGTGCAATTAGCACAGCTTTCCACATCACAGCTGCTCACACCTGGGCAGTGTCTCTTCCCAGTCTGGTTTCAAGTAGGAGTTCAGGGCCAGGTTGAATGGGGCCCTGGCCAAGCTGTCTTGTGGGTGGCATCCCTGCCTGTGACAGGGGGTTGAAATGATGTTGTCTTTAAGGTCCCTTCCAACCCAAACCATTCTGTGATTCTGTGCTGCTCCCAGAGTTAGGCTGGAAAGTGCACAGTGCCAGGAGCATTTTCACTGGCAAGCCATGGGAACAACCCTGTACCCCAGACAGGTGAAAAGGAAGATCCCCTCCAGCATCCCCATGCCTTGATGTAAGAAGAGGCAGATGCACTTATCCTGATCACCTGGCACGTTACAACCCTTTTCATGTCTTCAGTCACCACTCTCCATGTTCACCTGGAAGGGAGGAGCTCATCTGTTCCAATTCAGACACCTGAAAGGCACTTGATACTGTAAGAGATGAGAGTCTATTCCTCTAGTGATTCAGTCCATCCTGAAATAAATTCAGGGCTTTGACTTTTTGCACACTTATTCTTCATCCCTTTATCCCCTCAGATCTGTGTTTGTTCAGAGCAGAGCAAAAAAGCTCCTGCTGGGCACAGGTGTCCACAAACCCTCACAGGGAATCAGGAAAGGGCTGGTGCTTGCTCAGGTCCTGTCCCAGTGTGGGCCAAGATGTGCCTGATGTGCCTGGGACTTGGGAATTGCTTCTGCATCAGTCACAAAAGGCAAATCCCAAAAGAAAAGGAACAAGACATCCTCTGGTGTTGCCTTCATCTTGGCAGGTAGATTAGACAAGTAAGTGTGGATCAGTTTGGATCCACAAAGCTTGGATAGGAAATGATGGGAATATCCAACACTGTATCACCTTTGCAGTGATTCCCCAGAAAAATAGCAAAGGCGGAGAGTGCACTGTTGGTATTTTTGTTCTTTTCCCTATGGGAATTTCCTTATCATGAATCAGAAGCAGTGGCAGTCAATCCAATGGTGTTTTTTTTCTTATAATTAACATTTCACAATATGTCCCAGCATGAATTCCTTTGTTCAGTGTTAACTATAACACACTCCACAATAGCTGGAACACAGGCAGCAGTGACACCTGTTTCTTTGCTGATCATTTTTCCAGATACAAGAACAAATTGATCCATTCAGAGCATTTCAGTGGGACACTGGCAGCACTAACATTGTGTGCTTTATGGATAATATATCTATAAAGAAAATCTTAGTGTGCTTGAGTAGCATTCTCTTTGTCTAGCACTTGGGCATATGAGTCAGGCATATATGCCTTTTGTGGTTCAAATAGAAAAATCCTCATTAAGTTACACATGTAATGGCCTCACAAAGTATGTGAGTAATAGACATGAAACCTGTTCAGATATGCTGGCTCAATGATTTTTTTTTTCCCTACAGCATGCATTGCCCTGTCTCACAATGATTTATTCAAAATATCCATTAATTCAGAGAAAAGAATCTCAAGTGGGATGAGAAGTAAAAAGCTTTAGGTCCCACTGGTGCTAATAAAGCCAAAGCACAAGGAAGCAAAGCTTGCATTACCTAAATGCCAACCTTCATGGAGTAAAGAAGGTAAAGGAACAAGAGCTTGATCCAAATTCTTAAGTACCTGTTCACAACCAACCAATTGGATGTTTGCTTACCTTCACAGCTAAGGAAGGACTGGAAATCAGCAGAATCTCAAATGCTCACTGACAAATCAACTCATGCTCGGGTGAATCCCCCTTCACTTAAATCTCTGCAAAGAGCAAGCCATGCTACCAAAGACAGAGGAGGATTCCAGCAAAGCTTTGACTCTTATGAATGAAAGCAGTGGGTGGGATGTAGGGGAGAGCCTATCCTGCACTCTGTTCATCTTTTTCATTGTGAAAGGTGTGACACTTACCCAGCAAGCACAAGAGTAACACAGAGACTAAAACCAGAATTCCTGTTCAGCTGTGTCAAAATCACGGCACAATCAGGGTCCAATTTTATGAACATCATCTCACCAGCAAATGCAGCAAGAAAACCTGAATTTGCAAGTAGTCAGGGCAGCAGACTGGGATGTTTTATATTCCTAAGCTGTATCCAAACATAAAGAGAGTAGCACAGATAAGCACACACACACAGAGCAACTGTGAGCTCTATTTCCTTCCGAGAGTAACTCCTAGCACTGAGCAAGGCAAAGTGGTATTTTGTGTTTGGGCTACATGTTTTAATGCATGGGTACTGAACCACAAAATTGCCTGATTGAATGGGGAATTAAATCAATACAAGCTTTTGCATTTAAACTTATAAGTTTACTATTTACCTGCAAATTCATTATTTGCTTAGACATTGCAAGACACAGTGTGAGCAGCACTTGCAACCTTTCAAAATAATGGCACCAAAGAATTCAAAGGCTGAAGAGCAGTGAAAGAAATAAACAGAAACTCCCATCCTGGATGGACTGAAATGTTTGACACCTTGTTTTAACATCTGAAAAAGATTACACTAAAAGAAGGAATGAAGAACAGTTACCCTTTCCTATGCTGGCAACAGAATACTTAAAAACAACACAAATTTATGGTGCTTACTCTCTCTCCATACTGGCTTGTGTAACAGAACCGCTGATTTTATGCAATAAATAAAAAAAATTAAAAATTAGGATAAAGCTTCTAAGCTCTCTAAGGTGAATTTAAAATTTCATGCTATTTTACACAGAGTTCTGTTTGGATTTTATTCGGGCATTTCTAGCTTTTGAGCAATATTATTACCATACATTGACTTTCTCTCAATTAAGCAGAACCATAATTCTCAAAAACGATCCCCACAATTTGTAAAGGAAACAAAGTCTCATAGTGCACAATTCATACTAAAACTAGAGTGACAACACATATTCCAAACTCTATTCTGTGCCATAGTGTTGGCACTGCTTAATTAAAAGCATTTCTGTATTCAGTGTCATCTTCAACAATTAAATGTACCTATGTATACTCCACAATACCTGAGTATATTTTGCTCTTCTTTTTCCAACAATTTGTTTGCATCCAGTGTGTTTGCTAAGTACAGCTCACAGCAGGCATTCCCTAGACACACCCAACAAAAACCTTCCATATACGATTAACTACACCAACTACACCTTCACAGCTATGACAAATCTATGCCTTTTTGAAAAACCTGTTTTGTGATCAGTATCTAAAGTTTGTGACTCAGTTTCTACCCAAATCAAGTACCCACAAAACACAACCTTTTCATTTGGGGGAGCAATCCTCCTCTTTGCTTGAAGGAGTAGATTTCAGAAAGCAGAGTTACAAACAATGCTTTCCACTTGAAAATTCAGCGTACAGGAGCTGAATGACTTTTCAGATGTGAAACAAAACTCATTTAGAAAATGGGCAGATTTCCAGATGAACTGTCAGGAGGTGACAAGAATGTGTGTGACAGAGGCACAACCATCACTCTGCAGAGGAGGAAAACTCTCTGAACTCCTCCAAGGAGCTACTATATTCATCAGATCTCACCAGTGAAGTGTAAAACAGACCAATTGTCATCAATTTGCTTACAGTCCTTGCTGCTAATAGAACTGCTTCTAGCTGAAAATCATTTTGCAATTATTTTGTCATCAGAAAGTGCTGCATGCAGCCCCCCCTCATTTTGCTAAAGAGAAGGGATTGAGTCACTCCAAATGTGATGATGGCAGAATTTTCTAAACCAGAAGATTTCTACCTCCCAGGTGATTCCTCTTTCCAAACAAAGAATCTGACATGCATTCAGTTGCAAGGGGGTTATATATATTACTATTAATGTTATGAAAATAACTGTGCATCAGAGCCTGGTAAGTTTAGCTGAAAATAGTCAATAAATTATTTAGTTCACAAAATGTCATTATGTGTGGGGTTTACTTAATTGAATAGAATAATTTATGGTAAAACCTAGAAAAAAGATCAATGCAGATGGCTTGTGAGAATGATTGAGTTTCAGTGAAAGCAATTTGATTTTTATCCCTCATTATAATAATGTTAAAGGGAAAGCATCAACTTTGGTAAAAATCAATATTTGATGAGTGCCTAGGCCATGAATTTTAACTAGAGGTAGAACTGAGGTAGGAATAGGTGTAAATAATTAATAACTTCCACACCCTGAACAAATAACTGTTTTGTTTTGAAATAAATTCTTATTATCCAGAGATCCTTCTGGTCTCATAAAAGATAATTTAGTAATGAATGTTTGGTTTTTAAAATTCTTTTTTCAAATTGACAAGTGATCCTTAAAACATTCTTGAAATGTATTTAATCAAGGATTTTTACCGACAAAAGAAGGCTAAAAAATGCAAACATCTTACTTTTCTGAGTGAAGTAACACATTCCTCATTTTTCCCTTTCTCTTTACACTAAAAGAATATTTTCCACTTTGCCATCAACAGCTATGCTGGCTAGAGAGAGAATGAATTAAAAAAGGTACACACTACATGAAAAAATAAAATAGTAAATCAAATTTTTACACGACCTTGTACATGAACTTGCAGCTGTTACTGTTGTGCTATAAAAAAAACCTGTAAAATCTATTTGAAGAGCAACCTTACTGTGAAATACTGACCATGAAAAAAAATTTTATTTGTGAGGTTTTTTTAAAAGGACGCATGATTGAATTGATGTGAATGTAGTGTATACCCTTATTTTGCTGTGTAAAATATTTGCCCCTCAACAAGACACTAAAGAAACATATCAGGCTCTTCTTATGAACACTTTTTATCACTGGAGCATCCATGAAAATGCACTCTGGAGTCACATCTCTGTGCCTTTCTCCCGGGGATGTTGGGAAACTCCCTCTCCCACTGACACTGCCCAGCACTTCTGCCCCTACATGGATTCACCTGCACTGTCATCCTTTAGCTCTGGGAATTAAATGGTTCACCGTGGTGAGCAAGTGCAAATACCTTCAAAAGGAGAAAAATGTCTAATTAAGCCCTATTAGTAATGCAAAGTTCTTGTATTTCTTTTTGAAAGAGGCAGAGGCACAGGGTAGAAACTGAACCCCCAGTGGCTGCCTGAAGGGGAGAGAGATTCATTCATGGTGCATGTGGCACCACAAGCAACACACACCTCTACACTCATGAAACAGCGACAAAAACAATTCAGACTGGCTGCTGGTGGAAAGGAGACCTCTAAGAAGGAAGCACCAGTTCAAGCAGACTTGAATTCTCACTGTGATTGGTTTACTGAATTATACAGAAGTTGCCTCTTTGCTTTTCTTGTTTTTATAGCAGCCACCACTGCTTGACAGATCATACATGTGTGTGCAACTTCATGGGTCACGCACCACTGATATTAACCAGACTTATGGCATTCCATTCCATTGGATCCAGAGCTAGAGGCTGTTCATGAAGAAAATTGACGTCCTCCAACACCATTCCAGCAAAGTAACAATTTGCTTGACCTAAGGATTCAACAAGTCACCGATTTGGGGTTTTTTTCTATTACATGTTTGGTTCAGGTTGAAAGCCCTGACTGCAGTTTACAAAATGTCATATTAACATCAATTTGTGAAACAGCTTATGAAATGCAAAGATACTAGGAGATAATAAAAGATGGAAACCACTTAGAAATGAGGTTGAGAGACATATTGCTGTCTTTGCAGCAGAATTTATGTAAGACTCTGCTATTTAATGTATTTTGGAAGCATTTACAGTCAGCCTGTTAAAGTTTCCTCTTATCACAGAGAAACATCCCATACGTGGGCTTGAAATGCAGCGTTCCTCACAGCAGGGATTATAGGTTAGAATAATAAAGCAACTTCCTGCAAGGCTTGTGAATCTTCTGTTCCACTCTGTGCCTTATGGATATCATCTGCTTTCAACATTTACTTTTAACACACAATTCCTTTTAATGTTCATTTCTCAGCTCAGATTTCCTTGCCATTTTTAGAATGATCCAATGTGGGATTAATGCAGTACCACAACATTTAAAAGTATGAATCATTTAGGCACAGGTCTTGCTATGCAGTCAAATGACACAGGTAACAGTTGGGATAAATCCTATATTGTGTCTCCAGTTAATTTTCTTTGTTTATTCCTAGTATCTCCTGGCTGCAAGCAGTGTCACTCCACTTAAAGCAGACTTTTCTTGTGCTGAGCAGTTTCTCACCCTACAAGCAGAGCTCTGCAGGCCCCTGGTTGAGGAAAGGTGCAAACCCTTGGCAAGGTAATTCTATCAGCCAAGCATGCACTCATTTGCATGAGCTTATCCTCCAACCCACTTTACAAAAATCAATTCACACCTCACTCACTCACCATAGAGTCACATCAAGAAGTGAGAAAATAAAGTGATGGGAAACTGAAGCTAAAATTCATCCCTGGATTTATACTTCTGTTGATTCAGGCCAGACCCAAAGCCCATTTTATTTTAATGGCATTGAATAGAACAAAGGGGTAGGCAATAGATGTATTTCCATTTGCCAGATTTAGCTCAAGGATTCAGTCAGGAGACCAGAACATTATTTTTTATATTGTCTAAAGATGATTGCATCACCTAACCGGCACAGAATAATCCTGAGGTGTGGAGGGGAGGAGTATATTTTGGAACTATAAATATTCCAGCATTTATGCTTATTTTTGAAAGGCAGAGCTCAGCAAATTCAGAGGGTCCTTTGCCTCCCCTCTCACCTGCCTGAGGTGCACCCTTATCTAGAGCCCTGCAATGTGGAGTTCTCCTCCCACAGGTCCAAGCTTGCGGGGAAGCAGGAACAGATCTGTGCCTCTACTCATACAGCACTTCAATTTTGTTTTCTTGCAAAAAAAACCCAAGGAAATATCAGCTGTGCAGAACAGCCTGCAGAAACCTACCTAGGATATTTCCTTGCTCCTTCATGATTTTAACTCCCTCTGTAAACTTTTTGTCATTAAAGACAGTAAAAACTATCTTAATGGCACTCTAAAAAGGTATAAAATAGGTCTGTCTTGACCAGTGTTCCTCCAGAAGATTCCCAAGGCAGCAGAATATTGATGTCACAGATTTGCAATGCTTCACCTCTGAGTGGCATAAGCAGAGTCACACAATTTTATGCATGTGAAACATAAAATTTAGTCATTCCTCTGTCCCAGGAATATTCAGGCTGCCTGAAATACCCAGCACTGGGTACAGCCATGAGCAGGAAAGTAAGCAAGCTCAGAAAGATATGTGCTCTCTCATCAAGACTTGAGATACCTCTTCCCAAGTTTAACATGTTGTGATACAGCACTGCAAAACTTAGATATATGCTCTAAAATAATTATCTGAAGTAAACCTTAACTTATACCAGGGCCATTTTCAGACCTGGGATGCTTGAGAGCTGTGTAACCCATTCATCACCAGTCCTGAGCCAGGCACAGGTCAGACAGGGCAGAGCATCCGACTGCTGAATGGGCTGCCCTGGACTGGCTTGCCAAGCCCAAAAGAGATATGAGGGCAAAAATACTCCTTCTCAAAATTTTGTACCAGCAAAATTCAAGTACCTGAAAGCTGTGAACAGGTTGAGCCTGAATTTATTGTTTGAGAAATTAGTGGAGCTGAAATTTCAGCTGTAATGAACCTCCTTATGCCATTAAACACATCTAACTGCTCTCATACGTGCATACCTGCTCCCCCTCTGAAGTGTCACACATTTCATCCATGCCAATCACCCCAGTACACGTGCCAATCACACAAATATTATCAGGTTTCTCAGATAATGAAAAAGAGATTATAAACTGTCACTTATTCCAAAGAAAGGGGGAAAAACCCCTAAATATATTTATAATCTTACTTTGAGAATAAGGCTAGAAAACAAAATGTGGTTTCAGCTTATCTTTTCCTTAAAAATTGAGATGAGACAAGGCCCACTTTGCCACACTTGGCACAAAAGATAGCTTTTCCTGCAAGAGAGTCAAAGAATTGTGTGTTTCTCTATTTTGTTGGATGACTAAAATGCTGATCATGAAGTGTACAGTATTTTAACAGGAGGTAATGGATTATAAACCAGGTTTGAGTTTTATAAGCAGGTCTTCACCTCAGTCTTCCTCTGCTGGAAGCTGTATTTCACCAAATCACATTGCAACCTTCCAGGAGACTGAAGAGTTAAAGAGGTTCCTAATTCATATTAAATTCAAAATTCCCTTTTGTGATCAGAAAAATTAGATCTCAGGGCAGATATTCAAAAATACTTATTCAAGAAAAGGAAGAATCTTACAGGCTGTAGTTCAGTTTCTTTATGGAAAGAATCCCCCAATAAGCATTTCTCTTTTTTTGTATTGACCATCTAAGAAAACCTAAGATAGAAAGTTCTCCTGGACAACATTGACTTTAATGAATATATTGCCAATTCCACAGACACAGGAAAATTCTGAAATTTCCATTAATGTCCCCATAGATTAAGAAATATGTCCAAAACAATGTTTCCTCAAACTGTTGTCCAACACATGTTTTGAGTGCCCGGGCTTGGTGTGCTATCATTAATTAATTTACCACCCTGTTTGGAACTCCTCCAAGCAATATGAAATGGGACTACAAATTCTGATCTGCTTAAGTCTGCAAACTTGAGGTCTCAAAAGGATTTAACTGCTATGATTTTAATAATCTTATTAATAACCCATGATGAATTTATGCCCATTAATCCAGAAGTTGCAGGAAGTACAATTAAAAATTCTGGGTATATGATACAACCTGAATATATTATTTAAGCACTCATTCCAATAACTGGCCATAGTGATGAAAAATACATCATAAACAGCTTTTAAAAATTCAAATATCCAGGAAAAAACAATCCCTCAGAAAAAGCCTCAGGACATAGTTTATTGTACAAATAAAACTCTTGCAAATCACTGATGTTTTCTATTAAACATCAAAGCTTATTCAGTGTATAATTTCTAATTTTTACATTAAAGTTTGCATAGATTTCATAGTAAGAATTTTTTTGAGGAAATGGCATAGCCTCACACTTTCCCCAATTTTCCTTCTTCATGGTGATTTTAAAAATGGGTTTATATTCCTTATTGATGATAGAAGGGTACACTGCCCTTTTTTCTCCCTTTTTCTTTTTTTGTTTTATCAACTTCATATAATGTTCCTTCCAACAAACCTAGAAAAAAGTCTGGGCATGTCCCAAGAAATAATCTAAATCATAGATCTTGTAAGAGTAATGCCATACTTTACCTCAAGCAATGCCACATGCAAAAATGGACATCTGATTGACAACCATATTAATTTTTAATGCAAGTATTTTCAGTTTTAGCTCTTGCACAAGGCATTTTGATTATAATATACTGTTCAGTAAAGGCACTTGTCACTCAAAGGGACAGAAAAACACACACAAGAAGATGGAGTAGGCACACCAAGCATACAGAGAAGTGATAAGAAAACACCATTTCATCTCCCAGTATTGATCATCACAGAAGCCAAGCTGTGGAGCTGAGCTGGCAAAACAACTACAGTGCCATTCAGAGAGCAACAGTGACCATTTGTTCAAATAAAAACCAAATACACAAGTAGAAAATTGTGCAGAGCCTTAGTGGTGACATGGGTCCACAGCCCTTTTTCTTTAAATCTTGTTTTTTAATTAATGGCAATTTAAACAAGCTGCAATGTTCTATTTAGTAGATTTAACACTGCATAGACTATATACAGTCTATACTACACACATATACCATCCACATATTTATCATTTTTATGTTTTGAGATAACTTCACATGATGAACTTGACTGTGATTTTCAGAAGCAGCTTGGAGATCACAATCTTAATATGCTGCTATGATTTACTTTTTGCTTCTCTCAGGGCATATTTTATATAAAAAGTCATGGAAAGCCTTACACCTCACATGTTGCAAGGTCAAGAAACACTTAAGCATGCAAGTGGGGAAAGCAGTACTGCCCTCAGTTCATTTCCCTGTAAGTAGTAATTAATAAAGAGATTTTTTTTTTTTCTAGCAGAGAAGTTACAAGACCTTATTGAACAGATAGAAATTAAAAAATCAACAACAATTTTCACTCATCCAATCCCCACCTGCATTACATTGTGCTGTAGACTGAAGTGCCTCAGCTCTACTCACTACATTTGAATTGCTTGCAGCCAATGACCCACTTTAAGAATTTTTACACTATTGCCTTTAGAATAACTCTCCCAAGTCAAACCTATTCTGCTGCAGATTGGCTTTTGTGTTGAAAGGCATTTTCTGAAGTAGCATTTATCAAAACCGAAACAAATGATAGGACAATCTAATCAAAACACTGAAATGACTGCCTGATTGTATTTTAAAAATCATAACCTAATTAGAACAGAATTGATTTTTCCGTTAGCATGAAATTAAAACTAATTTCCCTGCACAATATTTACTCTAATATTCCCCAGATGCAAATACAGACTCATAAAACATTTCATAAAAAAGGTTTTGTAATTGTTTCCTGATTTTTTTTATTACATCATCAATTGCATTTATCTTTCCAAACAATCCTTCTTGTTGTCTCTCTGAAAAATGCATTAACGAAGGGAGAGATGATGAAACATCGCTGAAATTCTTTAACTGCTGAGATACCATGGGCAGATAAAGAGGTATTTTTCAGAGGATACAGTCTTTCATTTCCTTCCCTAGCCAAACCAGCTGCTGAGATGACTTCTCCTAAATTAATGTTACAGTCAGGCTGATGGACAGCAAAAGGTGGCAGACACTCCCTGTTCAATTTCTTTCAAAGAAATAGGCTAGAAAAGTAGATTTGTCGCCAAAAGAAATTCCTCTGTCATCCTTCAACATATTCACAGCTTTCTCACTCAGTGTCACGTCTGCTGCCCTGGGCTCTTCCTTCCTCTTTGCCACAGAAAAAGTTCCTGAATTCCTGCAGCGTGTGGCATTTTGTACACTGGGAAATTGAGCACTGAGACGCTACCTCACTCCAGCCCAGACACAATCAGATTTATGGGACTCTAATTCCATTTGCTACGATGGCTGCCTTAATGAGGAACGTATGTTTCTGTCCAAGCAGGGCCACCCTAATGCAATATACTCCTGACCTTGAACGTTCCCCGGGTCCCTCTGACCACTGGCCAATCCTGGGGAGTCCTCAAAGCAAGGCAATGTGTAAGGTTTTCTGTGTTGCTGTTCTGGTGGCCTGGAAAGGCCCAGGGATGGCCTTGGAGAGCCGACGCTTCAAAGGACGAAGAGAGACTTCTGATCTTGTCTCGGTCTTGGTGTTTATTAATTGTTTATCTAAAAGATTTTCTTTCAGCCCGACAGAGGTCTGCAAGTCAGCCATGGGCACACTCCCGGAGCCCCCGGGCGGTCACTTATCTTTATACCCTAAGTTACGTGTACAATATTTATCATTTTACTCCAATACCTTCTACCCTTATTAACCGGTGCACTTTTAGTAATGACCAATCCCAAAGTGCCACCACCACCACAGAAGATGGAGGCCAAGAAGAAGAAGAAGAAGGACAGGACACGCCCCAATTCCTCCATCTTACTTCTTTAGACCCCCCTGTACCAAAATCCTAAACCCTGTGTTTTACACTTTAACTAACTTATCCCTTCACCATTCACCCAGTGAATTCCTCCCAGTCCTCATACAGGTCTCATCTCCTGTGTAGGATCAAAATTCTGCCACCAGACACTTCTGGCAACATTCCAGGATTCCCGAGCCCCCCCAAGGGTGGTCTCGGCCTCTCTGCACCTCCATCCTGAGGTGCTGAGATCCCACAGCAATGAACAAAGAGTGCTGTAGAGATATCCAG
Source organism: Ammospiza caudacuta (assembly GCF_027887145.1). Taxonomy (NCBI): domain Eukaryota; kingdom Metazoa; phylum Chordata; class Aves; order Passeriformes; family Passerellidae; genus Ammospiza; species Ammospiza caudacuta. The sequence goes on along the minus strand of NC_080598.1, from coordinate 56,691,770 downwards.
GACTCACCTAATTGCCTGAGGAAGAAAATTATTATAGAACAGCCACCTCTCAACTTTTTTTGCACGCCTATTTATGAAGCACATCAACTTCTGCAACAGTGGCTCCCAAGTGACTCTGCTGCTGAATATCTCCACAGCTCCTCACATTTCACTGGAACATGCAGCATTCAAAAGGAAAGTTAAATCCCAGAAAACTCTGCCTTGCACTCTTTTCAGGAGACACCTTTTCTTGTCATTGGAGAGAAGCAGAGGCCCTCTTTTCTGTGCATAAACCCTTGATTTGTAAAGGCAGGTTCCCTCACACTAAAGGAGATCATATTGTGTCCCGTGCTGCAACACACAAAATAAAACCATCCCTTCTGGTTAGGAGAGTTCACACACATCCTTATTATAAAACTGTGGCAGCAGCATCTCCCAGGGCAGGCTTGGTGAGACGCCCTTGTGGCAGAGACATTTTAATGGACCACAGAGTCTCTGGAGAGGAACTGTGAGGATTTTTGCTGCACAAGCATATAGTTCATCAAGAAGGGAAGGTCTTTGAGAGACATGAGTCTACTTGCTGCAATACTAATAAGAAATAAACTGAGCCAAGGGCTTGGGAACTTTTAATTTCTGTTCACACCTCTGTCACAGAGCTTAGAGAAATAATTTCTTTCCTCTTTGACTCAACTCCCTGAATGTAAAATGAGGTTAATGGTAAATTTATCAAATCCTTTGTCTGATTCATCTACTCAGAATTCAGGTTGCAGGGGGAGGTATGTGGGGATCTCAATGCATAATTCTACAGTAGCCACTGAAACAAGGACAAAAGTCTATTAGGGTGTCTGTTCTCCCCTGCCACCTATATAAATATGATAAATCATCTACTATTAATCATCAAGGCTAAGAAAATTAGCAATTCACAAAATGGTGATAACAGAGAACAATTCCAGCAATATCCCTGCCATTTATCAAAAGTTAAAAAAAAAAAAAAGAACAAAACCACCAATCCAAGAAAAAGTCAGGACTCTGTTGGTGAAGGAACACACAGCTCACTGATCCAAAAGAAACCTTCCATTAGCAAATTATGAATCCCACAGACAGGTAAGTTCCTCTTCTGATCCTCTGCTTTTATATTTTCTCTCTGTAATTTCTTGAAGGAATTAAAAAAATATTAAAATTTACCATGGAATTATCCCAGGGATATTTTCATCTTTATTTTCTTTTTTGAAGGGCATTCTGCAGTCTATAAGCACTAGGAGGCTTGTGCAGAGATCTAAAGAAAAACTTATTTTGAAAATAATGACCTCACAATGAAGGAATTGGAATTTGCATATCTCCCACTTAAGCAATTGCTGTTGTGAGGAAATAATCCTTCTTGAACAGAGGGTGAATGAATTCAGGGAGCAAGGTCCTTCCCCTCTCCTCCTCTTCAAAACAGATGCTAGATGCTACTGCCTTGACTAGCCAGTCTTTTTAAAAAGAAAAAAAAAAATCTCATAATGATAACAAGTATTCAGGCTTACTCACCTGCTTTGGGAACCCAGTGGCTGGGTGCACTTCACTGCAAAACACCACTTAGTTATGTGTTCCTGGCATTCAGCCAGCAAAGGGCTACACATTTTCCTCTCATTGCACAAATTTTCTCAAATTGTGATGGTGCTGTTTGGCAGGCCATTATCAGAGCCTTGTTTATAATCTTTTCTTGCATTTATAGCATGGTGCACAAAGCAAAGCTAATGTGTATTTTCCCATGTCTTTGACTTAAACACCAACTTACCACCCAGCACTGGCACCTGCAGAAAATTCTCTTTGGAGTGGGCTGAGCCAAATCTCTCACAGGTCCATGCCAAAAGCCCTTCCAGTGAAAGTAATCTCCAAGAAAGAGACGATTCATTTTAAAATTCATATTGCATTGCAGCACAAAATAACAGTGCCATCCTGGATAAAAATACTGTTATTTAAAATCCTGTCTCAATATTACCTGTTAATCACATGCTCTAGTCTAGCTTTGTACTACATTAAACTCATTGCACTGTCCCTGTTTACTCACAGTGACCATCACAAAGATAATCTCTTTTTCATGGAATATATTACTAAAAGAAAAACAAGTATTTGAAATTCAGCTGATGTCTAGAAACAGGCCAGAATAACACAGCAGAAAGTTATTACAAAAGCTTAGATCTTTTTGAACAGACAAATTTAGGTAAAAAGAAGGAAAGGCAGTCCAGCAGCAAGCCCACAGAGCATCATGTCTGTGCACAAAGGAATAATCTGATCCAGCAATGGGAAGAAGAGACGTCAATTAATGGAAGTTCAGCTACGATGTAGAGTGTGCATATTCTCTCCAAAACCAAAAATGCTGGTAGGTGACATGGAGACAGAAGGCAAAGATGACCTTGTTCTCTGTTTGCATCTTGCTCTTCTGGTTAGGCATTAAAAATAAAAATAAAAAAAAAAATACATAGGGTCTGTCCCAGTGCTTCCAGCTAAAAGTGCGTCCAATTGACTGCCACAAGGCATTCGAGACCATGAACCTGGAAGCACTGGTATGCATGAAAACTTAGATATAAAGATTTACCCTCTTTAGTAAACCTATAAAAATTATAATACATGTGGTTTTCTCAGTGCCATCTCCCAGCAATTCAAAGTGTTTATTAGATACCAGATGTCATGTGAAGGATTTGAGTTTCAAAGTGACATGAGAGACTTTGGAACAGTGTGAATTCTAGGACAACATATTGTGTGTGTCCAACTCTATCTGTCATGGTAATGATAAGAAAGGGCAGGAATGCAGAGGCACTTGCTCCTCTCCAAATATAATCACCATGTTCAGAAATTCCTAAATAACAGCCTCCACTCACTTATTGGGGTGAGCAGAAATGGTAATCCTTCACTGGCCTAAATTAGCTTGAGACCACCATGTAGGAAAGCTGTCAGGGAGGAAGCTGACAGCCCCAGACAGCGAGGCTGGGTGTCTCATCTTTCATATTCATCACCCGAGGTACCGCTCACATCCCGGGGAACAACTGCGCTCGCGGCACGAGGAACCCAGGGACAGCCAGGGTGAGGAGGGCATGTTCAGAGAAGGACAGCCAGTGTGAAATTAGGAAATTAAGGAACCCCATGAGCAGACAAAGTTAATTCTTGAGAGATTTTTGAGGAAATCCAGGTGCATTTTTTTAATTTGCAGAAGTTAATACTTTCATAAAGTAAATGAGCGCGCACTGCTCGGAGTCTCCCTCTTGGAAAATGACAAAGATCAAAGACTCCCTGCCTGTTTTCTCTCTGAAAAATTGAAAATTAATTGCCTGAATTCACATACCAGTTTATTCAACTCCTGCCTTTTCCAGTCCTACAATTTGCATTGAGTGACAGATACTTTTAAAATGCTAACATAAATAGCTGGCCTAATACTCCATGTCAGGGTGTATTTTAATTGGTAAAAAGCAATCATCATCTTTGTTGCAGTAGGGTCATTTTCTGAATGTCAGATATCAAATTAACAGAAAAAGGATAAGGTCCCTATCAAAAAAGTTGTGTATGCACAACCAGCAAGATACAAGGTAGAGAATAAAATCCATCTGCCTGAAGAGCAAACTCAATTCATAACAAGGCCAATGGCATCCAAAGTGTTCCTTATCTGTGTTAAAAATAAAAAAGAATAAAGAAAAAGGGTGGGATTAAATCTATAGCACTGAGGTTGTAGCATATACTGTAGGTATACAAATGTTCACAGCTCCACCCATGCTACCAAAGCTGAGCATTTGACAGGAGCCTCTAATTAGTCATAGCTGTGGCTGTCAACAGTAGAGGCAAACTCAAACAACTCTGGGTGGTCTCTAGGTTGCCTGCCCACCCCTCACACAACCCACCTCAATTAGTCACCCACCTGTATCACAATGCTCAATATTTTATTATGTTTTATAGAGGTGAGTGCAAAATGTGAAGCCTTGCGGTGTTGCCATTTATCGCTTTCCAACAATAAAAAAATGTTCTGTGCAAAAGCTGTGCCTGCCAATTCTCTAGCTGCCCTGTGATCAGTTAGTTTTCATGAATATGCAAATTCTAAACATTGCAGCAGATCCTTTTAGTTTCCTTTCAGTTCAATGCTGCACAAATAGACCTGGGTTTCCATAAGTAAAAGGTGCAACACCTCTGTGGTTTTCGATGACAAATAATGTCTATGTAGCACTTATCAAGAGGGTGCACTTTGTGCCTGTCAGCATCCTGCCTTCATTACCATTCTTCACAGCTTACCTGCAGCAAAGTCATGTCTAGGGCTCCAGACCAGAGTCTAACATTCCTGTGAAAACTAGAATTGTCTGAGGGAGCTGCAGCCCTGCTTTGTGGTACAAAATCTGGGAACAACCTCAGACCCAAATTCAAAACTTCAGAGTCAGAAATCACATACTCCCTTCCCAGGAGTTCTCCCTTTAACAGCTCCATTGCCATAAGTTACGGAAGGTGTCCTGGAGCCCGAGGGTTAAAACACTGGATATTCTTGTTACCCATAAATATCCAATCAGTTGAAAGTCTTCCAGCCACTGTGTGAATAATGGATTTTTACTCAGCACACGGACTTAAAGGAAAAAAAAGCCCAATGCTTCAAGGTGACCTTAAGCCTTTTTTTTTTAATCTCTTGGTTTATTTCAAAAAATTTTATATAGCCTTAAATTTGACTTATTAGCCTTGAAGAATTCTGTGCAAACAGAATCAAAATATTTCCTTTTGAAAGTATTGAAACCAGCTACTGTCATTCTCCCCCTTCTTTTTACTTGCAGCTGAAGCAATAGGTTTAGATTTGTCCTGAGTTTGAGCTGCCAAACTGTTTTCAGTGAATTTGCTCTTCAAAATCTGGTTTTGCCTATCTCTAATCCTAAAAGATTCTCAATTCCATGATATTTAATCTTCCAAGCTCACATGGTAGCTATAAGATTTTTTTCTCTGTTTCAGCAAAATCAGCTTCTCAAAATTCCCACTACTTGCAAAAGACTTTTTTTTTCTTTTTGTCTGTCTGTCAAATAAACTTCTCCACTTAGGGCAGAGTGAACACTGCTGGCAGGAGACAAGATCGTTAAACAAATTGCAGTGGATGTGTATAGATTATACCCATGTACATGGTCTTGTTTAAAAAAAATAATAACAGTAACAGGTAATCCTGAGAAATGGAGAGTGTAATTTCTGACCAATTTCAAAATGCCATCTTTATCAAAATTCTACCTGTAGCAAGTGAAATCAATATATGGATGTTGCTGTAAAATTAATGAGCTTTTCAATAGCCTGTGTTGAGCTCTTTTTTTTTAATTGCAAATCATCTCTAATTTTTCTTTCCTAAATTGTATAGACACAAGCAATGGTTGACTAATGCTGTACCATAGCACAAGAAAAATCTACTGGAGGATTTGTTCCCTGTAATGATCTCTACCGGGCATATATTCTTTTTTCTCCACACAGATAGACATCAAAATTAAGTACATTGGCTTAATTCAGTTGCCATTGTAAGCTCAAATGGGATACAAAGTGAAATCAATATTAGTGAAAAAGATCAGACTAGAATTGGAAGGTAATATAATTAGGTTGGCTTTGCTATACTTTGTAATGCTTATCTGTAGTATTTTACCAAATAGAATATGGGTATCTATTTTCTGGAACCATAGGAGGTTTTCAATGCTGTATTGTCCTTATTTATTTCACTCTGAGGGAGCACTTCAGAAAGACCTGTCTGTCCATCTCTGTGGGATTTAGGGCTGACATATCTCCCTGAGTGATCTGAATTTTGTGCATACAGGGGAGATCTACTTCTTAAGCAAAAGCATTAAGAGTTGTTTTAATAGCACAACACAGAGAAAGCTTTATGTGTTCTGTTCATAGGAAATGTGCTCTTTACCTCTGAATACAAAGCATTTCACTGTGCTGCAGTCTCAGAGCATGGAAATTATAAACATGAGATCTTGCACCTCTAGTTCAGACTTCACCCCAGCCCCATCAAACCTGCCCCATCAGCTGGACAGCTTTGCAGTGCATCCTTGAGATGGGGATGCAGAGCAGGAAAACATCTCTCCAGGGCTCTCAGGAGGTTGGACAGCCCTTCTGCATGGTTTCTTTGCTCCATTCTTCTTGGGCTGAGCTGAGCTGAGGCACAGGGCCGAGTCTCAGCTCCTGCACAGAGGCTGTAGTTAATTTAAAAAGTCATTTCTGAGCAATCAAATTAAAGCCATGGGTTCCTTCCACACCTCTGATGTACAAATCATCCCCCAAACAAAGGTGAATTCATTCCCAAAACCCAAAGGATGCCTAAAGATACTCAATGATTTAATAAGCTTGGAACACTAAGTGAAGGAAAAATTCTTTCTAAAGATGGTATTAAAAAGCTACAAACCTCTGTCTATACGGTTTGAACTGGAAGAAACCAGAAAAATATTCAGATTTTGTCCAAACATAGAATTTGATGTCTCCCAAAAGACCTGGTGGATATGCAGTGGGAGCTTTATCTTACCAGCTATGTCACATCAGGACACAACTCCTGTAACATGGTAGAGGTTGTACCACCCTTAGGTCATGCCAGCAGTGAATTCCCACTGTTCTCACGTCTTGCCCAAGGTGCCACATGAGATGGTGGCACAGCATTAAATTAAATGTAGCCTTGCAAAGACATGAGCTAGTTGTTCATTCTATGAAAAGCTGGCTGAGGAAGGAAGCATTCCTGCTTTCCCCACTCTGACATTGATGATGAAGCTTTTTTGTCAAAATTCACTTTTACTTCCTTGAATCCTGGGATTTTGTCCTCTCACTAGCTTGCTAATGGCACAACTGGTAGTTCAAAAGCAAAAAGAAATTTTTTTTTTAAGTCTTTATCACTAACAGGAAGAAAGAGGATAAGTTACTTTCTGGGCCGCTCTCTCTTCAAGGCTGGCTTTGATGATTTTATCTCTTTGGAGCAAAACTCGTGATCCCAGAACTGGGTTTAGTGGCAGTGCACAAAGTAAGGAGGCATGCAAGAGTCAGGATAAACCCAAATACAATACCAAGGAATGGGAAAGTGAAGCAGGTTTCCCACAAGACATAAAACCACTGTAAAACAGATTAGAGGAAGCTCTCAAAGGGCTGGAATTTGTCATTAATAACCTGATGCAGAAAATTTTGGAACTGTGAAAACAAACCTAGCAGCAAACAACAAAGCCTGTTTTCCCTGTTTCTAACTCGGCTCCTGTGTGCCAAGTAGCAATGACCTTCTCCAGTGGGGGAAGCAGCACAGGAGCAATAACCAGCAAAGGAAGGGCAGTAGTGCAGGGACACTGGTGCCATCACGAGGACAAAAGAACCAAGAGGAATGGGGAAATTAGTATATGAAAATAAAATAAAGGAAATCGCTTGTAATTAGATTTTTATCTCATTTAGGAGTCCCTGTTCCTTTCTTCTACTCTGCTACCCGCTTTCACAGGTAAAACAAGCCAGAAATCAAAATTACAGTAATGCCTCACAGATTTATCATAATTCTAACGTTCCCATCTGATTGAGAGGATGCCACAAATTTCAGTGTATGTCAAGGATCTCGTTTGTAGAGATAGATCATAGACTATGAGGAAAAAATAAGATTTTCTCCTTTTGAAGTAAATTAAATAGAGTAAATCAGATCAAGTATAGCATTAATAAAAGATATACTCTCATATTTTAATCACTGGTAAACAGGCTCATGTGCAGAATGTGTCACACCTGTCATACATCCTTCCATCCTGCCCAGGGATGTGCATGTATTGTATAACAACTGCTCAGCTTTGCTTTAGTGACATGTCGCTTTTGCTTTTAGGTGACACAAAGATAATGCTGAAGGTTCTACCACCTCTCAAGTCTACTTAAATGGTCATCTACACAGATGTGATCCAGGTGGGCAAAGAAGGGGGATTCAGTGCTACCAAATACAATATACATTTCATTTGAGGTGGCTTGACTAGCCTGAGCTGAATTTCCTTCTGGATCACAAAAAAACCCCTGAAATTTCACTGGAATAGATTGTTCTTAAGATTAAAAAAATAATTCCTAGAAAATCAGTCAATTTAAGTATCAAGAATAGAATAAATTCACAAAATATCATCCATCACAGTATGTGTAGGAGTGTAAAAGTATTTAGTTAAACAACACCATTTAACATTTTTAGCCTTTTCTTTAAAAATAAATGGGTTGGAAAAAAAAATCAAACACCAGATTATTTGCAAATGTGGCTTCATGTAATCAGGAAGCAATATTTAAACTGTTGTTGTTTTTATTATTTTAGGAATATTGCATGCCATGAGAGAAAAAGAAATGGAGAACTGCCTGCCCAGGCCCAAGATGGCAAACCAGCTCATTGAAAAACCTCATGCTTTTGGAAGATTTTTCCATTTCTCTTTGCTCTAGGAGCCATTCTAGACTCAAGAAACTATCCTGATGAGCAATTTCTCCCAGAATCCAAGAGAAGCTTCTAACCTTAATGAGAAAGAGCCCTGGAACATACACTCAGCCTCTTCTAGGCTGCAAGCAGGAGAGCACAACTTCACTAAGGGAAAATAGCTTATAAGCATGGAAATAATTCCATTCTCCTCCATCATAAAAGGCTTTCCTTCCCCTTGATACTTTGTTCAGCAGATTTATCCAGAAGCACACTATTTTGCTTGTTAGAGACCACTTTGCACCCTAAAAATGTTTTTCTTCCTTCCAGGTGCTGTTGGAAGGCTAAATGATGCTCATTCAGTAAAATAAATGCTTCTTCCCCCTTTGGACAAGTTAGAGGCTCTTGTCAACAGTTGGTCCAGATTGAGTTTGTTTTCTTTGCCCTTGTTTTTAGTCTCAAAATCATTTACCCTGACATGTACCCAAATGGCATTGTACTAAATTTCACAGCAAAAAATACTGCATTGTTTTATCCAGAAAGTGACTTTTTAGGCAAGAAACACCATTATGTTAGTCTAGTAAAAATCTATCTTTGATAAACCAATGACAGCTTTTATTCCATTTCCTATTTATCTTCAGGTATTCAAATATTTTTGCCTTCATTCTATAGTATGGTATAATCTGTCGCCATTTCTTCAGGTTGTATATCACATTTGGTATTTATCTTCTCACTGTTAGATAGCTTCAACAGAAATATTTGCTGTCAAAATCTCTAATTTATGAAGCTATCTCTTTCAGAGGCCGAGGTGGAGATTATTTGAGTCCTCAGACTTGAGCATCTGGAGCACCTGCAGCTGCCTTCAGCACACAAACCATTTCCACTTGTGCAACTCCATGGTCACTACTGTCATCCTGCCTGAAATAATGATGTCAAGTGTACATTCAATTCCAGGACCATCCCTAAATCTTTCATCTCTTAACATTTCCCCTGTATAGGTGCCTCCATTACCTACACTTAGTGTGCTCTGGGAGTTAGAAGTTACCAACTCTTGCTTCATAAATGTAGGGAGTTTCCTTTTTTATTACCCAGGTGCCTTGAAGACCAGACTTTACACTTTTCTAATGTTAAGGAATCCAGTTGGATACGCCACATTAACCCAATTTCAGAGCATTTGATGTATCAGGATTCTTTTGAGGCCACAGGTTGCTTTGACATCAAGTTTTTTATGTAGTGTTTTTATCTAACACCCAAAACAAATGACTCTATTTGTCTTTGGTACTAATTATTATTTTTCAATGAACTTGCCTTACACAGAAGCTCTGAGGTACTAAAAAAGAGGAGTTTAAATTACACAGTTGCAGATTACAAATTCTTTGTCATGGTAACATCATATTCCAGTTCATATGCGAAACATCATTAATAACTATTGTTTGTTGTTGGATCTGAACTGTAACAAAGATTTCCCATTGAAAAAAAGAGATTATTAAAGAATGACTATGAACTTGAAGAGAAATACATCTTCAAAGGTAGTGAAAGTCAGACATTGATTTCTGTCTGCTTATTATGCAAACCCAGCTGGGCTTGAAGATAGTAAGTATTGGGAGAAAAAAAAAATCAGAAATGAACTTTGACTCCCATCTTGAATGAATCTCAGCTCAGCAAAAAAACCCAGCGTTCCAACCCCTGAATTTTGTTGTGTTTTTACAGCTCTTACACCACTAGAACATGAAGGCACTGATCATACCCAAAAGTGAAGCCTTTCTTTATAACTATATTTAGTCAAAACAACTAACTTTAAATCCTCCCCTTTGAAATTCTTCTCCATATGACAGTAGTGAAAAATAATGCACAGCAATGTGCACTAATCCTGTATGCACAAGCCTGAGTCAAAAATCAGAGACTCATTGAGTGAAGCCTTGTGCAAACACACAAAAAGACAGGTAATGGAATCACAACATTTTAGAAATCAGTGTGTGGTCTGTGTTTGATTTAACTTGGATCAGGCTGCTAAGGATTACACTCATTCCAGACCAAAATGGAAGAAGCCATTGCAAGATAAAGCCAGGATGCAGAAAAGGCAAAAAGGATGATGATAACAGCCCCATGAGCAATGGAATGAATTATGCTTTATTTTCAACTTATTTATTCCTCATGAATGACTGATTTATTTGGGGTTTTAAAATTTAATTTAACCAAATGTGATCCCTATGACTTCCATTTTACCACCAGAAGTTTATTTTTATTTAAATTCCTTCCTGGGTGGTTTGCGCTGCAGTCTGACCCAAGCTGCACACCCAGTCTCTGGCCAGGAGTCTGGCACTGTGTGCTCAGCTGGAAATCAGCAATCAGGGAGGGGACTGAGCAAATGGTTTACCATTTCTTAGTTTGTGCAGGATGAACTAATGATTTTGGAGGTCAAAAATTTTACTTGATTTTCATGAGAATTCAGTACTTTGCAGCTTCCAATTATCCTCTGGTATTTTGTTGAAATAGTACAACAGGTTCAAACATTTATGAGAGAATTGGGGAACATACATTTATATTAACAGGGTGACTTTCCACACTCGTTTCCACAATTAAACTGAATAAATATTGGTTTACTTTCCCCCAGTGGCCAAACAGAAATTTTTAGAGAAATATCTACTCACTGGACTGTGCAGTCTTACTCTAGCTCAGGGTCTGAAATTATTTGCACATAAAAAAATCCAGGTAATTTTTTGAACAGGGAAACAAGAGCAATAAACAATACTAATAGCACCTATGTCACATCATTATTAGTTTGCATTAATGTCACTCAAAAACACCTTAGCAAGAAGCAACTTAAACAACATTTAATCTGAATCAAGATACAAGGATCTCAAAGGAGAGGTTGGGCTTTGCAATTCTCCTGCACAGCATAAAGGATGAGGATCAGCACCATTTTAGATGCAAGATCACAAAAATTAGGTGTAAATAAGACATATTTCTGAGTATATAATGTGCACATTTAAAACTGTCTAAAGATACCAACTGTACAGAGTATGAATAATACACTGACAAGCTTGTGAAAGAGTGATGTTCTTTGAGCTCATCATTGCATACTTGAATAGGATATGAATATTTTATACTCATGCTAACTGTCATAAAGCAAGTTAAGCTGTTTGTACTAGAAAGGTGTTCACGTAGCAGCACTATTCATGTTTACAGTTATCCTGCAAATGTCAGCAAAACGTTTCCTTCTTGTAAGCATCCCCCTCTCCCTCCCTCACTCTTTTTAATTCATACATAAAGTTATTCAAAAGGACCACACAGCAGCAGGTTGAAAAAAGATAAAAAGTGTTTCTGGGTATCCAGCCTAGGGAGAAGACAAACAGAACCTTATAATCCAATAATCCAACACCCACAGCACGCAGGAAAATATCTACCAAAAACAACTGCAATAAAAGGCCCATGATAGATGTGGATTAGAGACAGGGCAGGAGGGAAGGAGGATAAACAACACAGAGATCCAGACAGAGTCCATCAGAATCTACAGAAACTAACAGGCAATGTGGAAATCACCCCCAGAGAAAGCAGTCCTATTAGCTTTAATCCCAAATGATCACAGCACTATTTGATAAAAACATCTACAAGAGCTGACACATCAAGATTGCTAATGGACTTTTTTCAGCAACTCTCTTATCACTTGTTATCAAGAGAAAAAACAGAGAGGATTCAAAAGCAAGCAGCATTCAACTATAAATTAGCTTTTATAAATTAGCAGGTACCTAATTTATAAATGCTAAGTGTTTTCCCTGAAGAGCACTGAAAACTTCAAACCTAAAACTAAGAGCTTGCTGCTTCCATGTTTTGCTTTCAGGACATGCTGTAGCCTCTCAAGCAATAGCTGGACCTTTAAAGACACCTCAGAGTAACTGGAGGGGCTCCTGGTAAAAAGGCAGACTTGAGCCTGTTGTCCTCCCACCAGCTCACTTGACATTAAGGGAAGGACAGAGGATTTTCTATTTCTTGGGGTGAATCATCACATCATGGTTACCAGAACATTCAGAGGATGGTTTTAGGAGAAACTGCTCCATAGATTTGCCACTAATGGGCTTCTCTTGCCAGCCTAAGGGACCAATAACACTCCCACATCCTGGTTTTCACCATCACAGAATGGCAAGCTTGCATATGCCTACCCATCATCACCAGAATCTCCTTACATTTGCTGCATTCAGGATCTCCAAACAAGTATTTTGAGGATTAGTTTCTCTAGGACCACATCTGGGCAGTGTGACTTGTATAGACAAAATAGAGCTGCTAACAACTCTTCTGGTCCTGAGCAAGCCTAAAAGCACATGATGTAAAGAGTACCAGCCTCTCAAATCCTGCCCAAAGGCTGTGGCTGGGCTCCTGCTGACATCTGCACAGAAATCAGTCTCCAGCCTTCTGATGTAACCATCAGTTAACATTTCAGAGGTAGCACTGCAGACCTGACACCCAGGAATACTTTTGAACCTAATTCACAATGACTGACATTTTTAAACCATGCTACTGCCAAGGAAAGGTATAATGGTCCAGAAGAGGTCAAGACACCAGATAAAGGAAGAACTATCAGACCCCAGTGACAGGTAGGCTTACAGTGAAATACAGAAAGCTAAATTTAGCCCCTGTATTGATAGCAGATATTAAGAGTTTTCTTACTTTTACATTCCTATACATAGTGATATGTACTACTAAGGCTTAATCTCAGTGCTCAGATTTATTTTACTCCCCTTAAAAAAAAAAAAAAGAAAGAAAGAATTTTTACCTTTTTTCTTCAAATATTTGCTCATTCAGTATAAGAACAAGTCAAGTTATTACAAACATATAGCATTTTGAACTGCACCATCGGACTTCTCTATCCCTCTCATGCCATATATATGAAAGAAGGGGAGTGAATTTACTCACAGTGAATTTACACAGGTGCTCAGGTCCATAAGAGCCCCTCAGTGAGTTGAAGCTCCTTTGGATCAAGGTGCTCCCAAGTGATTAAAAAGTTGAAAAGAACAATGATTTTTTTTTTCAAAGGCTGTGGAATTGGAAAACTGTAAAGTTTACCACCAGTTTTACTAGAAGTTTTATTTTTCACTAAAATATTGCCATAATTGGCTTTCATTTTTTTTCTTAATCCTGCAACAAGTCATGAAGATGTTGCTGCATCTTTATTGCAATTCATCCTCATTGTATTGTTTACGGACCACCTCAGCAAAGTTAAACCTTAGAGAATCACACAACACTTTCTTTCTTTCTTTGCTTTCCTTCTCTTCCTTTCTGTGGTATTGCCTGCAGTATTTTGAGAAACACAAACAGATAATAAATTCCTGCCAAGATTACTATGCCAGTAAAGTTATCTAGAAGACTCAGTGGTTTCTTTTTTCTTCCTCCTGTGGTCCCTGCAGTAATTAAAAGAGTAGGCTATAGTCTGAGATCCCCTAATCATGCTACAAGTTGTTACATCTCCATTTATGCAAGAGCTATCTGTAATTTCTGTAAGTTATTGAGATGCAGCTGAATGCAATGCAGTCTTGTCAAGATAAGGTAAGCCTTGGCACTACTTCTGTGGGATCAGTGATAAATCCCTGATGTGCAGTATCAGAGGCTGCCAATGAGTCACAAGACACTTGAGTTCCACCAGGAAAGTTGGGCATGCACCCAAAAGAGCTTCTAGATTACAGGTCTATAATGCGCCTCTTTCATGCTGATATACATAAACTTCTTTCATGTCAACACACACGAAATTTCTTTTAAAATTATCCAAAGGGGTTGGTGAATCTGTGCCTCACTCGGCCTTCACTGGCCTACAGACTTGGATTCCTTCCCAGCATCCAGAAGAGAATTAACAGGGAACAGAAATGAGAAATAACCACCTCCCAGGTGCCAAGGCAGGGCCTGCAGGGCTCAGAGGAGCAGGCTGGCATCACTGTCCCCAGTGACTCCACAACAAACAGGTCAGGCCTCTCTCCACGGCACCTCCTCCCTTCTCCTTGCACAGGCCCCAGAGAGTCAACAAGGGACTCTTTTCAGGAGTGACAAACCACATACTGTCCTCAAACACACACAGGAACTTGTAACAAGCCATGAATCTATAGGCCTTTCTAGTGAGACACTCACAAAAGGAAGGAGGGGAGGAAAGAGGGCCTTGACTGGTACCAATTACACACTTCTCCAAGTCCCAATAATGTACCACTAATATTAGCCAGAGGGAGTCCCTTTGGCTCTATTCTTAGCTGGTGTTTCTAGCCTTCCTTTACAGAAGGATACTCAATAAATGTGGTATTTCCGTGACCTACAGCAAGCCTGCACACAACTGTTTGTATTATATATGGTTCCATTTTGCTCCCTGGCACTGCTCTTTGGTAGCTGTTACAGCCCATAAAGCCATCTGTTAGGAACACTCAGTCATAAAATTATTAATGCCTACAGTCTAAAACCAGCCCTAAATAAATAAACAGTACCAGAAGGCCCAGTGCAAAATTCTGGGATGTTAAATACACAGAACCATAAATCTTCTTAATAGTTCTACGTGCTATTATGCATTCACTTGAAATTCTAACACACAGTAAGACTAGAGAGAAGTTGCTTCTAAGACAGTGCACTGCAGATTAGCCTCAGAGTGAACCCCACATTAAAAATTCTGGGAAACTACTGTGAATCCTTGTGATACTTAGAGCTAATAACAGAGTTGTGCAATTAGGAAAGAAAGTTCTTAACAAAGAAACTCAGGGCACACATAATCCTCCATGTTCAAAATGCAGAGAACAAAAGAACGTCCCAAGTTTGAATCATGCAAATTCTAAAGTGGATCAAGGAAATTTATTTGTATGGCATACATGGCACTTGCAAACACAAAGAGGATATTAAGAAATTAAGGACAGATGGATCTTTAGCACTACAATGGCCAAATGATGGCCATCTTAATCACTTGAGACTAGCTCCTACTTTAATATAAAGAGGATAGATATACAAAAAGTCACCCTCCATCATGGACTGTGCTGGCTGAGGGGTCTCCAGGAGGCTGGCCTCTCAAGTCTCTCATACAGGAAGCAAGACAGACAGCCAGCTCCACTTCCCAGCCCTCCTGGCAGCCTGGACCACATCCCATGTGTGCCCAGCACAGCAGAGCAGCCTGTCCCCCTGCTCTGGCAGCCACAGATATCAAGGAATGACGTCAGCTGGAGTTCCTTGGATCTCAGCAGCTGCCAGAGCAGGGGAGAGGCTGCAGTGCTGCTGGCTTTATCCAGATCCTTAAGGTCTGGTCTTAATGAGGTTCATCACCTCCCTCATGGCAGTTTAGCATCAACAGCAACAAGTCCAAGTGATTGCAGGCTGGCTTTATGAAGGGGGATCTGGCTTAGAAATGCCAGCCCTGCAAAGACAACCAAGGCCTGGCTAAAGATGCACAAATGGTCACTGCCTGGAAACTAGCAGGCCCCCTATAAATCTGGCACAGCCAACAGTCAATCAGTGCATGGTATAAAACCATTCTTACTGAAAAGAACTCACCAGAATTAAGCCCTCACCCCAGCCCAGTCACCACCTCAGGAACTCATGGAACATATGGCAGCATTGCTCAGTTTAGCTGGCTTAATAGGAGAAACCAAGCAAGAAGTTACTTCATATTTTATTGTCTTAAAAAGGGCTTCAAACCTTTCAAATCCAAATATGTCAATGCATTGGAAACGAGAAACTTTTGTTCCAAACTGTTCATATATTTAGCAACAGTTTAAAACTGCAGTGCCCTTTTCACCTCATCTCACTTAGCTTGTGTCCCCAGCTTGTGCACCTTTCACTTTTTAACCTAAGGTTTTGCTTCTTAATCACAGGGGGAAGAAGTTAGATAATGACAGTCACAGACAGAGGGGTCTTTATTTACAGTATGTTGCACATCTGTGTTTTCTCTCAAACTGCCAACTTCTGTAAACTGGGTTGTGATTTTCACCATGAACCACATTTTATATTTGTCTATCAAGGTTCCTTGAGGCCTTGAATATCCCAGAAAGAAATATGTTTTATATATGTCAGAGCTCTGTAAAATAGGAAATGAACAGAAAAACCCACGCTGGACCTAGTAATGCAGAGTGTTACACAAGAAAATGAAAATGGATTACAAAAATGATAAATCACCCACCACATGCAGGCTGGGACAGCAGTTTAATTTCCAAATGAAGACTTAAAAGTCTCAGTTCTGTCTAGCTCCATGCAAATTTCCATTGCAACTATGATTTTCTCTGTGCTTCACGTCTGCCTAACAAAAACTAAGCCCTTCTTTTATCTATCCTGCCTATTTACATGTTAAGATTTTGTGGAAAGGAAGCTGAGAAGTAACAACACTAGTGGAAAATGTTTCTTAGCTGGTTTTTTAGGTGCCCAGTCTCATCCAGGCTTGGGCTTCTGCATTTACTCTAGTACTGATGAATTTTCCCTAGGGCACAAAAAACCATCATGCTGCTACCAGAATATATTGCTAATAGAAGAAAACCTTTAAGCCAGCAGCAAACATCATCTCCAGTGACATCATCTGATGTTTCACACCACATTTGACTTGTAAACACAATAACTTGTTATATCTTCTACTTTACTGACTAGGACATTATCATAATGTTCTTTTACAGACCTGATGGGTGCACCAATAATTCTTATCCATCATGTGTCCTGTTGTGTTCCTCCACAACCACAATGCTTTATACAAAGCAATATTTTTACATATCAACCACTAATTTAATATAATGTCCTCTATATCCAGCCCACCTGACCCCAGAGATTTCCTCAGTGAATCCAGGTCAAACCCTGCCTCCTCCCAGATGAGCATTTCCAGGTTTGTGCTATGCAACAGGTTTTCTTTGAGAGCAGGGGGACTCAATAGATCTGTATTTTCTAAATTACATATGTCCAAAGATATTCTAGGCACTCTATAATTAGCCAGCAAGGAAAAGCATTTCTGATTCATTAGGTCAACTTTAATGGTTTCCTCATTAAAAGTTTTCACTGTTAAGCTGACAGAAGCTGGAATTTAATAGTAGCTTCCAGCACTTTCTTTATTAGCCGATCTCTATTGAATCAGTCTTTTATCACCTGAAGAGATATTTTAAATGGAAATTCCTCAGCCCCAAGCAACCTAGATTGACCAAAGGCCTAGAGATTGCTCTGTCCCTGTTTTAATAAACTGACTGTATGTATTGCTGCAAAGGTCAGTCCTCATTAGTCAGTGATGGCTACGCAAGATTTAACACGTTATATCCCAGCACTAATTTGTCATTTGTTGATCCTGACCAATTCTTGGTGATATAAAGTGTCTTTTAGGGGGAATTTATCAACATGAATCTCTGGAGACCTCTAACAAGAATTGTTCTCCTCCCTCCTGATTCACAGCAGCTGGATAATTCTGTGGTATTGTTAATGCAGCAAAGTATAGAATTAAGCTCTTTTACTGTCCCCTTTGAGTACAAATCAGTCAAAGAAAAGTGACAGGCTCATATTCTATGTGCCTGGGAATAAGTACTTTGGCAGGTAGCTCATAGAAGCTTAGATTCCCCTTTGTCATGTTTCAGCCAAATGAAATCACATCTTATGCTAATATTCTCGTGTTTGCAGGGGAAATTACGCTTTCTTTTAAAGGGCAAAATTGTATTTCTTCAATTTTTTATTAATGCCCCAGCTGCTAGACATTGGAATTTCATGGAGAGCAAGCCTACCCAGCTCTAGACAGCAATGGTCTTGTACAACCTAGTTATCTCAGAATGTACAAACTGCAAATATAGTAAAGAACTGGGTCCACTGAAACCAGTCAAGATTGCTCTATGTTGACTAAAAGCTGTCCTCCTCAGGAGACTAACTTAATTTTATTAGCAGCTTTTTAATAGATCTCTTGCTCTTAGTCTGTAAGTCACTCAAAAAAAAAAGTCAACTCCTCTTCAAACTTCTACTTTCTGTGGGGAATTTGAGCAACTCAGAGTATTTTAAAAGAGTTGCTTGTCTAATGAATTAGGTATTGTCCCAATACCTGGGAAATGGGGATTCAACCCATGCAGCTCTCACTGAGGCTGCATCTGACCTTGAAGAAAATCTCTCTCAGGGTTTCAATTTGCACAGACAAAAAGTAAAGGCGACATTTACCTTCTCCTGTGTTCATTCTGTCTTGTCTGTCTGGCTCATAAACTCCATGTTGCCAGGGACTCCCTTTTGCAATTTGTAAAATGCCTAGCATGGCACTTTAAAAGCTTTAACAGCTCGTTTAATACAAATTTAAAATAGTAATTCATATGTCAACATACAGATTTTTTTCCCATCATAGGCCTACACAGGTGCCTTAAGTAGAGGTGATTCTTTTAAACAGTACCAGGTGAAAGAACTAAGACCACATGAGATGGAAAGACATTACCAGAGGCAGTTCACCTCCTCACTTCTTCCATCTTATCAATCTACCTCAAACTCCAGCTGCATTAATCTTAAATTTAGCAGCTTGTTAGCTAGAGAAACATTTTTGGTTAGACACTGAAAATGGCACAGAAGGGAGAGGACTTCAGCCTTGGCCAGGGTGTTTGGCTTCACAGAATTCTCTCATTTCAGTAGCAATTTATAGGGATTCCAGGAACTCAGCTGGCAATGATTTGATTTTTTTTTTTTATGTTAATCTCCTCTTAAGGAAAACCAAAACTGGCATCTAAGTTAACATTAATATGTAGCTATCCATATCTGCAAAAGCTTACTGGCACAGGAGTGACCTTGGCATCCTTCATCGGTGCCTCATGATGCTAATGGAGGATTAATACAGGGAGGAGGAGGCAGCAGCAAAATAGGGAATAGATGGGGAAATGTGTGGGCAGTAAAGTAGCAATGAGCTTTCAAAGCTTTTCCATGCCCATAAACCATAAAAAGTGGCTGAGAGGAGTATTTACAGAACCATTCTCTGGAACCAGGGTGGAATAATTCAGTATGACAGCAGTTTAGAGACTCTGTGTAAGAAAAAAAAAAATTAATTATAGATGAGGAAAATTATAAGTAGTGTAGTAGTACCAGCAAGTAGGCACCTTGAACTTCTCATACTGGCTCTATTGCTGTGGCTACTTTTGACTGCCAAAACACCTCAAACTCCCTTGTTTGCATTAGCGTATGCATCTTAAACAGACTCTGTGCTGCCATGAGCAGCATCAGAACAGAGGTCAAGGGTAGCTGTGAAGGATTACTGTAAGTGTGGCATCCAACCATAGGCCCACTTCCAGTTTTTGTTTGGGTTTAAATAAAAAAAAAGCCCCTAGACAAGATGCAGAGTGGCAGACTTCTTGCTGAACAGAGCAATCCTTGAAGGAAGAAATAACAGGAAGGCTTAGAGGCATATGGAACCCATTAGAAATGGCATGTTTGCAGGGACAGATTATAAATTGGATCAACTAGAAAAGCATCTGAAAAAAAGGCCTGCCTACAATTCCATCTTGTGTGAACAGTCTCAATCCAGATGAAGTGGGTTTCTAAACAGAGACTTCACTTTTCCATTGTTTCTTCATTTTACCACAATTGGAAAAGGCCCAGAAGTGATGACAGCAGAAGCCCTCTGCACTCTAAGACTCATCCTGGTACACAGAGAAAGGGGAGAGGAATGATTGCCACCATAATATACAACCATTATATCTCCAGTGTTTACCCCAAACAGAAAGGAACCATTTCAAAGGTTTAATGAGGCCATAATCCACATTTGGGCAAATGTTCAGACCTGGATGCAATGGACATGCAGCTCCTGCACTATCCCAAAGTGACACTCACTGGGGTGTTCCTTAGCAGCCCCACACTCTGAATGCAGATTTCAAATCCTTGCTCCCCCCTCTACCTCACAACTTCTGCTAACTTCCCTAATTATGCAGATGCAGGGGATTTCAACCTAAAAGAATAGCAAGCAGTCATTCATTAGCATCGGACATGCAAAACAAATTTAGCTAAGCTGATTACTGTAATGGAGTAGCCAAGAGCACTGCTCAAATTGACATGGGAGCAGGAATGCCTTTGATACTCTCAGCACAAGGAGCTGTCTATTTTTGTGAAGTCTCATGTTTCCTAATTACCTTAATGCTGTAAGAATTAGGTACTACCCGTGTACAATCACTCACACCGGGCTGGGTTCACAGCCTTCCATCCCATGGTGCTTGCAGGGAATTCAATCTGATACAAGAGGTCTGCCTGTGACAGCAGCAGTGTCAGACAGCTCCTGTGGAATAATCAGCTGCACCTCAGGGTAAGGAAAACCCTGAAATGCCACGGGGCAGAATTCATGGTGGAGTAAAGGATAT
Organism: Ammospiza caudacuta; assembly: GCF_027887145.1. Lineage (NCBI taxonomy): Eukaryota > Metazoa > Chordata > Aves > Passeriformes > Passerellidae > Ammospiza > Ammospiza caudacuta. Next base: position 56,671,142 of record NC_080598.1, on the reverse strand, counting down.
GCTACCGGCATGAAGGCAGCTGTAAATACCTCCTGAGTTGTGCTTTGTGCCTTGCTGAAACCTTTCCCAATGACAGCTGCACCACAGCACTCTCCCCTTAGAAAGTCCCTTCCCCTCTCTAGCACAGACAAAAATGAGAATGAAGCTGCCTTCCTTTCAGCACTGTGAAAGCAGCTCTGCATGTGTGTCAGAAGACACACAACACAACCTCTCATCCCACCCATCACCTGTAATCCATGCACAACCCACACAGATCTCAGGATGAACCTGGCACAGCAAAGGAGTGCAGCAGCAGGGATGCCCTGACATAACCTGAGAGGAAGGTTAATTTTCCATTCACCCAGCCTCTTCCATTAACACTCAAATTCAGGCCTGGAGGAGCTGCATAGGTGATGCTGGATGTCAGGTGTGATCTGTGCTGCAAGAGCTGAGCATGTCAGTGCTGGTAGACATGAAGCAGGACCTTCTGTGCTAACCTCATGGTGTGTGCTTCACGGCCCAGTATTTTTCTCTGTGTGTTTATTTATGGGCAGATTTTGAAAAAAGAAAGCAAAGCATCCTAAAATGGGAACAGATGGGGCCTGCCTATTATCCCAAATCATTCTGTGACAGAATAAAAACAAGCAAAGGCTCATGTGTGGCAACCTGCAGTGCAAGACACAGAGCAGACCCCACTGACAGGCAATATCTTGTTGCTGAAGAGACCCAAGCTGCTCCCCTTTCCTGTTCTTCAGCTCAGTTACTTCTAGTTTGCAATTGCAAGAGTCAGGAAAGGAATCAGCCTTTGTGTGCCACAAACACAGCTGAAACTCAAACTTTGGCTCCTGAGTGCAAAGAAAACAGAAAGCCAAGTAGCTAGGAGCAGTGTTAAACTTTCCACAGCCACAAATTGCTCTTTCATGCATGATACATACAATTACAGCATGCTTAAATCCTGGATTACTGGGACAATAGGTTGTAGCAGCTTAAATCCAAGTGAGTCATTAAGCTGTGCCACTTCAGTAGGAATCTGCATGCTTAAAAAGTGCCTGTGTATCATACAGTCCATCTGTGTAACACACAGTCCACACAGTCTAGCTCAGTAATTAACTCAACTGCAATTCCTCATGAACATATTGCTACCATGTGTATACATTAGCATCTTGGCAATATTTTCTTTTTGTAAAAAGATTGAAAGCATTAGTGCCAATGTGGTAAATCTGTCTATGTCTGTCTGTATGTCTAAGCCTTATGGCTGCTCCCAGGGATTGTGTCTCCTTCTCCCCCCCCTGGCTTGTGTTAGACTACCAACTGCTTTGGAAACTTCTTTTTCCATTTCAAATACATTTTGTGCTTCCATATTAGATAAAACCCCCAGGAGATGACTAGCAAGCCTCTAGCATCTGAGGCAGGGCTAACAAAGGAGGTCTGTCAGCTGTGGATGATGGTGAGCTGAGTTGGAAAGCTTGCAGGGAAATAAGGCACCAGTGCACCAGGGCTCTGGACTGCACTTCATTGCAAGGCAACAATACAGGTCTGCTAGGAATCTTCAGGGGCTGATCATCCTCATCACATAACTCAAGAAAGGAGAAAGGAACATGTAACAGGGAAGTCTTTTAGTTGATTCAGATTCACAGTTCAGGGACAGACCAAAACTTGAAGAAACCTTGTCATAACCACACTGTGGCAGAGACTCTGACACAAACCCCAACAGACTGAATAACAAAAACCACCAAAACCTGAGGCACAAAAATTTACTCAGCTTGTTCCTCTGATCTCTGCAAGAACATCTATACTGCAAAATGGATGCAGACCTCTTAATGCTGTAACCAGCCTGAAGTCCACACATGTCAGCACACCAGAATGGAGCTTGAGCATCTCAGCCCAGTCCTGCCCTGCAGTGCTGCCTGATCTCCAGCATATTGCTCACATGCTTCTGGGAGTAAACATAGAAACAGCTAAACTGGGCAACCAAAATACAGACAGGTTATTTCTTATGCTGTACAGAAAGACTGGTATCAGAGCCTTTGTAAAGCCTGTTTCAATATTTATCAGTGTCTCAACTGCAACCCAAATTCCCATCTAGCAAATGAGCTTTCTCTGCTGGAGCATCCAGAGACAGTGAGGCTGCCCAAGTTGAAAGCACTGTCCCAGTCACAGCTGAAAGTCCTAAACAGAGGACCTGCACCTCTGGATTGCAGCCACAAAGGCGAGGTGAAGCTGCCTGGAGTCTGCTTCATCTCAGGCAGCCTGTGAGAGGGGAGGATGAGAGAACCAGGGAGCCAGATACAGCAGTGTGGAGTGCAACCAGCAGCCCAGGCTTCACCAACATTGTAACATCACTATCTACAATCAGATTTTAAAAGGCAAAAAAAAAAAATTAGCCACAAATCTTTGCCCTAGGACTGCCAGAAACCTTACAAAAGCCCAAAGGCAGCAGTAGTCATGCTGCTTAGCCATATAGCTGCAAAGGATCACAAAAAATCCAAACAATATCTGGTACATCATTGCTCCCAAGCTGCAACTATACATGCCAAGCTTTACCACCAGGAAATAAATGGGGAAAATGCACAGGGAAAATCCAAATAGATCCCTGATTCCAGTTTTAGTAAGCTGTGCCAGAATTATGATTTGACATTACCTGCTAATCAGTGCTTTGAGAATTCTCTTCCTCATTCTTTACAATATCTCTACATTGAAAGAGATACCTTAGGAAAAATATTTTAATAAATGGAATGCTAATTAAAATCAAGTTTGTGACCTGAAGCAGTAATCTCAGATTTTTACATATTAACTAGGATTACTAGTGGGTAACAGATTAACATTTTTTTAATTGTTTTGTTTTATTTTCAGGCAAAATGGGACAAAAACCCCAAAATATTTTACAGAGTGAAAATAATACACCCTACACTCCCAAAATAAATTGAATGTTTCTTTTTTTTTTTAAAGTTTATCTGGAAATTCATCCACCTAAGTGTCTCCTGGGAGTTGCAATATCAGAGCCTCAGGATTAATCCTGACAAGAGAGTGCCCTGCCCATCTCTAACCCCCACCTCTTATAGTAATCATGGGATTCCTACAAAGTCACATCTGGCAAATGTTCTTTGTGCTATGTATTGTGATTATATCTCACTGGAGATATAATCCAGCTAAGGAAAGGACCTAGGGAAAGAACAGCAAAATTAGATGCACAAACTCAACTCCTGTGTGGGACCATAGGAGCTGAGCAGATGAAAATGTGCTTTGAATTGACCTACCACATCTTGATGGGGCCAGCTACAGCAAAATATCTTAATTCTATTAAACTCAACACGAAATAGATTTTATTCTCCAATTTTACTTATTTTTTTCTTTCAAATTTTTTCTGCTTTCAATCTTACCGTTTTCCTGCAGAAAAGTATTTTGGTTTCGCTTTGATTCGATGTTTCAGGAGGAAGAAATTAAGAGTGGTTGGTACCACTGCTTTTTTAAGATTTATGCTAAGGACTGAGAACTGCTTGCACCCCTGTCTCAGCACTCACTGTGCTGTGCTAGGAAGAAAACTGAGAAAACAGCACTACATCCATTTTCTCAGGAAAGGAAACAGATTTTGTCATCAATAAAAGCATGGACTGCTGGAGGTTTCATCTGCTCTGCTCCCATGCCCAGGGTCAGATCATGGGCAGTGTCCCATCACTCCCTCACACTGTAGACTTGGAAAGAACACCCCAACATAACTTTATTATTCTGGGTACTTAGGGAGGCTGAGGTATGGAAAGGAAGTGGCAGCAGTTGATTTCCAAGCCCAGACACACAGAGAAGAATGGCAAGCTAAAGCCATCACTCAGCTAAAGCAGAAATAGATCTTTATGAATTACAGGGCCAGAAGATTTGAGGTGTCTCACTGAAAAGTCAAAAAGTTGTATAGGAGAACCTGCACTGTCAGGCTGGAGAAGACAAACCAGATGTGGGCTCAGCAGCTGCCACATGACTTGGCCTTGCTACCTTGGTAGGACAGGCATGAGATTGTGATAACCTGTAATTGAATTTAGATCTTTTTGTCATTTTGGTTTGGACAATTCCATATTTCTTAACTAATTTTTCATGCTGGCAAATTTGCTGGAATATCTTGGTGGGGTTGCATGAAAAAACATTAGGGAATTTGGATTTCCTGCAGAAACAAGCCCATTTTTTTATTTTATAGTTGACATTTGCTCTAAGAACAGACTTTAGAAACAAAACCTCTTACTGATCTCGCAGGTCTGCAGTTTGCAGTTCTGTGCATTTTATTTCAGCTGCTCCCTTGTATTGTGACTTGTTCTGCTGTGAGCAACAAGGTCATGCACTTCTCAAATCTGGATTCCCCTGAAGTAAGGCAATGCTGACTACATTCACAAGAGACAGGATATATATTAGCACATGGAACCACAGGCATTTTTTATCTTACAAGTGTGTTATCAGTAGTTTCTGGGGTCATCAGCAGTCTTCACTCCTTAATCAACTGCACAGCACCCATCACATTGAGGTATGCCTGTGTGTCCAGAAAGCAGCAATTAGTACATCAGTCACTTTGCACTCCAGGTTTGTGAGCAAAGGTGAGCCAACCACACTGAGGCCTCAACAGGAAACCATTCTTAAATAAATTAGTGACATTCACTTTAATCATTGTGCAAATAATAAATTCTGAAATTAAATCAATCGAGTGTTTAATATTCACAATAACTTACTGACTTTGGCATAACACAATGAGAATAAGAGGGTTTCCTTAATTTTTGTGTCATAGTGAACATAAGACTGCAACTCATAAAATAACCTCGAGTTCCTTTGTAAACGAATGGAGCTTCATTCTCCCTACAACTTTAAACAACACAGGGCAGATGGGTTTAGAAACAACACTTTGAGATCTGCTCAAAATCTGTTCTCTCTCTAAGCCTTTCATTAGCCATTTAAGATCAGAATAGCATTTTTTCTCTACACACTCCAGGCCAACCACAAAAACGTTGCAGAACAGTGACTGGGAGACAGCACATGCCATTGCTCACCTTTCCAGAGGTTTGTTTCCATCTCATCACCCTAATTTATGGTATTTTATGGCTTTCAGGTAGAGCAAGTTTATATATCTATCTCACCACTCCACTGGTCACAATACCCATCACTGCTGTTGATCCATTGACCCTGAGTCCCCTGTTGGGCCTTAAATATCTTAAATATCTGCACCACCCCTCTGCACTGAGGCAGTATCTGGGTGCAATTGCATTCTCCATGTTTTTGGAAGTGAGGCAGAAGTTTTGCACAGCCTGCCCTCTTTGACAGTGAACACTTAGCCTAGAAGACAGAGATTGAAAACTATTTTGGAAATAAACTACAGAGGAGTCATATTGCAAACATGCAAACAGCTCTGGAATCCTGGCAGGAGTAGAAATAAACAGTGAAGAATGAAGGGGACACGGTTAGACAAAGTCAGCATCTTGGGAAGCATTTGGTGAAGTGAGAGACAGATTTCAGCTCAGTAAACAAGCTATAAAGTTCTCCACAGGAAGAGCAGACATACCACCCTGGATTACTGCAATGTCTAAGCCACTTCTCCTTTGTGATGACTTTCTCAGAAAAATCTTGGTTTTCTGCCTATTTGTTTACAGAAAACATAGAAGTGGCTGTCGCTTTTGGAATGACAACTTGAAGTCAAATGCTGTAACTTGGCCTAGACACACTCTCTCAGGATGAACACACTTCCCACTTGCAGAAATAAAACAAAGCAAAAAAGCATCTGGATGGGGTTTTGTTTGTTTTTTTTTTTAAGATACATTTTTTTGTTTTGAGAATAGTTAAGCTCTATCACTCACAATTCCAAATTGCAGGAGAACTTCATAAAAATTGCTGGTTAGAGCAGCAGGAAGGTTAAATCAATAGAAACTTGACTTCATCAGTGCATTGCAAAAATGACAGGCACGTCTCCCAGAGCTGTATTTTATGCTCCATGTTAATGGGATAGCAGCTGGCTTTGTTACCTTCTGCCCTGGCTTCCTCACAAACAGCATGGGAGCTGCTCATCCCCTCAGCCCTCACAGACATGGCATATCTGCAAAGTGCATAAAAGTGAAATTCCTGTGGAGATTGCAGTGAAGAAAGGCATCTGTACCCCATCCTAGCAGCTGCAGGGGGTCTGTGACAGCAGTGCCAGAGTGCCTCCATTGTGAAAAGGGCAATATTGACACTCACAGATTTGGACAAAAATAAGGTGTTTTTAAACTGATCCCTCACTCTTCTTTATGTTCAGCCTTTTGACTCACCACAGATACATGATTTGGGCACAAAACAGGCAGGTAAATATTCAGAAAGCCAGTGGGGATCTATGAAAACCAACTTGGCAACCAAAGGAGAAAGACATCTTCTCATAAATCTCCCTGGCAGAAATAGAGCAACAACCTGTAACTCACACCAGGCCCTAATTCCTTTTGGGATCAGCACTGGAATGGTCTCCCAGGGAAGTGGTCACAGCTCAAAGCCTGCCAGAACTCAAGAAGAGTTTGGACAATGCTCTAAGGCACATGATGTGATTTTTGGGGTTGTCCAGTCAGGAGCGGACTCAAAAATCCCTGTGGGTCTCTTCAAGCTCAGGGTATTCTGACTCTCATGTGTGAGATTTCCTCATTTCATCTCAGTCCTTCAGCACTGTAAGAGTCCACACAGACTCAGAGCACCCAGGGGAGAGAGCAACATCTCTCATGTTTTCCTCTTACACTTCAAAACGAATGGTTTTAGAGTTGTTCACATATCTCACCAACATCTGAACCCATTCAAGTTTCACAGGCAGAAGAGAGAGAGTTTCTTACAAGAGCATAATTCAGTCCCTAGGTGGAGGGAATTTCACAAGCTCAATATCCATGTAAAGGATCTGCAGGCAGCATGGATGTGCCAAACCCTCATCTGTCTTCCCAAAAATCAAAGGGCTTGCTTAACAGGAAAAATACTATCCTGAAGTTTATTTTTATAGGAGTTAAATCATTCACAGAGGTATTGCAGCACTAGAGGAAACAGTGAAGAGGGGAAAAAGAAAAAGAGGCCCTTTCTCTGTCTCAACATAGCTGCTTTGCCACTTTAATTTAAGGAGTTTTGGCATAACACTAAAATATACCATTCTTTACACCACCACAGAAACTATTCTTTACACTCTAACATTGACACCAAACACTGAGAGAAGATTCCTCAAGTGAGTTTGAAAATAGTTGATACAGTTAGCTCATTAGCAAATAACTTGCTCTTTTTTGTTTCATTATTTATTCATGTGGAGACAAATATAATCAGAAGTTGGCTCAGACATAAAAATGCCAGTTGACAAAAGGGGAAAAAATATCTTTAAATGTAAAGTTTGCTAAAATGCTCTTACCAAGAAGTACAAGTTCGTGCTGATTATAAATACTCACTGAACAGACTAAAATAAATCTGATATGCTTTAAAAGGGCTATATATTTCCAGCCAATTTTATTCTTTCTGGAAGGCTTTATAATACATTTATGAAGATATGCTTACAGGCAGGATTAAATCTCTCCTGCTTGCACAACTATAATGCAAAATATGCAAATACTGTGGTAAATTAGAGCGGTTGTTGGCTTTTCTCTACCAAGAAAACTGGACTGTGAAGGTTTTTTTCATTCTCCTGCTTAGCTTATTAAACTAAAAAAAAAAAAACAAACAAAAAAAAAAACAAAACCAAACAAAAAAAACAAACAACCCCCCCCAAAATAAAAAATAAAAACCACAACTTTTCCTATAATTTCTATACACTAAAATCATATTTTCTCATGCAATATAATTCAGAAAAAGCTGCTGTGTATTTTCTCTGGGAAAACAAATGCAGGACTTGTCCTACTCTAGAGTGACAAGGAGCGACAAGTATGCCCTGTGAGCAAGCCTAGACTTGTACTGAGACAGTAAGAAATAAAATAACTTACATTTAGACATTTGACACAGATACTGATCACCAGCAAGAGCATTTACTGAATTAAATTGAAACCCATGAATAATTCACCAGTTTCAGCTGATGACAAACAGAAGTGGCAGAATATTTGATGATCAATAATTATTTCTGAGATTTTAGGAAGTGTGGCACCTTATAACTGAACAATTTAATTAAACACTAGATGTGACTTTAATTGCACATGCTGTATCAATCCTCTTTTCCTTTTGAATTTCATGCAGATGCTAAAAATTGTTCATCACTGCTCAAGCAAATTCATTTCTCACCACGAATTACAAAACTGGTTGTCTAATAAAGTTTTCCAATATTACATTTTGTGCTACACTCCTGCTCTCATTAAACTGCTAATAGCCTTCAAATTATAAGTTTATTGGGAACCATAGCTGTAGGTTCACTGACAGGACATTTGAATCTCATCTGCTGCTGAGGTTTACAAGTGGCACTGCTCAGACTGATGACCTCGTGTCCAGCACTGCAGTTGATAAAATTTCCAGCAGTCAGAGCCACAGCACCTGCCCAAGCTGTCAGTCTCTAAAACATTCTTCAGAAATGAAGCAGATCCATATACTTATTTACAGGGTTGTTCTATGGAAAGAGTTTCCTCCTATAAGATCTCCTTTAAAAATGTGACATCACTGAACAAATCACACAAAGTCACTGACATTTTTTACTGGGTCTGCTGGCTCCGTGCCATCCAGCTTGGGATGCAGAAATGCAGTTTGCTTTTTCCAAACAGGGTAAACAAAAGGGATTCATCCAGTTCTGCATCAGAGCCACAACTCCTCCACTCTGGATTCCAACAGCTTTTGGGTTTTCAATATCATGTAGGATGAGGATACTGGTATTTCTCCTGCAACACTGTGGGATGGTTTCTGATCTCTCTCACTTCCAAGTCTTTTTCTTGCTAGTTGTTCCAGTTTTGTTTGTTGGGGTTTTTTGCACCATTACTCCAGGTTACAAAAAACCTCTTTATACTGCTCTGAGGGGTTATTTTTCCTCCTGAAAACTCACTATACAAGGAGTCTCCATAAACAGGTTTTCCACACCTTCTTCACAGCTTTTATCAATCCCCCTGATCAGACATGAGCAGACTGAATCTTTTAACCTCTCCTAAAGTGATTAACCCAGAATCTTTGTTTGCATCCTCCTTGAAACTATATTTTCTACACCAATATTCAGAAGGAAGCACCAAAAGTGAAGTTTCCCTTGTCCATACAGCCCTAAACAAAAACAACTGAAAGTAAAAAAAAAAAAAAAAAAAAAAAAAACCACACACAAAAACCCCACCCAAAACAAAAAGCAAAACCAAAAAACTTCATCAGGTTTCCATCAGAGCTCTTGGCATGCAAGTACCAATTCCATCTCCATGACCCAGTGGTTTTGAACACATGTAACCCTGGAGCATGTGGACCATTTCAAATACATTTTTAATAAAAAACTTGTCATTCACTGACATCTCCTTTCATGGCTATGTTAGTTTGTAATAATTTTCAATCAAGAGCTGACATTAGACTGTGACTGAGTCTTGCTGCAAATTCTCAACCTGATCCATGGTGTTTTCTGAAACAGAAATAAAAAGTCAGTTCACACTTGTGAACAAACATCTAATTCCATCACATCTCTGTGCATGGTAGCTGAGGTGCTGGTGAGACCTTTCTAACTTACTATGTACTCTAACTGCCCTTGGACCTAACACAAATTAAATTTTTACAGGACTGAGACACCTTTTCTTGTTAATCAAATGATCCAGTTAGTTGGCATATTAAAGTAAATAATGCCAACTCAAAGCTGCAAAGAAAGTCTACAAACCACAGCAACTTTTTAACAGAGTCTTTTCACACTGAAAAGATATTCCAGTCTAGTCTCAGCTTTCATAAGAGAACAGCACCTACAGTTCATTTTCTATTTGTCATGAGAGCTCATGTAAATTATGTCTTGTGTGTTCCTGAAACTAAGTTGATCTATTGTAAACCATTAGCTGTGTCCTGGTAGAAATAATTCCTTATAGCTACAGTGCCACATGCTATCCCCACTGCAAGAGAGCTGTGGTGATTGATATGAAAGCCCCTCCAGCACTGGATATCCTCATGTTGAAACAGCAGACTAAAGACACAAAAAAAACAGCATTCAGAGGGGTGCTTTCCATGTGTATTCCACACTGCCATTCAAACTCCAATAATTTTTTATGAGATTTAAATTTTTCTCAGTTAATTTGACTCTAACCTTGCCCACAGCCCTTCTTTGCCTGCTTTCCTAAGGTGTTCTGCCTGCTCAACCTGCACTGACAAAACTGTTCTCCAAAGCACAGGCTGTTACAGAGCAGCCATGGAGCAGGAATTATAAATTCAAACATTTTGCCCCAAGAGCCTCTGCTGTGCCAGGCTGGGAGCAGCCCCAGTGTGAAGGGCAGGGGCTCCAGAGCCACATGGTGAAAATCACTTTGTGCAGCCCACAGTGGGCAGGCTCTGCCAATTAGCAGGAGTAGGGGTGTTTCATCCAATTTGCTCCCGAGGTAAATCCTGCCTGCAGTCAGCATTATGCTCATTTGGTCTCAGCAGACATTTGATCTGCCTAATCAAAAGAATCCATTTTCTGCTACCCAAAGAAGGAATAATGCAGTACACTCCAGGAAGGGGAAAAAAATGCAACAGTTTTAGACAAACATACTGTCAAATCATACTTGAATAATTATGGCTCCTGTGGCAATTGTGTCTGGAAAAGAAAAAGAAGACTTCCATCAGTTAACATACAACTCCTTACAGATGGGAGAATAAGGGGCTAACAACCATGAATTCTGAATAATTTTGTTGGGTTCATTGTTCAGTACAGAAAATAACATAGGAATATCTTTTCAGAAGTTTCAGTTAGGAATATCTTTTCAGAAGTTTCATTTTTAACTGCTAGACATCACTTGAATTTATCTGGACATCATAGCCTAATCTGGCTTAATGCCTCTGGTCTCTGGTTCACATATTTCAAGTCAACATTTGGAATATTCTTCAGTGTTCTGCAAGATTAGGTTTAATTCAAGGCTTGTGATACCTTTGTGTAATTTTTGGATATTACTCAGTTACCCCTGTAACTAGGAGGTTTCATTAGCATCCTGTGCCACAGTGGAGAAGTATAATCAGGAATTGGAGTATTCTGCAATTAATACCTGAGTCCATACTCAGCTTCAGAATAAGAACACACAAAAGCAATAATTAAAACTGCTCTGCAAACAGCCCATCATTCTGGAGGAGCCTTCAGAGGTATTGCTCCATATCCTTGTGTCATGCCACCACTTACTGTAAATCCTTCTTGGCAGACCTTCCAAATAGCATACGTCTATTACATGACCAGACAGATAAATATTGTCTCACAAACCTTAAGCAAAGCCTCAAGAACACTCCCTTTCAGACTAAGCTTTACACAAAAAAAGATTTTAAAAGTCCTGTGATATGTTCTCTTCAGTTGTTGCTCACTTTTTTCATACAGCAGTATGTACCAACCAGCTAAACTCATCACCTGTGATGTTTCCATGCCAGAAACAGCCACAGACAATGCAAGCATTTTAAAAAACACAGAGATAGGCTGTGATGGCTGTGAGGCTCTGGCTTCTATCAGAGAATCTTTAGAACACATCAACAAGCACCAGAGAATTAGTAATGTTTTTACAAACTCGGGTTATTATATTTAGTAAGTGTCTACATGGCCTAAAACAGTACATCAAAGTCATATCAGTCTTTGCTTTTTTAGGTACTTCATTAAAAAACTATTATAAACTATTACTATTCACTTCGTTAAAAACTATTATAATGACAATTCTTCAGCTGAAGGCATTTGTCCATCAATATTCCAGCAGAAACTTCCTTTGCTTGAGTCACTGTCCCAACAACTGCTGGGATAAGATGTAATTTCTTTGGCAAAGTGACCTGGCTGCCACCTAACAGGCTGAACAAAGTTACACCAGCACAGCTAACAAAAATCACCAATTTCTAATCAGACCTCAACAACAGTTCCTGCAATAAGGGCAAGTGACTTCTACAGCTAAAAAGCTTTTCTTCTGCTGCTTTTCAAAGTTGTGAGCACTTGTCAAAAATAAAAAGGGAGCAGAAGTCATTCCCTATGGCATGTCTCAGGGAAACTTGAACATGGGGATCACCATCTTTGCAGGAAGAACCTTTAACTTTTCAGCACTGAATCACAGCTCCTTGCAGTCTCAGCCTATCCAAAACAGAGTGGTGCTTTCTAGCACCACAATCCAGGCATGTTCTGGATGCTTTACAGAACAAAAATGCTGTTAGGCAATCAAATCCCATCTTAAGGCATACACATTCTTGAGCACATATAGGTAATCCTATGGAGCAATTTGATTCTTTTAATCTGTTTGTACTCTAACTCATCTGCTCTTTTTTCTTTTGTATATACTTTGTGCTTTTGTGTTGCCTTTGTTAGTATAATAATAAATTATTAACATTCATTTAACTCAGTAATTATTTCTCTTTTATAACTAGTTTTTAGCTACTGTTTTCTACTTTGGATGATGATACATAATTCTTACCTTTTGGAATTACTGCCACTTATTTAGCACCTCTGTATGAACCAGCTCTACCCAAGTTTACTCATGCAAAGTTCTCCCTAAGTAATTATACTGTAATCTAGATCCCAGAAATCAAGGTGTTCCTTTTAGGATCTCCCAGGAAGAGTGAGGAAATTCTACCTAATTCTCACCAGAATGGGCTGATTGCAGAAGAATTAAAAATTACCTAAAATGATCTGGTAAAACAAAAGGTAAATAAATGTTGTTTTTGTTTTCCCTTCCACAGCTTCTCTATAATAGGAAAACTTTTTCTCTGGGACTTAGAATTTGCTTTCTGTCTCCACTGAAAAATTTGCAAGCATCCTTTAAATGCTCATTGTAGTTATATTGGTTTTGGGGAAAAAAAAACCAAAAACCAACACATTACTAAAGTCAGTGTGGAAATGTCATTTGTACACCAAGGATGGATGTGACGGGCAGACAACAAGCCCAGCTTAACCAAAGCAGGTGAGAAGCAGAGCTCAGCTTTTACCTAAGGTACATGGGAAAAACTCCTGAAGCCACTCATTCAAGATTTTTCAGTCCTCATAATTTATTCTAATTTTAGATCCTTGGCACGATGTAAGTCTCAGCTGTCTTCCTCTGTTCAATACATAGTTAAATGCAATACGCTTTAGAAGTTTTATTTTGCTTTTATCAGAAACTCCAGAATTGCTACTCATAAAACAAGTTTCTCAAAATTTTAGGTTTCAGCCAATACAAGGATATTACAAATAACACACCCTGTCTATTTAGCTGGGATTTTTATGGCATCCATTAAGGAGCATCATCTAAATACTGAATATAAAGCTGAGACAGTCAGCACCAGCTCTCCACTGTGCTGTGATGGTGCACCAAGAAAGGGGGAGAGAGCTCTGCCTTCCCATGGGGCATCTGAGAGCCACTCTGTCTCAGAAAAAAGCATCCTCCTGCTCTACAGGGAATAAATCTATTACTGCAGTCTGCTTCCATCTTCAAGACAAGAGTCTGGAGAAAACATTCACATTAAGCATGATTTTTTTTTTCAAGACTGATAATAAACAGAAAGCTTCACATTCCAAGGCTTAACCTATCAACTGACAGCAGCTGAGCATGTTGTATTGTGAGATTTCTCATGTATTTTCAATCCATCTGGTACTGCCCTGAATACTGGACTAAATGGACAATTAATCTAATCCAGTACAGCAATTCCTAAATGTTTCTTTCCCTCTAAACACACACAAATATAGAAATATAAACAGTGTTCTAAACATTTGAATCTGGTGTACTGAAGGTCACTGAAGAGCACACAGTACTCCCTCCCTCTCCAGTCCACAGAACGGTGTGCTTTGTTTCCCCATAATTAATTTCTATTTAATAACTAAGCTTCTAGATAGTTCATTACTTAGACAAAAATTAAATACTCATGACTATGAGGTTTAAATTGGTCTTTTCAATAGATAAAACTATTGAAATAGGACAGTAAAATATCCTGATTTCAAGAGCAAGACACATAACTCAGAGTTCAAGTAGTAAAGCAATTAATCTTCAGCAGAACAGCACATGGTAGCTCTGAAAACAAAGCTCTAAATTCTGACAATCATCCTAAAATATTTAACACTGAATCTCTTCTGAGACTTCTGTTAGAACTCAGTAGAAAAGCCCCACTGTCTGCTCACAAAATAAATGCAAATCCTTACAAGGCTGGATAACCATAATATGGCTCCAGGCATACCTTTGGTTCTTTCTTACTATCAGCTCCTGTGAGAATCACCATATTCCCTGATGCTCAGGGAAAGCTCTTTAAATGCCTGCTTTTTCCATTCTCTTCCAACACAGTCATCTTTAAACATCACCTCGTTTTCCTCTTACATTTAACACTTCCATTAATGACTAAGAGCAAGAGTTCACATTTCAGTGCATTAGTCCAGCTCTCATCTTGTGATTTTCACATTGTTCTGTAGTTCATAAAAACTACACAGCAAGCTAAATAAATTAATTAATTAACACTGTACCCTGCCAAGGTAAATTCAGAAAGAATTATTTACAGTCAATACTTAAAAGGGATTAGCTCACTTATGCCTGGTGCCTACACAAATGCTGCCAAGAGCAGACCCCTTGTGCATCACTGTCATGGTCACACTGAGCACTCACCCAAGGTGGCAGCACGTGGCAGCCTTTTTTTGATCCCCCAATTTACAATACACACACATTCTGGTGACAAATTAACCTTCATTTTGAAAATTGCTACAATCTCCAAAAGGCCAAAATGAGGAGCCCCAAATTTAGCTTCCTTCACACTGACCCACTACAACACTCAGTCTTCTTAGGTGCCCTCAATTTCTTTCTTATGTTTTTGGAATCACCTTTGGGACATATGTTTCCTCACAGAGGAACAATGACCAGCACAATGGCTTTATCCCAGTGGTGACCTCCAAGTAGGACATGACCTCCTTTTGCCCTGAAGCTTCAGGAAAAAAACACTGAAGGTAAAGGGCATTTCTCAGCTCAAACTCAGAAACAAATTCTCAGCCTTAAGTAAAAGCAAATTTTTTTTATGGATTATGCTAATTCAGACCAGGAAAGAGGCCAACTATTTTTTTCTTACTATTTTCTTACTATTTCTTACCCAAAAAATCACATTTTTCCACTAGCCTGAGATAAAGGTGGGAGGCATCATATACACGATACTTGACTCTTACTATTTCTTACATGAATTCACTTCAGCCAGTTACATAATTTGCCCCAGCTAGAGGTCCTAAAAAAGTGCACAATGGTATCTTAAATTTCATCTCAGTCCCATCCTTAGAGAAATGAAATTAAATTATTCAGCCCTCCTTCATTAGCTGTGCTTTCTTACTCTTTGTGTTGATTTCCATGAACTCTTCTCACCTCATCTCTTGTCACCCCTTTCTTAGAAAATGGTCCCAAAAGGAATATTCCACACTCCCTGCTACTTCACATCATAACACAGCACATATCCTTCAGTTGATGACTCAAATTTCTGCCCAAGAAAAATACATTAGACTTGGACTTGTCAGATGGCATTCTTGAGAAATCAGATTTGCAAATACTTCTTCAATCATGAACAAATGGACAATAAATCTAACACTAAACCACAGGGCACTGTTGCAGGAACGAAACTTATATCAGATTTTTGTTTCTTTTATTTGCATAAAAGTATTGCTTATTGGCTTGTGTGCCCTTGTATATGTTTGTGAGAGGGCCACTCATCTCTGCAGTAATCAAGCAGCGTGCCCATTCAATCACACATTACTGCTGAAAATCAAATAAAAATGGTTTCTTGCTTAAAACAGAAAAAAGGTCAGAACCAAACAGAAGGGGAAAAAACTGAGAGGAGATAGAGGAATCACTCAGAAATGAGTGTGCAGTTATAAACAGCTCTTATCTTTCTGTGAGCTGTATTATCAAGTCATTTGGGAAGGTTCAAGTAGCCCATTATTATTAGGAAAAAGAATCTTGAAATGGTGAAGAGCTGAATAATTTTAGTAGGTAGATTATTTCTCTGAAAACTTCAGAAATATACTTTATTATATCCTATCCATTTTGAGTTCAGTTTAATGTTTTCCAGCCATCCAATGGTAAGAAAACTACATGGCTCTTGATACCCTTGAAACCCATTTATGTGAATATCTGGCAGTTGGGGAAGTTTGGGCATCACCAGCTGAGAGCTGCTCTGGAAGAAGCCAGAACTGAAATTGTGTTTATCAAATTGTCTTTTTTTTCCCCCCCACTGTCTTACAATTATTTATATTCTTCTTGCCACGCCTGCAGAAGGTCTTTGAAATAAAACTATGTCTCAAACAGTCTTCTTTCATTAACTATCTCCAGACAAATCAATATATTGTGTGAGAGATGGGGGCAGCATCTTTCAAGAGAAACAAGTTGCCATTGTAACTTATAAAATGCAATTAGTCATGCAAAAATGAAATGCTGTGGAAATTGTGTCTGCTTTATAAATGATTCATTGTGAAGAGTAGATGGTACTTCAAAATGTTGGTGGAGTAATAAGTTCTTGTTTGTCAACATAATATTCCCATATGTAATTAGAAAATTGTGTGCAAGCTGACCACTTTACTTTGCTCTATTAAGGAAATGGACCACCAGCATTAAAAATACCATGAGAAAACATCCCCTTTCAGCTACAGAATGAAGAATAATTCCAGTCACTCAGCTGTTTTCACTGCTTATCTCTGACATATGTCATCTGTGCCCTTTAACTAAAGTAATTTTTTTCCCAAATATAACAGAAAAAAAAAGTAACTTTAAGAAAATTAAGAAAGGAAGGTCAATTATTCAAACATCTTCCTGTGTTTATAGGGTAAACACAAAGAATCAGCTTAACCACATCTAAAAAAACTTGGAATGAAGGCTAGGAAAACTTTCCACCACTAAAGCTCATGACACACTAGAGAAAGGTTGCCAAGAGAGGTCATATATAATATATATATAATCTCCTATACTGCCCTTGCACATGCCTGAAGATTTTTGACAGCTCCAGAAGAGACCCACACCGTGTCAGTGCAGAGCAGTGGATTTCTCCAAGTCCTTTCCAGCCTGACATTTCCATTATTTCCTCCTGCCTATGTTCACCCTGGCTCTGTGAGGACATTGCTGGGCTGCTGCATTCGTACAGATGAAGCTGACAGGGCTTGGCATGAGTGTAGGGTGCTGTCAAAACACTAATACATGCTGAACCAGAGCTTTTCTTTAACACTCCATGGTTTTTCATTTTTGAGACATGGATGAAGTCTGTACACACTTCAGTTTCCTGAGGTCATTACAGCATCGTTTTTATTAACTGGTCAGTGCTGCTTGGTTTTTTGCAGCTGCAAAAATGACCTTCCTGAGTAATGTGAAATGCAGTTTTCATTCCTGGTGAGCACAGAGGGGTGTAAAAGAAGTTATTTATTTTACTAAAACAAGGAAAAAATAGGTACTTGTGGTAGCTCTAATTTAAACAGCAAATTACAGCAAATGTTGTGAGAGATTAAAAAGAATAAAACAGATATAGTGCAATCTACCTTCACATGGTCAAAGCTAAGTATCATGCTGGTTACTACTTCTTCATCCTCTCTCAAATCAAAAATCTTTCCACAACTAACATGACTCAATCTGGAGATACATAAAACATAGGAAAACCATACTTGGAACAGAAGTGTACACATTTGTAGCCATATTTTAGGCTTCCACAAATTGATGTGAGTATCCAGTTTGCCTGTTATTTTATTTTTAACTACTTTTATAAAACTACACTGATGCCCTCAGGGAGATCTCTATAGCTGACCCGCCTAATACTATTCCTGGTCAGTACAGCATGACTGCTGCCTTCAATACATACTCCCTAGTTTGCTCCATTACCCAAGAAATCACATTTTTCCACTAGCCTGAGATAAAAATCAGGTAGCAGTCATGAGATCTGATGGAAAAATATACTTTACATAACCAGTCTTTTATGCTCAAGAAATAAAAGATATCGCTTCTTTATTGTGCACACAAAACATAAAGGGCCAGGGCAGACAAATTAAAGTGTTTCCAAGAGACACTAAAATGGAAAAACTTTCAAGCATTTCAGAGTCTGCAGGGTAAGTACCAGGAGCATAATTCTCCATCTGAAATAAAATAATTTCAAGTTTGAAGTTGCAAAGCATTTGTTTCTTTTATTTTTTTTCTCCTCTGAACAATGTCTGCCAACAGACATGGATAGCAGGGCCATCAGGGAAACTTATTTTCAAGTAGCCAATCTTTTATCTCTAATCACTACTGAAACATGATTTGGTACTGAACACGCCACACAACTGTTCTGGGCTTGTTTTGTTTCCCTCTATTGACAGCTCATATGAGGAGGATTTCACTTAACTAGAAATCCTGACAATTTTAATCATGCAAAAAGACCTAGGCAAACATGACAGGCATTAAGAAGAAAACAAAACTTCAAAGATGTTACAATCAGATTAGATTTCATAGAGTAAGACATAAAAATCCATAAAGCCTCTGGCTTATTAAAGTCTAAACAAAATATGGATAAACCTGAACTCAATTTCAGGCTATCCATGACCCAGCATTACAGGTTCCTTTTCTTCCCTCTTACCACAGCACATGGAATTTCTTTCACTTAGTGCAAAACATATGTTAAACTATCTCTGATGGTTGCTGTTTCAGTACATTCACACAAAGAATTACAAATACTCTTAGACCAAAATCAGCCTGCTTGTGCCACAGGGTTTACACATACAATAAACATCATCCCACACTGTATTATTTCCTTAATCGCAGGAGAGAAAAGAAAAAAGACTGGACAAAGCTTTATCCCTAAAATAAATAGAAACAAACAGAGATTCTTTTGCCAACATGGACAAAGGCTCAGGAAATTTCTAAGAGAAAGATACAAAATTCTTTCCTCAAAATGGGTGTAATATGCTCTGCTCCTCACTTGGGGAAAAAAACCCATTTCTGTGTGACATTTAAATTTAGTGGGTTTGGTTACTTCTCAAATTTAAGAAAACAGAAACATATTCTTTATGTGAAGCCTTTTCTTCCTTTAATTCTGAGTTCTTCTCTCCCTCTTAATTGTGTCTAATTTTTGAGGAGCATGTCCCTGCTACTCATTCTTGGTTTGGTTTGCTGCCTCAAATGTTAGCAAATTTTATCCTTTTTTTTGACAGAGCCACATTTCAACTCTTCTGTCTCTCTCTAAGGACCCAAAAAAATCCAACAATAAATAAGCAAGCTGTATTTTGCTTTTCCAAATAAAACAAGTATCAGCTGTTTCCTCGTTCTCCAGCTCTGTCCCAGCTCAGCAGGGAACCAGCCCCCTGCATACCCACACACCACTGTCAGGATATTTGGAAAACCCTTGACCTCAGGTTAGAACGCACTGCACAGCTCTCCACGCTCAGCATTCATATTTACTCCCAATTGTCTTTAAAGCAGATTTGTTTACACAGCCAGCTGTGCGTTGGAAGCTGCTCAGTTGTTGCTTGCATCCTGCTTCGAGCTGTTTTTCCCACAAAGGTTTCTGCTGCCCCTTTGCCCACACATTTATTCCCCACAACTGGGATCAACATCAGCTGCAATCCCTCTGACCACCCCTCCACTCTTGTGCTGTAAACTGATGAATTCTAATCAAGATATCTCAGGGCATTTTACAGTCTCTCAAAGTCACTTTTGTGTTGCTTCATCTACTGCTCTCTCTTAACAAGTATTTCAAATTGGATGATAGCTCTAGAAGGTTTTACTCAGATACAAGTAGTACCCATTTTCCAGCCTTATTAAATCATAAAGCCCTTGATTCATTTCCAGGGATTAGGTCCAAAATATCCTCTGGCTATATTGACCATTCAACAAATTGCATTATGAAAGCAGCACTACAGCAGAGTAGCTCTAAAAGCCTGCTTTCCTTGGATTTTGCATGGTTATTATTGCAATCAATATTGGAGCAATTCAAATCCCTCATGATCAATCCCCAAGGCTTCTTTAAGGTACTTTTCTTATAGGTACAAACATTACACCAATTTTTTTTGAACCACCCCCAGGGTCTATGCAACAACCTGCCTTTTCATCAACTTCTTTCCATACTGCCTCTGGTTTATGGGACATATTGTACATCCCTTGGGAAATTCTTTGCCATCTTTCAGTGTTAATTCTTGCTAGAGTCAGTTTTGTTTTCTAAATCTCAAAGCTCTAGAGCTTTCCTGGATGTTTGGCTTGATATCACACCCTTGAAAATGATAGTTCATTCAAAACCATGTGGGAGAAAAGTTCCTTTTAAAAATCAAAAGCAACAAACAAAATTCAGTGCTGTATTAAATATTTCATAACACTTTAATTCTGAAAATAAAATGCCTTTTCCCCATCAAAAAGATGTCTAAATCTGACTCTAATCAGGAGTCCGTTATTCCATTTCCTTACTTGTATAAATTCACAATTCTAACAGGAAGAAAATCTCTGGTCTCTGAGCCACTAAATTAAGAGAAAAATTCCATCTCCTCACTTGGAGAAATGCTGCTTTTAGTGTGTGTTTCTAGAACACTATACCATAAAAATACATCCTGTCATTCAATTCTGTACCTTGATATTGGTCTACAGTGTGATCTCCATCACATCCTCCAAACTGGGGTTAATTTTAACCTGCCTACTGCAGGGGTTAAATCAGTTAAAATCCAATGGAATTTCTATTTGATTCACTCAGTAGTGTGAAAAATTGAGGGAAAAGGCAGGGGCACATGAAGGGTGCACTAATTTCAATCAAGTCCTTCCAAGTGTGTGAATGCCAGAGAATGATTGGATCTCAGATTTCGTCATAAGTGTGAGTATTGCTTTATTGTGAACATTTACATTAGTACTTTAATCCCTTTAGGAAAAGAATACTGGAAATTGGTTTCAAAATGGTCCCTTCATTAAATCTGCTGCAATTTCTTTTGAAATAAAAGGCACAATCTGAGGTAGTGAGAACCTCACAGATGAACTGCTGGAAACATTAGGTAAGGACCTCTCAACCCTTAAAAGGAATGAAATTGTGCTGCACATTTCCCAGCTGAATAGTTTGCAACATATTAACATCATCTGGGGGAATAGAATTTTAAGTAAAGGCTGTCAATGTGTATCACATGTTTAAAGGAAAACAGAGACAAAAGGAAGAGCTTAAAATGTGTGAGGAAGCCACATCCACATGCAGCCATTCATGTTTTTTCTAAGCTCTCTTTTCTGCCCATTATGGCAGTTTATTCACGGTATTTCACTATCCTGGGAGACAGAATAATGTTGTACCACCATGAGAAATCTCAGGTTTGTGATTCAGCTGATGCCTCAGGTTTTATCTTTTTTATTTTTCAGATTCTGTGCTGCTTTAGGGTGTGGGTCTGGGCTTCATATGAGGGGATACTGAGCTCTCCTCACAGAGTAGGGAGACAAAACAATTCCTGCTGGGGACCAAGGACAACTGATCCAAATCTCAGGACCAAGAGCATAAACAATGTGGACTGAAGAGAGAAAAACAAGAAGGATGACACTGCATGGGCTGGAGCTGTAATTGGACAATTAACTCCAATATGCAAATGGACTTTAAAAGGTGAGAGACCCTGTGACCAGTTGTCCATTGTGTGACCATTTTGGGTTCACCTGGGGTGCAGCCCTGGCTGGGCTCTTGTGCTGCCCAAGGTGGATCCATTGAGGCCTCCTAATAAATCCCTGCTTTATTGTTTAGCTCCATCCAGTCTCTGCTCTAGGTCAGCCTTCACAAGGCATCACAGCAAGGTCCCACCTCAGATAAGATCTCATAAGATTGTCATAAGTCTTGATTTATTGTATGTCATCCACTCAGGGTGTCTCACATTGGCAAAAGAGATGTGGAAAAGTCAGAGACCAGCAGGCACCTGCACTGGGCACAAGATCAGATGTCAAGTTCAGAGTTCCCTTCTGGAAATAATGTTGTCAAGGAACCTCTTGTGGAAAGCAGAATTTGGTCCAGCAGCATTTGTTTTAAATTCATTCATGCTTTTTCTGAGTCCTGTGATGTGTTAAAAGCAGTTAATGTGGCCTGGTGCATGCTAAGTAACCTGCTTTTGTCTCTGTCCTCAATCTTCCCCAAACCACATAAATAGCCAACTATCAAATTATTAGAAATATCTGTGGCTTCAACCTTGAATAAATTCACATTTTCTCATTTCTGCTGTACACAGCAAACAGACAGGTAGGGACTGCTCTAAATTAGTCACAATTTATTATAATGATGATGTGGCTCTAGTCCCTTCCCTGAAATTGCTAAACTTGACTCTCCTGGATGCCAGGACACTTCAGGGTGGCTCACACTCTTTCCAGTTCTCTCAAAAACTAAACAAAGGAAAGTTTCCCTGAAGTTGGTCTGTTCTGTGAACTTCTACATGAATTATTTCAATGGATTCACACTTTTGAAGCAGAACACTTTACTTAAAATTTCTAAACCCACCTAAAGGCAAAATGTTTCAGACACTTAAAAAAGTTTCTTCTGTAACTACAAATTAAACATCTTACAGAAACACTTAGCTTTTCTATTCAGCAGTGTAGCACACTGAATTAAAAGCATGATAATACTGAAGAAATTACATAAGTAAGGCATATTTTTTAGAGGAAATATTCTTTTGTTCTCTCTACCCAGATCTCCAATAATGTTTTCTTTCTGTGCAATGCACTTATGCATTACAAGAATATCAGAATTAATTTTAAAAACACATTTGACAAAAATGCATATTGGACTTGCACAGAAAAGCTACAGAAAAAACTTAAGTATTAATCTATGAATGAGATGAAACAAGACAGTAGAAGATTGATGTACAAAGAAGAGTATTTGGTACAGTCTTCAAAAACATGGATATTACAGAAGCAACACTAAAAGTAACAGCACACAGGCAGCCTTAAAATCCTCCAGTTTCGCTGCTGTGGGAATATTTTGGAATCAGGAAAGTAGGAGTGTACTTACACAAGTAACTGCCACCACACTGGTGGCCTGACACACCTGAAATGAGAGGGAAAAAATAACCCATTGGGAGCTTCCCATGTCTCTGTTTCCTTTCTACTGAGATTAAACAGGGTGTGTTATGTCTGCTCAAATTATCCACAGAATATCCACAACTTTAAACCCAGGAAGGTTAAAAACCTTCTGCTGACCAGTTTCACTGTATGAGACTTAGAATTATATTGATAACAAAAGTTTAAAAGATACTATCAAAACTAAATGTGTTTTCCCCTGAGCTTACTCTTGATCTACCCTCTGGTATTAGTTGTTTTAAAAAAAGGTCACAGAAAAAGTTAGATTTTGTGGGTGGAGCCAACACAAACTAGAAACACATGCTATATATTCTCCTTGGTGGGTGATTTTTCCACATTTCAGTTCAGAAAAGAAAATTTATAAATTAGTCTTCACCTGCAACGATGCAATGACTGAGGAAAAGAACAGGAGGCATTCCTTTGGACCAAGCTCTCATTAGGAGGGGACTGCACAAAGCAATATGCAGAAATCCCATTTAGGTTGGCAAAGGATAACTTCAATACAACCTAAATGCAGAAGTGCACAGGAAAGCACTTGAACACTTTCTCATGTTCTAGCAGAACATGTGGTTGAAGTTAAGCATTTGCTTTTGTTCTTTCCCCAGCTACAAAGTAATGAACAGACACTCCTCTGTCTTCACATGTTCTAAGTAAGGAACAGAAAGCTATTCCATCTACAAAAACTGATTCTATATATCAAATAACTCCAGGAGATATCCCAAAGCAGGGCTGCAACTCTTTAAACTCTCCCAGAAAATCCACAGCAAAGAAGGCATTATTTAAGTGCTTCATATGAATTGATTGTATTTTATCTATTCAGTATTGCTTTTTAGTGCCAGAAGTCCAGCATTAACTCAAGAATGGGTCTGTGCTTACACAGACACCCAGTCAAACAATTAGGAACCTAATCATTAAAGAGTTTAAGACAGAAAACAGATGTTCCAGCCAATTTTGTCAGAGCTGGGAGCCTCTGAAGAGAGAAGTCTGGATTGTTTTGCTTGCTTATTTCTGCAGATCCAGAGATCATTCTCGTTCCTGTGTTTTGAGCAGTAATTTCTGAATGATGATGCTGGCAGAACTACAAACAAGGACTTACTCTAATCCAATCTGGATGTCACTAACACAGTCACTGAGACTGTCTTCAGATTTTCACAGGTCAAGCAGGATTTAAACTCTGCTCCATTAATAAGACAGAAGGACACCATTCTTGGGCTTTAAAAATGTCTTTGCCTAAAATGGCACAGGAATCCAGAGTGGATTTGTCAATGCTTTGTCCTGCAACATGAGCTCACAGAAATAATTCATGTACATCGTACTGCCAGCCATCAAATTGCTTTGAAACCATCAAAAGCTTATCTTACATTTGTAAAACTTTGCTAACCCAGAACTTCCTCTCCAGGTACTGTCCATGTGCATCAACTTTTGTTGTAACTGATAGCCCACTCTCAAAGAACAATAAGCAATATATAGTAATGAACTGTAACTTCAAACACTCTCCTACAAGATATTGGACAAGAGGATTGAGGGTTGACTCAAACCTCTGGGTCCAAAACACAGGTATTTGGGGTTTGGTTGTAGATCCAAGGGGGAAAGGCAATTAAAAAAATTATAAGTTTAATTTTGATATTACCTAGAGGAGCATCAGGAACTGCTGAGTTCCCAAAAAAGTTCTCTCTAATTACAGAAAAGCTTGCAAGACAGCTGGGAACAAGCAGCTTCCCATTTCTCCATCCCAGATATAAAGCTCATGTGTGCTCCAGCCTTACCGGAAGAGGCAGGAAGTATTTAAAAAATATTTTGCAAGAGACAAAAATAAAAAAACCTGAAACAAGAAGACATCAAAGTCCTCCACTGCTGAGGCTAGAGAAACAATGGCCCATGGAAAACACTACATGCCTACATGACTAGAGGAAAAATCCACATGCACGCATTCAGAGTGCTTTTAAGTCAAGCTGTCCAGATGTTTCTGCACAGCTGCATGTTAGTAATGTTCTGTGGGCAGTCTGCAACAGACCAAACAAGCCTGTCTTGCTGTGCAGAACACCTGCAGGAAAATGAAAGCGCAACCATAACTCAGAAAAGCTAAAATTAACTTCTGTTTTTCATGCTTTATAACTAAAGCTCAGACAATGTGCATGAAAGAAAAGGGAAGGGTAACCCAGATGAAGATAGCTAAAAAAAGAGAAAAATATATCCTTACATTGGTTTTCAATTTGCATTGTAATTATGATGGGGGTTTTTTCTCCATTTCTCTCAGCAACCCATTTTCACATTCCCTTTCCCTCCTCTTTTTGTTCTGCATTTTGCTGATTTATGCTCCTTCAGAGAGGAACTTAATCATTTGGAAAACTTCAAATCACAAAAACTCTAAAAAATGAAGTACACAGGCTGGAATAATAATGAATAGCTCTGCTCAAAGAAGCTCTGACCATGCAATTTCTCTTAAAAGATGTTGCATAGAATGTTACTGATTTTAATGACATTTTTGATCATAGAATTGGCAAGGTCCATGATGAAATTTTCTCTAATTTTCAGAGTAGGGCCTTTTCTGGAAAATAACGCTTCAATCCAGCTTCAATTCACACAAGAAAAAGATGCATTTTGCTCTGCTATAAAGTAAAATCAACTTTAAAACATCAGAATGTGTTCTCTGACCAAGACTTGTCTCTATCAGACCAAGAATCAGCTTTTTAAAATGTAGACACTTGGGTGCTTGAGCATGACAGGAATTCAGTGAAATGCAGAAGAAAATTCAGAAACCTTTATTACTTTGACAAATTGCTCAGATATCACTAACATAAATGCCTACAGCTTGAGCTAAAAGCATCAGAGATTACATCTTCTATTATTTGAAGCAGTTAAGGGAACAGAGTTGAACCCTTGTCTGATATTCCAAGAACTTGAACAAATGTGCATTGCTGCATCTCTCATAAAGATCTATTGAGAAGATTTTCTGATCCTTATGTCTTCAGATCATTCTCAATTTTAGGCTTTTTCAACTAAAACCTCCCCAATTTGCTATAATCTTCAGAGCTCAAATAGTGATAGAGACAGAAAACCCAAACAGATGCAACAAGAGCATTATCTCAGTCAGGTTTTCCAGGCATCCTTTCTGTAGAAAGAAGCTCCATGGCTAAATGCACTGAAGGAATTTACTGTGGGAGAAAAGGCTATAAACTTATTCTAGTATATCAGAGGGAGCATAGGTGAAGGTCAGACTTAGTGCCACACCTGTCCTGTGTGGATAGGATACACAGAATCCTCACAGTTGTCAGTTACTATAAGGATTAAAACGAAATTCTCCTTTAACAACACAGGATTTGCCTTGTAAAAGGCTTAGGAACAAACTCTGCTCAGCAGGGAATTTGTAAAGGGAGCTTCAAGCCTGAGAGACCAACCCAAGCCATAGGTGAGGACCTTTGTTTAATCTAGACCATAAATGTCATCAGGAAAGAAAGGAACAGCTTCACTTGAACTCAGTCTTTGCACTTGAGGCAACACAGGTTATTGAAGGAATTTAAGGATGCTCAAACAAGGTGGACATCCCAATGAGGACATATGGTACAGGAAATGCAACAACAGCAAGAATATGAACCACTTAAATACCATGGAAAGCAACTGATGGCAGGTGTAACTGCATTGCCTTTCAATAAATAAATAATCAGTCTGGTTTAGATGAGACCTCAGAATCCTAAAGGCTTGAGACAAAGCCTATGTGAAAATTCTCACTATGATGACCTTTGGATCCAGTGTTTGGACTGACAGATCTTCAAACCAGGGATCTCTTCTGCTGTGCCTCTCCTCCTCCTCCTGCCATCACACCTCCTTTCTCACAGGATCTTGTTGAAATCTGTCCCACCTGCAGCTCACCTTCCACTACTTCTCTTATCACACAGATCTCTCTTGGCTTCCTAATTTTCAGCCCATTACTTCCTCAGTAAATTCCCATCTCCCTCATGTCTATATTCACCTCATTTCTCCTCTTCCTAGGAATGTTTCTCCCTATAAGGATCTTCTTTCCCAAGTCACAAGCATTTTAAGATTTAAGCCTTTACAAAATACACCCTTCAGTCCAGTTTCTTATCCAGCTACCAACTCTTTTCATGATATTGTTTTTAAGCTCAAAGCATGAACTGTGCTGTCTAGTCTGCCTGAAGTAGAACTGGATGTGAATGAGTTTTCCCATGCCATGAAAGATCCTGAGCTTTAATTGCCTTCTTTTTTGCTGTTCCACAATATAACAAATATAACTGACATCTTTTGATATTTTTATTAAAATCAGAGACAGAGATATCTATCTCAGACTAGACAATAAGGCTTGCAAAGGTACTCATTTGGGAACATCTCAGTCTACCTAATTAGCATAGGAATTTTTCAAAGGATCACCCAGATTAATGATTTTCATATTGTGCTCAGGGCTAAAATGGGAACCCAGCACCACTTGACTTCCTTTCTCCCAAAAAGTAATATTGAGCTGGGGAAAAACCTTCCATAAATGCTTCATTCAGATGAAGATGGCCTCAGACAGGAAGAGTTTCAACAGAAAACTTGTCTTAAAACCATTTATCTGCTTTAACCTGAATTGCTCCCTACATTTCCTCACCACCCCAAAGAGTCTCCCAATAATTCTTAGCTAAAGCTTGCCTGAAAACAACCATCAAGCCTAATATTTCCCCCATTTATCTGGTCTTCACAAAGCATCTCTGACTGTGTCCAAATTATGCTTGTATTCTCCTTTCCAGTCATTCCCCACATTAGCTTCTGGAATTTCTTCACTGTGTGGGAACCATGGGACTGCCTTTGGTGGGCTCTGTGTGAGTGGCAGAGGAGGTGGCCCATGGCAGATACCCTCTGATGAATCCTCCTTTTAGCCATTAAAAGTGTCACCTTCAACTGTCCCAGTCATCTGGGACAACAGAGCATGTCTGGCCCTGGGTCTGGTGTAGCATCTTAAGCAGACTTTACCTACATAAAAATATAAAATCAAAATTACTCAAACAAACCAAGGCAAGTAAATTTATCTCAGGTGATGGCTAGCACTGGATGTCACAGGAAACACAGTAGAACTGAGAAAATCTATAGTCAAATTTCTCCAGTTTTACTGTTCTGCTTCCTGAACCAGAGGTTTCTTTTCTTATTTAAGAGTTCCTATGAGATATTCTCCCATTAGTTTATATAAAGGCTATTTTTCTGAAGCTCTCACATGTAATTTCTCCCCTGTGTTCTGCCTGCAATGTGCCCACGAGCCAATCTAACACTCATTACTGAGCTCTCCCATATATCCTTCTGTTTTCCCTTATAAAGCCCCTCATGTCCAATGTGCACATCCTTTCATTTGTGTAACCATGGCTGTGTGTGGTGCTTGGCAGCAGCCTGCAGCTACATCTGCTCTGCCCAGAGCTACATCATGTTGTTTGCCAATCTGTTGATATCTTGTTCTCAACAGAGGCATTAGGGTGAGGACACCCTGGATCTGTGTTGGACAAACAGAAGAATGCTGTCCCATGACTCGACAGTACAGCAACAAAAAAAATTACAACTTGCATAGCCAAGCTATAGGGGTTTGGGAGTGGGAAACATCTGTAAAGTGATGTGCACACATCCTGGCATGAGTCTGCCTTTTAAACCAATTTGTCTCTGAGGAAAAAAAACTCTGGGTCCTTCCTAGGAAAGGTCAGCCACATTTATCTGCCAAAAGTCAGACTCTGAGTGTCAACAAAATGGCAACTACCCACACAACAACAGGCAAATGTAGTCTGAAGGAGGAGGAGTTCCACAAGTAATACTGACAGCTGGAGTGAACACGACCTCAAGGCTGCCCTTCAGGCCATTTGAGAATGGCAGGTGATTTAGCAACAGAAATCTGATCACATTAACACAGGGGAGGGAGGGGATATCAAAATAAATGTACTAATCCAAAAGGGGTTTCACTCTTTTTACCAGATCTTGGCTTTTGACTAATATAAAAATAATGTCACCTTGTTATTTTAGTATGTTTCATGATTTGGGTGATTATTTAAGTGACATCTCCTAGAGAAATGGTTTTGGCATCAGTGCCTTAGCTTTTACATAGAAAAATAATTTCAGCAAAAGCTGAAAATGAAAATCAAACCACATAAATCAGAAAATAAATTGAATATACCTTTATTTACTTGGCACAATGATTTGGAAGGTCTCTCAAACTTCCGACTTTGCCTGATCAAACCTTATCCAGAAGTTTTTATTAAATCTAATATAACTGTTGTTCTTTTCCTGTACAAAGTTTTCATTAAAACAGACCTGAAAATTAAAGCTTAAATAAAACAGAGTTTGTGTAGGGTTTGGGAATGAGGAGGATCTAGGAGTCTTTCAGGGAAGGGCTGTAAGTAGATCAAATATGTAAACAACATTGTCAGAATTATCCTAAAGAATTCTGAACTCCCACAATTCCTGTCTCATCAATAGGCCGTGTTTCTTCTCCAAGAAATTTTGTAATTTCCCCCTGGCATAATTATCCCTTTAACTAAACTAGTTTGTCAATATGCAGAGGACACAAATAAACTAGTCATGGGCAATAAAGCCTTGCAAATCTTCTATTGTACTGCTCCAACTCCCCACCATTCCTCCAATTTTTAATTGAATGGTTGCCATTAAATAGTTCACTTTAATATGCAGCCAGTGAGGTTCCTTTAACATGTAAACTACTGTACTCCCAGAATAAGCATTACTTGCACGACATTTCTAATTCTAATTATTTTAGATTATTTTCTAACAGTCATTAAAAATAGAGGGATTTTCTATATTCAATTAAGAAATAGGCCAACAGCCTAAGAGAGAGCCTTAGCAAATACACCTAAGGTATTCTCAAATATTTAAAAACTGCTGCCAGAGGAAATGATCATGATTTCCAAAGCTGCTTTCTGAAACTGCTGCTAGAGATAGCAGGATAAGCTGTTGTAATCCTAGGTCTGGAAGCAGGGATACCACATCTTTCAAACTGCTGTAGGCAGCAACCAGGAGACCTTTCCCCCTCCTTCCCCACGCTTTAAACCTGTTTCCAGCCCACTGGAGTGGGAAATACGTGCAGTGATACCACAGCCAGTTTCTGCCACCAAACAGATGGTGACTGCTGGAAGCCAGCAACACAGATCCTAGCCACTGAAACTTTATTGGGAGAGCCCACCAGTGTGAATAAATGTCTTTAGATGGACTAATTAAAATGACTCTTTTCATTAGTCCAGACCATCTGTTAAGCCGCAGACCTGGTGGAATTGCACACAGGTGGACATTCCTGGGTGGGAATGGGCAAAAGAGCTTCTCATGGCTCATAAAGCTATTGTGCCCTAATAACAGGCTACTGAGTTTTCACACAGAATGTTCCCTCAGTCTGTGTCCACAGAAGGACATCTCTTTCACCCATCTCTCCAACCCACCTGGATGGACACTGACTGGTGTTGAGCACCAAGCTCAAAAGCCACTTAATCTTTCTAGCTAAGTGTACCAAATACATCTTCCTGTTACAATGGTCCATGCAATCCCATAATTACCCTGGTATTTGCATGCAGCAGCAAAATGGGCGGAAAAAAAAAAATATTTTTACCCACAAAAAATTACAAGACACTAGCTTGTAAAAGCTCAGGAAAAATCCACAAAAATCAATGCGGAATCTACAATATTGAGCTTCGGGGCAGAAAGAATAGTGATACATAACACTTCCAAGCTTTTGCTTGAAATCAAATCCTTCACACAGTACAAGGTCATCCATATAAGACTCAGCAGTAAAGCCCTACAAATTCTTGTTCAACTTTCCTATGAAATCCACATAGAAATTACAGATAGAGTGCAATGGGCCTGACTTGCAGTTTTACATTTATTCCTCCTTTTTCCTCACCCTGGAACACCCAGCATTGCTCAATGCTCACACAATCTGATATTCAAAGCTATTGATAACAGAACTCCTGCTGACTCCATATCTTGTGACTGCTCAGGGTTGCTAAAAGCCAGGCCAGCTTACCCCCGTGAAGCAAAAAGCTCACACGTAAACACCAAGCCATGGCTGTGCATCCCTGCTGGCAATTGCTCACGTTTCCTGGCACAGCAGCCCCTGACAAGCTACACTATTCTTTCATATCTGCTTCCCTGTAATTCTCAAAGTAACCAGAAATCGCACAAAATTAGATAGGTTTAAATTTCCAGTCTAAACATGTTAATGGAAGTTCTGGCCTATACACTGTTACATCTGTACTGCCCTATATACCAAGACTTCTGGGCATGAGAGCTGGATAGAGCAGGCATCATTGCCAAAGATAAAGGTCTGAAAGGAAACTATTTCAAGAAAACAGTTGTTTCAACCTCAGTTTACACAAAAGATCACCAACAGTTTATTTCCCCCCCCCAATATGTCACTGATTACCAATGTCACCTTTAACAACCAAAGGGTTAAATGAGGCAGACATCCAGGATGCTGCCAGGCCAACATGCAAAGTACTTTAAAAAGAGCAGAGAGGCCAATATGCTTCTATTTACAATATTTCGTGACCCTAACCTACTCATCATGTTTTATTATTTCCTCATTTTATAGCTCTGCTCTTTCACAAGAGCCAGGAGCCAACATTTCTCCTCCACTGGCCAAAGGAGCAGCCAAGTGCCTCCTTCACAGCCAAAATCAGTTACTGAGCCAGAAGCAGCCAACTCAAGGTTGTGAATGCACAAGGCAGCAGCTGATGCTCTTCTGCTGGAAAATTAGACTTGGGTTTTAAGCACCTAAGGATTTTTTTCCTATCAATTTAATTCATTCTGCGAGCCCATTTGAAACGATTTGATAAAATTTGGATTTAAATGAGGGCAACCAGTGGAACTATGCTGATTTATGCCAGCTGAGGAACTGACTATATTTTATCACTACATTCTCTTGCTTTTGTGTGAGAATAAACAGAAAATAATTCTTGCCCAAAGAAAGCAAAATAGCATTGTGTAGTTTCAAGGCCAAATAGAAGGATGTGTGCAGAAATCAGAAGCTCTAATTTAAAAAGCTTTGGCAAAACAGGGAAGATTTTCCCCAGTAGGGAAATGTGCAGATCTCAGCAGAAGGTGTTCAAAGCCCAGCAAGTAGAATCACTTAAATGTAAAATTAATCAAGGGTTTTCACACGGTGCATTCACTTATAACCCTGTGTAAACAGCAGTCACAGCTCTTGGGTTCCTTTAATTGATGTCTCTACAAGCAACCAAACCTTTGGTAGCCAAAATGTACAGGATGGTTATGGTTTATTCCCTTTATTCTGAGAATGCTGCATTGCTTCACCCTTTACAAGACTTTCAGCCCCAGCAATGGCTGACTCTTCTCCTTGTAGCATTGTTCCTGAAAACAGCTGTCATGGGAAGGGGAAAACATCATGTTAATCCTGTTAGAGTCCATCTCACATGAAGACATGGTCAAATGTCTAGAGACCCACATTTGAATACCATCTCACCCCAAATTCTTATGGACACACCTCTGAAAAGAATTACTGTCAATTTAGGGCATGAATCCCTGGAGGATCCATAGGTTTTGTTCTGAGAGGAGTTTTGGGAACTGGACCCTTAGGGGGGTTATTGGTAACTTAATTCTGGTTTACCCAATAAAATGTACCTTCAAGCAGATTTATGTGTTTTTAACATCTTCTGACTACAGAAAAGTGTGGGAAGCTCTTGGGCAGCAGCAACCTGTGAAATTTCAGGCAGGCATCTGCATTTGCCCATCCCGGCCTAAAAACAAAAACAAATAGCTCTTCAGTCAATCTGACTATAAAAATAAAATCTAAAAATGGGTAAATGTAAAAATGGGATGACAATGTCTTGAGTACCTACCTTTTCTACCTAATAAAAATTAATTAATTCTGCTTTGAATACCAGCAATGGCAGCTTTATCCTTAAACTCTAATGAACATAAGTCTCTTGCATCTAAAAGTACGGGTTAAAACCTACACTACAAGTTACTGACATCACATTTTACCTGTTGTGCTTTTAACTGGTCTCCTTTTTCTTTACTTTTGATTCTTGTTTTAGTCAAAAAGCAGAGCTGCTAATAGTTCATTCACAACCAGCACTGAATATGTACAAGCAGTAGTAGACCAGCTTTATCCCTTAAGTCTGAACATACCTCTTCTGTGACACTTAAACTCTTCATTGGCCCAAAACCAAGAAACAATTTGATTTTTCAGCTTAGAAATCCTTGAACACAAAGAGCACAGAATCTTGAGCATTTCAGGAGGGCTACAGTTGATCATTTACAAAGATTATAAATGAAGAGGTGGGGATTAAGGTGTACTGCAAAGAGGGGGCAAAAAACTGAGGAAAAGACCATTCTAGAATAGACATTAAATAGGAATGAAAACTATTTAAAGTAACTAATCATGCATAAAGCACCACAACTTGTCACCCCAGCCCCACACAAAGTCTGGCAGTAGGGATGGGGGCCTGGGAACAGGGATGATTCACATACATTTTAACAGCATCCCAAAACTACTGGCAACAACAGAAGCACAACAAAACAAGCAACACCACTCAGCTAAATTTGCCATTACAATGCATGCACAGTTGTTTTATTATGCACAGGCCAGTAGATTAGTACACATCACCTAATAATGCACAATTAGGTTCACATCAGAAACAAAAACAGATGGGCAATGTGGATGTTCACAGAAACTGCACCAGCAATGAAAACGTGCGTGCATGGGAAAACTGGACAAACCTTGCCCTATGACAGATGAAGCACATGGATAAAAAGAGACTGGTATTTTCCCTCACCACATGTCAGGGGATAAAAGGTGTTGTAAAATCTTCCATTTCTTGATTACACACCACCATGAATGCCAGCTTGTTGTAATTAAAAGGATGGAACATCAGCATTTAACAAGGTTTAGAAAAACTGCTTAGGAGAGAAGTTGCATTTACCTTTCTGTAATATGCCACTTAGAGCCCCATATCAAACACAAAGCTCATCTTTTTCAGCACTGCTGGTTGGGGGATCTGGCATTTCTATACAATTTCTGCACAAATTTAAATGGTGATATAATGCAATGTCTACATCAGCTACCTGGCCATGGACTGACTGCACTCCAGCAGCTTCCCTGGTGCTGCAGTCACTGTCCCCAGGTGGTTCTGTCTAAAATTAAAAGACGAATTCTCTAATGCTTCCAGGAGGCTGTAATCAGCCACACGCCTGGCTGTAAATATTTGTTGTGCATTGTGTAGCATCATTTATCATCACTTCCTACAGTAATCATCTTCATCATGTTCAGGCCTTCAGTCCACCATTAAAGTTACCCTCTACCTCAGATCTGATCAATCTTTTCCCAAAAAATTTTTCCCCAATCAATGCTTGGGAAAAAAGTATTGATTCTTCCTTCCCCAAATAATGGTTTCAGAGGCTTGAAAGTGTTGATAACTGAAAAGAGCTTAATTTAATGTATAATTTTGTGCTTACTCTATTCAAAAGGAACTTTGATAAACAATAGAAGCAGACCCAGACCACATACTCATTTAAAATTTTTTTTAAAAGAAAATAAAATTTAAGACAATCTTCACAGATCAACTAAAGGCTGGATGCCAGGTCTTCCGCAGCTGGTACTGTTAATGCCATCCACTTTCAAAAAAAAGACCCTAATGAGCCATGTTTCCAACACTCAGGGAGCAGTTAGAAATGTCATCATTGTTCACATGTGTTTGGAGACATTATTTGAGTAATTGAACCGCTTTTTCAAATTTGTTACCAAAAAGCTTAACCAAGGATCTCAAATAGTAGGCTGAAATAAGGCTGACAGGCCTTTAACATTGACACCAGGTATTAAGCTCCATGATGAAAGCTGAAAAACTGAAAACACCAGAGCTTCCTTGTAAGAGCAAGAGAGCTGACTCCAGACATAACTCATGCTACCAGTTCTGCAGTCAAAAAGGAGCGTTTGCAACCTGATGCTCTGAAGATGGGACTAGGAAGCAAATCTTCAACTATTAATTGCCTCTCTAGCCTTCATTTCAAGCAATTCACCCAGGTACCTATGGCAAGTACAGAACAGAGTAACCAAACAGCCCAGGTGGCAGCCAGGAAGCAGAGCACAATTAACTGAGCCAAGTCCTGCTTCTTCTCCAGCCTCAGCCTGCACACAGCTGAGATTTAGCCATGACAGTGTCATTGTTTCAGCAATGCCCAAGCCCTCAGCCCTCATGGCAATGGGTTCTGCAAATTAACGAGTGAGGTAAATCAATTATCTACCAAAGTCAGCCAAGCTTACATGAAGATGTTCATGTATATACGCAGAAATCCAATAACACAGCCTCCGTCACACAAGCAAAAAATTGCAAGCACTCAGTGCAAGGAAAGGAGAGTGGGCACAATTCTGCTGCACATTAGGGCAGCCCCAGGATTCCTGCAGCACACCAGCCTGTAAGGGCACCCTAAGACCATGAAATCCTGGGTCAAATGCCCTGGTGCAGAGCACACATCACCTTCTGGTCCATAAACTCTCCCTTCAGACCCTGAGATTCACCTGCTGCCCTGCACAGCCCAGGGGGCAGCTGCACTTACACTCACTGCCTCAGCCACCTGCTGAGTGTATTTCTCCAGCACATTTTTACACAGAAAAACAAGAACAAAGAAATTTTAAAAGCATGCATACATTTGATTAATGTTAAAGACAAACATTAAATCAAGATCAGACAGACAATTATGAACTGAAACTGCTACATGGTTCTTTCTGCAACTCATAGCAGCAGCAGCACTCTTTCATTCCTCTTCCAGAACTCCTCTCTACACAAGATGGATGATTATTTAAATTCATTTATTTAATTTACTGTTCCTTCCTCTTGCAAAGGAGACAAAAATCAAGCAGACAGTGATCAAAGACTTTAGAAGATCAGCAGCTGGAAGGACATGTCTGTTTTATCCTCCCTTCTCTCCACCCATTCCAGGATAAATTGCAGAGGCTTACTGAGAACCAAAAGGAAGTGAGACTCTGGCTGCTTCTGACCCTTTAATTAGAGCAGCAGGATAGAAATAAATAGAAATAAAGTCTGCCTTCTACCTTCATGACCTTTGATTTCTGACACTGCAAGACACCCTGAAGAAACATTTTAATAATAAAACTCCTCTTCTTAGAGAAGAAGAAAGAGTCTGATCTTCCCCTTCTGGTACAGTAGGTTTTTAGAGATGAGACTGTGGTACATTTCTATTCAGCAAATATCTCTACATTATATTACACTCCTTAGTTAATAGGGGTGCTTCAGAGTCTGAAAGAAACTGCATCTGAAGTTACTGTGACAGATGTGCTAAATATAGTGAGCAATCAGTTCTCACTTTCATAATGAAAAAAAAAAAAATCAATGCAGAACTTCAAATTAACTAACACAAACTATCCCATAACATTAGAGGAAGTACAAGTTTTAAAAGTAGTTCTGGTTCAATTTCAAAGTGACCATTTCTACTTGAATTTGGATGTAAGCCTGTGAAGTTTCTCTTTGTTATTGCTGTTAATTTTTAAACCAATAACACCAATTTTAGATAAATTAGAAAAATCCTTAAATGTAAAAATTCTCAGCTAGATGAAATCAACAGCTATAATCCAATTTTTTTACAGTTTTGGTTAATTTGGTTGGCTTTTCAATAGATTTGATGTTTTTTAAAGCAAATCAGTTCACTTAATAAAAATTTACATTAAAATTTCCTTTAAACTGCAGCCAATTGTGCTGGCCTCTCTTTTCAGAGAAAACCTCGACCAGAACAATAAAAATTGAAACAGATCCTCAAGCTGGTATAATCCAAAGTAACTCCTCTGGCTGGTATATTTGCACTAGACAGATTCTGGCACTTCATTTGAGCAGCAAGCTTTGCTTTTATGATTAGTTCAGAAAACATATTTTGTAGATGAGTATACAACACTTATTTTAAAAGAAACAGCTATGATCATCTGGTTTAGTTCTGGTAGTCCCCCATGAAGCCTTGAGACATTTATTCTGTTTCAAACACACCATATCCTCCCAAGGTGCCAGAAAATTTAACTTGGGTTGTTACTGAAATCACTGATTCTCAAATGTTCAATACTAAAATTAAGAGGGATAAAACTGGAGGTAAATACTACTGGTTTTAGTTTTCCCTAGTTGAAACTGAGGTTCGTACCCCTGTTATAATTCTTTGGACACATTAATTCTTTGTTAATTATTTGCATTTAAAAGTCATGGATGTGTTGATGTGGCTTTCATATGAAACAGTAAAATAAAACAAGTCACAGATCCTTTATTTTGCTGAAAAGATGAAATTGACATTCAGGTATAATCAGACAACTTGGATTTAATATCTTCACTCTATTTCCAATTTCACCAAACTTAACTGAGTTCCTGACTGCTGCAAAGCAGCTGCATAATCTGAATAACCACAAATGTTCAAAGGACTGATCAGTGCTGAAAAATGTTAATGCTTCTGCTATCTGAATGACCAGTTTCTCTGCAAGTCCCACCCAAAAATATCCTGGATGTACTTTGTAGCTAACATATGACTCACACTACATTTTCACCTTGGTAAAAATACAAGATCAAAAGAGCAAAGCCAAGGGGTATAATTTTCTCCTCCTTTGTCACATCCCAAAATGTTAAGTACAGGTTCTTTTCCAGCAATCCTCATACAAAAGGATAAAATGAAGAGCAGTGAACTTCAGTCTACTAAATGTCACCCCAAAATAGGTAATTACCACATGAACATTAAACTGATCCACTCCTCTCCTTACAAGGTTCCTTTTTACAAGCTGAAGATATTACCAGAACTTAATTGATGTAAAAATGAAATCTCTTGGAGCTACAATTTCAAAGAGCTCCAAAACTTCACCTACCAGCTTATTCTACACAGAATCTGTGATTTTGGCTGGGCCAAAATCAACCTTTAAAAATATTTACACTGAGCACATGGACACAGAGCATGTGCTTGAGCCAGAATTTCATGCAGAATTTTGAATTCATGCCTGTGCATACAACCTCCATGGCTCACTTCTCAGCCAGCAGCTGCTGGTCTGTCCCTCTGTGGAAAGGTTTACTGCATCCATCTGTGTCCTTGCCCTTGAGCTTCCTGGTGAAGCACAGATACCTGAATATCAGTGTGTTACAGGCTAGAGCCAAATCAAATGTCAGCAACAGGCATCAGCTGAGTAGCTCAAATCAAAAGCTACAGGCAAATTTGGACTGCACATGAATTTAGCACTTGGTTCATTCACTCTGGGGAAAACAGCCATGCATTTCAGGTTTTCTGCAAGATTTAGCTCTAAAAGTCAGAGTTATGTAGAGAATCTGATTTAGTGTCTCTACCAATAAGTACTTAAGAGAGAATCTCTTTTCTGTGATAGCTCCTTCATCAGCACTTTCCTAAAACACAGGAAAGGGAGAGAAACCCCTGGGGAGCTGACAGGGATCACAAGAATGGTTTCATTCATGTTACACCAGGACAGCCATGAGAGAAGTCTTAAAATTAGGTATCAAAGGAGAAAGACTAGAAAGCACTCCAGTCCAGACAGGCTAAAGCAAGAATCCATGGTACATCACATTATTTCAGTTCAGGATGTCCTGGCCAGTTTTCTTCCTATATGAACTGACACAAAGCTCATTTTTCTGCTTATGTAGCACTTAAAGCAGAGTTCATATAAAAATACACTGATTTTGAAAGGCTGAACAAACCCTGGCATGTTTGAGATGATGATCTACAATCGCTTTCAAATATTCATCTACATCCTTCCAAATCAAAGCTGCTAATGTGAATCATGAATGAAGAGTTATTTTTTTTTTCCTAGTGGAATTGAAGGGTCTGATAAGTTACTTCAAAAGGAAGCAAACATTTCAAAAGCTATACAAACACTATGATTTTAAGGTAATGTCATATTCAGTCCAGGTAAACTCCATATTAACATTCCACAGAGGGACAGACCAGCAGTTACTGGCTAAGAAGTGACCTGTGTAGGTTGTATGCATAGACATATTTTCAAATCTGAAAATATACTACTACTATCTTTCTAAAAGATCTCTGATAAAGCCATATCCTTCCATGGACTCAGGAGGGCCTTTGATGCTCAATACTCAAAATTCATAGTCTATGAAATATTTTCCCAAGCCCACAGCTTTCCACTTAGCTACAAATTTTCCTTAACAAGTGCCTGTGAACACCTCTGTGCTCATAGAGACAAATGTGTTTCCTTGTTTCCTCACTGCAGATTCCATGTAGGAAACATCACCAACACAGCACAAAGCTGTGAAGGAGGCACGGCACAAAGCTGCAGCTTCCAAAAGCTTTCAACACAGAAACGAGCTTTCATATTTCTATTCCAATTTGATGGTTCTTTTCTCAGTTTGTGCCAAAGACAAGGCTCATCCAGCCTCTCAGCAGGCCAGTCCAAATGGCACTGCTGAGCTCACACAGGCTTGATGCACAAAGCCACCAAGTCTGACATGAGTTACTGTCCCTGCTCCACAGACTTCCCTCTGCCAGAGCAGCCAGGGGAAAAATAACAGGGCTCCAATCTGTTTGGAAGGGTTTTATTTTTCGCTCCTCAGTATTCATCACTCAAGCATTCATTTGATACAATCACAGTCATCATGCTAAATTGACAGAAAACTGATTTATTCCCATGGCAGGAAGACTCAAAAGCAGGAAGCAGCACAACATACAATTCAACAGCAGCATGTAACTTCTGCACCCAAAATTTTATGGAAAGAGTTGTCTCATGTTACCTCCCTCCCAGCTGCTACAGTGCTCCCTCTCCAAGCTCTCTGTGGGCTCCTGGGCCCCCATTCCCTTCCATCTGCTCTAGCCTGGAAGTTTCCCCTGGACCAGCACAGCTCTCATGAGCAGCAGTTCCACACAGACCAAGTTTTTCTGCTGCTTTTCAGCATCTGAGCCACAACTCATGGACTGGTTCATCTGAGACTACCTTGCCAGCTCCTCACTTGATTCTGAGGAGAGCAGCAGCACCAAAAGGGGTCACAAGTACAACTGTTCAGCATGCGCTTTTTACATGCTGAAATAGTCTTTGCAAGAGTGAGTACAGATAGAAAACAAAAAATCCTTGCTCCAGGATGCTGGCAAGGAAAATTGTTCCCTTTACCAACATGTTGGCAAAGAAGTTTTTTTCCCCTTCTCACACCAACACTTTCATATTGGAAATTCTTCCTACAACAGGATGCTGGCCAGACTAACACAAGCCACAGGCTTCCTAAAGCTGCCCTTTTTTTTATTTGCCTGACAGTAACACTGAAATCTTTCAATATCATCTTCACTGACTGCATTAAACCTCAATAAGAATTGCTTTCAATACATGAATTTTTACCTCTCTCACTATCACCTTTATAGAGACAGATTCTTAGGTATAAGAGCTGTTCTACCATGAGGTTAGGAGATAGCTACATTTTGTTTTGTGCAGAGAGATTAATTTTGTACAGGGTCTGTCACTGACATCCTGTCTGTCCAGATTAACTTTACTGCTTAATCCAGATCCCAAACTCAATTTTGAAGCAAGAACATTCTGAGCTTTGCTGCTAACATGCTACAAGCCACTAGATCAGAGAAAAACAACCTCCACTTTACAATGTACTTGAAATAAAGGAGGATTTGCAAGAGCTTACTTCTCCCATTGCTCAGACATCACCTGGCACAGCAGACACAGCTTCTAGTTTGTAGTCCATGTTTCCTGTAGCATTAGACAAGCTGCAGTGGAAGAGGGAACTATAAGTCTCTTTTTTTTTTTTTCTCATCTTAGTCACAGAAATTGAGGCTATTGGAGCCTGCCCACAGCTTCAAAATCTCCACACTCACACCATCACATCCCTTAGTGTGCTGTACACTTCTTCACAGCAGGGTTTTTTGGGTTAGTGTCAGTAACAGCTGAGTGACCTTTAGGCTGCAGACACAGGTCCAGAGCTTTCTGCCTGTGACAATGCTAACTGATATCTGCTCCATAGGCCTTGCACTCTGCAACATCCACCAAGGCCTCTTCTGACTTCAGACAAGAGCCATGGTGATTCTAGCAGCAGCATTTCACAATCAGGGTCCTGCACAAACAGCTATTGCTGCAAGATGAAAGCAGCCTCCCTGGCCAGGGAGTAACTGGCCCCCTGTAAAGTCAGTGCTCTATGCCCTTCAGATTAGGGAAACTGCACATTTGTTTTCATTATGGGAAATAAACTGATTAGCAGATGGCTATTCATTTTTCCCCCTCTGTCAGCTCTAATAAAACATAAATGGAAAACATAAATAGAAATCTTACTTCAATTAGCATTCAAAGAGCACTCAAAAAAATCAAAATTCCTCAACATTAAGTGCATGGTTTTTTGCAAATGAAGTAAATTAATCTTTTAGAAGGGAAGTTTGTTTCTACACTTGACTGATAGCATGCAATATGATTAAAACACATTGATCTCCAAGCTTAAAAAGATGACTGAAGATTCACTTAGACATTGGACCCACTTAGCTAGGATTTACCAACTGAGTGGATGTTCTTCAGGCTAAACAAGTGCACTGTCTGGACTTTTTTCACCTTAGTACCTTTATCAACACAGCAAACCACAATAGTGTTAAAGGATAAGAATTTCAGGCAAGGAAGCACCACTTTCAGCTTGCCACACTCTCTTCAGGGCCAACAAGTCAGAAGCTTTTGCCTAGACTTTGGTTTCACATTTATGCAGCATACATTGGAATATCCTTTTGAAATAGGAAAGAGCTTATGCAGGAGGCACTCAGGTGTGTGCTACAAGAAGAGTCAGAAATAATTTGCCTTTCTGAATTTGTTGTTCCATGTCTTCCATCTCCCACCATTTCTCTGCCTGCTCTACTTTGATTATAA
Organism: Ammospiza caudacuta; assembly: GCF_027887145.1. Taxonomy (NCBI): domain Eukaryota; kingdom Metazoa; phylum Chordata; class Aves; order Passeriformes; family Passerellidae; genus Ammospiza; species Ammospiza caudacuta. Next base: position 56,629,295 of record NC_080598.1, on the reverse strand, counting down.
AAACTTCTTTGGGGCTCCTCACAACAGACCAGGGAGATCTCAGCTCCCAAGGGCAGCATAATGTGAAAACAAACACCTCTGCAGAGGATTTACAGGACTAGAAAAATACATAGAAAGTATTTTCTCTGTAAGCTGTTGGTCAGAAATCACTGCAAAGGACAAAAATCACTATTACACTGGTGCCCTCCCCTCCAGATCCAGCAGATGCTGCTTTAATGACAATGTGATCCAGCCTTGCTATAAAATTGTATAAAAAAACCCCACAGCATTTCAGTGCATTTGTGTTCTCACAAAATTCATGCCTTCTTGATCCCCAGCTATCACCTACCCAAACTACCATCAGCAAATACATTCTCCCAGACTCAGAGAGATTAGGGAAAGTGTAGGCTGCAATAATTTCCTTCTCTTCCTAAACCCAGCAGTCAGAGCAGCAACCCATCAGGCTCCAACAGACCAACGAAAAAAGTATAAAAAAATCACTGTACTGCAGTAGCAAATACAGATTCAGACCAAATAGGAGGCCTGTGGAGCAAGGCACATAGTGCATGAGTGCTTGCCTCTCACTGGGAATATGCCTCTGGTCAAGAAAACACTTTAACATATGTGTAAAACACATTGCAGCCACTGAGCCCTAAAATTATTAAATGCTTTCCTGAACAACAGCTTAAAGAAGAAATAAAATATTCTCCTCTGTTTTCATAGTTTATTTCAGAAGAGGCTTCCTTGGTTAGAATAATGCTGTTTGTGTTATAACTGTTTGACTCATGGCTTGAGTTCCCTACCATATGGAGTTTCCTCAGAGAACACCTGGAAATTATGAAATAAGAATTTGTCTAAATGGCCATTTCCAGTCTTGCAGCAAGGCAAGTTTCTCTCAAAAACACATGATATCTAAACAATCCAGTCAGCTATTAAAAACACATTCTGTATATGAGAATATTCTGTATCTAGGCATTTCATTCCAACCCCAAGGTCTGGAAAGGAGCTGGACATGAAGTCCACAGGGCCTGCCAGTTCTCCTCATTCCCAGTTTGTTCCTGGCCTTATTCCTCTGATTCCTGCTTGGTAATGCTATCACAGTATCCCAGCTGGCAAACCCACACATCTGTTTCTCAAAGCCAGGCTTGCCTGCCATTCCCAAAGGGCTCAGCTCCAACCTCAGCTGAACTCCAGAGCTCTCCAGGAATTACAGAGCTAAGAAACTCAGAAATTCAGAATCACACCATCCCTTGAGTGGCGCCTAAAGCAGGCAGGGGTGGGAATCCCAGAGTCTGGATCACCCAGCCACAGGAAGAAGTGCCTGGTTCTGGGACCTGGCTCACAGTCCATATTGCCAAGTTTTTTCCTCATCATATAATGCAAACCCTCCAGGGCTGCTTTAGCACCACACAACACCCTGCAATTTGCATGGCTTCTAAACTTTTACAACTTCTTAGTTATTTCACCCCAAAAGAAAGAGTTAAAGCATTTTGAAGCCAAGAGATTGGAGTTTTACTGCGTGAAATGAATTCTACCAAACACTGCAACCCAGTGGAAGCTCCAGACCTCTTTAAATGAGCCCCTAAAGCAGATAATGCCTTTTTAATCAGCTTGATGCTCTGATAAATTGACTCTTATTTCCTAGCAGGGGGAAAAAAACGAGCAACTGACTTGATGCTTGCTTGAAACAAAGTATTTTGAGATAGAAGCTATTTGTGTTCATAAATGCCAGAAAGCCTAATTTAGAAACACAGGCAATTCCTTTCTATTTCAGCTCCATAAATCTGTTTGGCTAATCCTGGGATATTTTGAGGGATTTTATGATAGCCCATGTGCATATCATTCCATTTGCCTGCACAGCAAAATTTGGTTGAGTACACAAAACATATAGCAACTTGTTGGGCTGAGTAATAGTAATAATCCATCTAATCACAGTCAATTCAGCTGCTGGTTGCTTATGGGCATCCTTTACACATTAATTTAAAGACTGAATAAGCAAGATCAGAGCAGCTATTTAACAAAAGCAGGCTCATAAAGCTCCTCTAAGCACCCAACACTCATTTTCAGAGGCTTGTGATCTGGGAGCATGCTTTTAAAACAAGTTTACCAGCTTTAACCTTTCCTCCTGTCATCAGGAACCCTCAAAAGTCAGGAGAATTTTATTTCATTTCTTACTAAATGATACACATTTCTGAACACTAATTTGGGCATCGAGAAAAAGGACGAGTATACACAATGCAGTGGGTTTTTCTGGCTTGTGGTTTGACTTGTTTCTTAAATAAAGCACATATTGTGTCCATTTTCCAGTCTCAACCTGCCTTATTTTCAGTCAAAATTACTCCAGTGAGGTAGCACAGAAGGTTTAGGGGGCATCATCAGTCTTTCATTAAGAAATATTTCTTGTTTAAATACCTTTGAGCAGGAAAACCATACATATTAAGTAGCTGAGGTTTTGGCCCATAATGAGTGCCCACTTTGTCAGCTATTTTCAGGTGCCACAGAGGTGAATGGCAACAGAGGTCACCATCACAGAACAATTCATGACCCACTCAAACAGGTCACCACTGCAATTCCTCACTGTTTAAACCTGCTGAATTTTGTGCCTTACATTGTCACAACAGGGAAAAAAAGCAGTGTATGATTTTGTGGCTTTAAGATGTGCAAGGGTCTAATTCCCCCAAACTGAGGGCACTGTATTTGCAGGGACTTCCATGGCAGGGAGGAATGATGAATCTGACTCCATGTTCTCAGAAGGCTAATTTATTACTTTATAATACTATATTACATTATAGAATACTATACTATACTAAAGAATACAGAAAGGACACTTACTCAATGCTAAAAAGATAATAATGAAAATATGTGACTCTTTCCAGTCTCAACACAGCTTGGCCAGAGAGCCAAAACAACTCACACCAGAATCCAATGAAACAATCACCTGTGGGTAAACAATCTCCAAACACATTCCACATCTGAGCACAACACAGGAGAAGCAAATGAGATAAGAATTGTTTTCCTTTTCTCTGAGGCTTCTCAGCTTCCCAGGAGAAAAATCCTGGGTGAAGGAATTTTTTCAGAGAATGTGAATGGCACACGGTGGACATTCCCATGTGAAACAAGCACTCCCTGAATGGTGTATCAGGAGGAGCTATTGCAAAGCACAGTTACTAACACGACTCCAGATTTATATCCAGCCTATTGCCACAGGCAAAGCTACTGAGAATATCAATTGCCTTGTCCCTCAAGACACCAAAACAGCAGTTTGGCTCCAGGAGAAGGTACACTCATTGCTTCAAATCTAAAGATATCAGAAATCAAACATCAGAAGTCCCCTCTTCCTTTCCAAGAGGAACATCAACAATAAATGAGAAGTGGGTTCTGTGAACACTTGAGTGGATCTATGAGGGCCTAAGAAACTCTACCCACTGAGAAAGAAATCTCAGCATGTGAAAGAACAATTCTTCCCACGTTTTTCCTGGCTTTTTGCTTTAAAGGCTGAGACAGTGAGTGCAGACAAAAATTACAAGAATGAAACAAGATACAGTGCAAAAACTGAGTGGAATTGTCAGGGACCACAGATGCCCCTGCATGAGAGCAGCTCCTCTGCAGAGTGCCTGTAACAATCCCAGCAAAATGCCATTCAAGAATCAGGCCTCTTTGTGATAGAACTGTTCTGATCAATCAATTGTTTCCCTGCTGACCACAATACCATCACAGCAGCTGGTTCAGGAAAGCAGAGACCAGTGGGAGCCATGGTGTTAAATCACTGATGGAAGCAGGGTAGGGTGTTTACTGGAACATTTGTCATGAGAGGGAGGTATGCATGAGAGAGTCACTTCCTCAGCTCCAACATCACATGCAGGACCTAAATTTCAAAATTTCAACTGGAAGTTGCAGTTGTAGGCATGACTTTCCCCTTCTTTTAACTGGAAAAGCTACTAGCTCTTCACAGAATGTTACCTTCTTTTAAAAACACTTTACACATGGCTAGGGACATGTTAAGTTCTTGACTATACTTCTAGTTAATATAAGTTTGCCTTGTCCCCACAGCATCCAAACTGCTTGTTTATAGAGCAGGGAAGTTTCTGGGCAATGAACTCTGCTGGTACTGGCTACAGAAATTCAGAGTCTAGCTATAATAAATTAAAACTTATCACCTTTTGATCAGTGGAGATACCATTGCTATGCTATATTGCAACTGGGTTTCTCAAGGATGTTGATTAATCACCACAAGCTTCATAATATTCCAGTTACTATTACTGTAGCAGAAGTAAACAGAGATGAGAAACCAGGCATCTTGCCCTCAGATCCTTTAAATAGTCTGTGGCAGATTCAAAGTGTTCTTTATAGCAAAGAAAAGGAAGGCAGTTTAATAGCTGAGCACCAGATTGATACTTGGGAGATCTGAAGTCACTTCTTTCCCATACACCTTTTGTTTTGTATCTGGCATGCTTCCAAATATCTCCAGGTTCATCCTTAGTACAAGTGGGTGAAACTAATTAAACAGGAGTTATATAAATACAGAAAGAGTCAAAGAGACCCAGCCACACACAGCCAAGCCAGAACTGTTTGTGCAGTAATGTTGTTTTTCATATGTAAGAAGGGGAAAAAAAAATTCCTCTTTTAATTGCCAACTGCTTAGTCCTAGACAATAGGAGCTAAAGCACAGGTTAATCCAAGGAGATTACACACCACCCCAGTGCAGGTACACAGAGCAGTTTATTCCACCTAGCCTTTCAAAGCTAGGTGGAATAAATGACTTCACATCCAGGCAGTGTGGGAGCCCCACGAATGTGGGCAAGTTTGTGCTGGTGCCCTGCAGCCTCACACCAGGACTTGCTGCCTGTGCCTCCCAGGGCCATGTGGACTGTCCCACACCCCTCGGTGAGTGTGCAGCTGCCTCAGCAGCACAGGCATTGGGACACACCAGGAAATACACACAGAAGGCTCTGCGGGAAGATTTGTAAATGCTGGTGGGACTCAGATGACCTCTGCCAGCAGGGAGAAGCTTCAGGATAAATGTTCATTTCCATGGGCTTCAGCACCAGTGCCACCACCCCACTTCACACCAAAGGGGGAAAGAATCTACAGAAGCAGAAATATGGATCTTATTTAGTCTTATTGAATTAAAGATGTGAAAGCAGAGACATAACAGAGGGATCTGGGCTTGGACTCCACAATTCCTCCAGTTCTGTGCTATCAATAGACTTATTCAAAAAGCTTGCTAAATAGAGAACACACCTCATGCATGTGGGTTCCTAATGCACTGTTTTGGTTTCAGCCTGTCTTTGATACCTTCCCAGGGCTGCTGCAGCATGTATAACACATTAGCTTCAACCTTTTCATTCAACCAGCGGTCAAATACATACCAGACATTGAAATATCTTTCCTTCTCTACAAGAAAAATTTAAGGTTAACAAAAAAGACCCCCTGAATCAGGCTTAGAAAAAAGGTACAGGAAAGATTTGGCTTTTCAGGCTTCCCTGTGTATGTTCTTCTGCAGCTCTCCCAGTATCACTGTCTGTTCATCCCAGGGGAATTACATTTGATAGCATATTTAGTTCACAGGACTAGCACAGTTACATTAAACAGAGGCTGCTGATGAAACATTACATCTCCCTCCCCCTGGCACTCCATTTGCTGTGATGTAAAAGGCAGACACCCCATAGAGAAATTAATCAGAAAGGGGAATGAATCTAAAGAGTCAAAATTAAAGACCCCATGACATCTGCATCCATCCACTATATCCAGATAAAACAGTGTCCCAAAACTCAAGGATGTATTAAGATCCTTCCAAGAGATGGAAGGGGTTACAGAATTCAGCATATTATCATCAATATAAATTATAGTTATTTAAATTGAAATACTTCTCTTTGCTCAGCACTGAAGCTCCACAGAGAACACAAGGTCTTTTAGAAGAACAGTTGTTTTGCTCTGTAAACTGATGAAAAAGACTTCAAGTTAAAAGACAGCTCATATAGAAGCAGCATCAGTCCAACTTCAGTAAAACCACACTGCTTTACCTTCAAAAAGGAGACAGCCAAAGTATCTACATTTCTCCCATAATGGGAAATCTCAAAGTGACTGTGTTCAAAAAAAAACAAACCACAAACCAACAAAAGAACCATAATTGTATGTCCTCATATCCCAGTTCTTCCCCATTTTGCCTAATGCTCTCAAAGATTTTCAACACCAAAACTATTCCAACATAAGGAATACCTAAAACAGTTTTAAGGAGATCTTTATTTGCCTTTATCCCTTAACCAGATACTCATCTCTCACAATCCCTACAAAGACATTTGCAGAATCAAACGGTGCTCTGTAAGGGAAGGATTCTAAATGCCTCAGCTAACAAATTTGGCTGAAATGGATTAACCTGGATAGAATGTGAAAGAAGCAACCTTGGCTTTAAGCACACATGAATTACCCTACCCTTTGTAGACTTGAACTACTAGAACAGAGAATGGATTTAACCAGCAAGGAAAATTGCAAGATGTGGACAAAAGTGAATGGATTATGCAGCCTCTTTTAAACCTCTATGCAGGTGTGCAGGTTTTGTTTGCAATTCCCTAACTAAATGCCAGGGTTTGAATTTGTGATTCATGGGCAAAATTATATGCAAGAAGAACCTCATGAACTCTTGCAGACAGTACCATATTTATGAAGCAATGCTCAGATTAGAGCTTCCTCAAAAAAGGCATTTAGTAGAGCAGGCTTTGAAATGCTACTTTCAAATCTGTTTGGCTTTATTCAGGTAGACCTGAACACTGATGAGATGCTAAAGAGAACTGGATCTCTATTTACTAATAGATGAGGCACTCGAGAGCAAAAATTCCTTTCAGCATTACAATGTAATAGACTTCCAACAACACCACCAAGAGGATAGCAAACCACATGAAAGCACCATGACTATGACCAAGACTGTCCCAGGACTTAATTTTTCAAAGTGATGAAATTCATCTTGGGCTGTGCAACACCTGTGAGACCAAGGTATCCCTTTTTACCACTGCAGGGACAGCAGTGTGCTCCCTGGCTACATCAAAGAAGAGAAGTCAAAAAGAGTGCTCAAGTGACAGCATTTAGTAAAAAAATATTTATGCTACAACTTCTGGGAGTTAAGAAACATTCCAGATACATCCTACAAATGTTAATAGGCTTGTTTTGTAAAAGCTAGGAGGGGAAAGGATGAGAACACTTGTAACAAATGTTCATGACATATTAAGCCAAGATTATTATCTGTGCTTAAATACCCTTTGGAGGATGTTGGTTTATTTACCTTATGAAAGGCTTCCATGGACTAGATCTTAGTTCAGATCAGCACCACACATGAGAACACTCTGCAAAACATTAACTAAAGTGAGCTGGAAGCTTTCATATGTTTCTGACTTGTATAATGCCAGGTTTTTCTAAGTTAACTCTCACTGGCTTACTCTTGCCATTTCCCTTGATAATTCTCCACTACAGCCTTACAAACCAATGGGAATTATTTTATTGCTGTGTACAATACTATGGCTTCTTCTCTTTTCTGTTACCATCACAAGGACAGTGGGAGGAGAGCTATTCTCTCTATATTTAAGAAGAAGTTTTGGTGCCATGGGCACTTGAATTGAAATGCTTTTTGCACTTGACACAGTAAGCCATTCCCTAATACAGCAGGCAAACAATAATTAAGATAAAGACTTAGGTGTATGAATAACTTTCACTATGCATTGTACTTCACTCAAGGGTTAATAATCTGCCCAGGGTTTAGGTCTGTGTGAAATGTCAGGATTTATCTGAAGCTATAAGGGGGGGGTCTGTCCTAGCTTTCAACACCAGCAAATAAAACACCTTATTTTAACAAGATCACAAAGCAGAGCAATGCAATGTTGTTGCTACCACAATTTTCTGCCTGAATGTGTGTCTATATGTATAATAAAATTAATCATTTTGTCCATATCAACTTTCTTCAGGAATGTGACAATATCCAATTGTAAAAATATCAGTGAATTCCTACCTGAGGCAAGTTGAGGAGAATTCAGATTTGTTAGTGTTACAGTGATAAGCACACTTTTCTCAGAAGCGCATTTTTGTCCTGTAAATAACATTTCTGTATTTGATTCAAGAACATCTGGGCAGGTCCAGGCAATATTAGACTGGAAGCTGTGGGATGTGCTGTATCTTCCAAGAGCCAGAGTGAGGAACAAGGAGCCAAGACATATTTGCCTTGCTAACTCATGTGCCTTTGCTTTTCCTCAGTTTACTCTCAATAGCACTCTCCTAATAATAGTTTGCTTTAATATTTGCAAAACATACTGAATGCATGTCAGAAGGCTTGACATACATGAGAAAAGGCTTAACGGAAAACTTCTCCTCAGACTAAATACTTCAGTTCAAATTAGCAATTTGCATTAGAATACTTCACACACACTTCAGGCTAAGTTGTATTCCAAACTAACATAACTTTTTCCACTATGACAAGAATAAGAGGACTCCAGTAGGAAGTACATACATCAGCACTTTCTTCTCCCTTTAAGCACAGTGCAGGCTTTGAAGTAGCAACAAATAAGAGCAGGTGTATTTTGTAAACAAATTTCTATATCAACTTTCAAGACTACCCTGCAAAGTGACTATAATATTCATCTTCATTATTGTAAAGAGTAACATAAATAAACAATTATTCCTTTTTTTTTTTTTTTGCAAAGATATTAGGTTGATCAATTAGGCCTATTGCAGAAAGGCTTGAATTAGTCTGATTAGTCTCAGCTACTTAAATTCAGAAGCAGATGCCTCACTTTGCAAGAGTGGTGATTAAAGGCTGCATTCACAAAAAAAATTGGATTACGCACACTTAAGACAATACCTACCATTTTTCAGCTCTCCCCCTCACAGCAGATGGCCCATACAATTACTGACTTCAAAAAATTCTCACTAAAACTCCTCCAAGGCTCCCTTCGCTTTTTGAGACAAAGGTATGTGCAAGTCAAGACATTTTTTCCAAATGTTCTCCTCCTATTAAGATTTGTCACGCAGGTCAAGAAAACCATTCACACAGGGCTGTAAGTCAAAACACAGTGCCCACACGTTCCCAGAAGAGTCACCCATATGGCTCCTAGCAGCAAGGGAGAGGCAGAACAATAACATAAGAGCCTTGGCAGCAAATAAAATCCACATCTCACCCTCCTAGCACTCCAGCCAGCACAAGCAAGTGAGGAAGCCAGGACTGAGAGATACAAAATGGCTCATTATCTACCCCAGAAGGCACAGCGCTGCCAAGCTGCTCTTTATCAAGTCCTTAACAGGTGTAAAATTAGCACTTGTTATTAAAGACAATGGAGTTACATGTATTGCCAGCAGCTGAAGAAATGTGCTAGAATTGTTTTCACCTCCAGTTAATTCCGTACCATTCAATAATGTGCACCGAGCCCGTAAATTAGAGAAGCGCCTCCCAGAGCATGGCAGGAAGCTGAGACAGTGTGTGAGCATCCTTTCTAAAACACAGGTGATTTCCTGAAGGAAGGAATGAGGACCAAGTCCTCTTTTCATCAATACTGATGTAACTTCAAACATTTACCACAGTGTACTATCAGGTAAACCTATGCCAGCATAATCTGTAACCAGAATCTGGAGCTGTCAGAAACCCTCGTAAGCAAATGGCGGGACAGTGCTCTTTTCAGCTTTTCTAACCCCACAGAGCACAGAATGACTGGCTGCACTGATATTCTCTCTTCTCAGCTACTTACAATTCATTCCTGGGAATAAAGCAGAGAAAGGCATTATTTACTGAGAATAGCAAAACCCTATTCCAGATGTATCTCATTATAGGCAGATGACCCCAGGTTTAGGACAAGATGTCACTGAATCACTCAGGACTGTGTAGCTTCATTGTGTATTTTTCTGTTCTAATACCATGCTCAGCTCTGAAAGCAAATTATTTAGAAAAATACTGCACATAGGAATGCATCTAACTGCTGATCCCTATTATTCAACAGCACTGTACATCTCACCACTCCCCCCCTTTCTGCAGTAACTGGGAGAAGGGTTGGCCAACATCAAACAAATCTGATCAAGGACAGAAATCTCAGTGATAATTACATTTCCCACAGGGTTTCATGAAAACTGGCAGTGAGATAGAGGAGGAAATTAACTCCTCCACTAAGGGGAGGCAAGTCAGGCATCTCGCTATCCCTGTGGCAGCAATTGGTCAGGCAGCCAGCACACAATTTGTTCTGCACTAGCCAAGGCACATGATGTCTTTTGTCTGCTGGGACTGTCACTGGGAGCATGTCAGGGGATCATCTTTAGTGGGAGGAGGTTTTAAGTCTATAAGAAACCATGCTACATCTGCTCCTCCTGCCAGGTACCGTACACAGACTGGAGTACAAGCTATGGGACAAAGCTCTCTTGCTTTAATATCAATACTGAGACTATTACTGGTGCGTGTGGAAATGATGGTGGTCTAGTGCAGAACATGTTATCTTATATATAAAGAGTTCTATTACCATTATAGTGCAAGGATTCCATATTCCCAGAGTTTCATACCCCCTCAATGTTTCTCATAGGCAGCTCCTCTAATCCTCTAAGCACCAACTGTTCCTGGTCCTTGCAGTAGCCATCTGACTGCAGTGCCTATCAATCCACTCTTTTATAACACTGTTCTTATTCGCTACAGATGTGGCCTATTCACATCAGGCCTGCTCCTAATCTTTAATAATTGGTTCAGCTGCAACTCTTTAGGGGATAAGATTACATTCTATACCACCTTCATTTACCCATACTGTATCCCCCTACAAGAACAGTCAACTCAGAGAGAGTTACAAATAGGCACAGGCTGTCTTCTCCTCTAGTCTTCTGCAGTTTTTCTACTGTCATTTCATGATGCAGTCAGAACATGTCTGAAATGCCCAAAATAAAAAGCAAACTGTGTTTCTATTCAAAGGCTGCTGGACAAGTTCAGGTTTGGACAAAATGGGTGCCTGTTTGCTAACCTGTATGAAACATCTTACCACCATCCTTGGTTCATCATGCATCTTAGATGAGACAAAAAATCAACATAAAGCAAATAAAATGAGCAGTTTCTTTTTGTACAGAGCAAATCTCCAGCTCTTGTTGGATTGATAGGTGTGGTGAGTCACCAGCACATTGCCAGGGCTGTCAAGTTGTCACTTTAGCTGGCTGCAGTACAAAGCTGGGTCCTTCCACATGGTCACCACTCCCTCTCTGCGTGCAAATAAAGACTACAGCCTTTTCACTCCTTTTTCCAAACGCACAGGAAAATCTGTTATTTCTTCATCAGGCTCACATCCCCCGGGCAATGGGAGTGCTCATCATCTGATGCATGTAAATGCTAACAAAACTCCCATCTTGACATTAAATGGCTTAAAACCTATAAAATGGCAAATGCAGCGTAGTAATGACAAAACCTGGCAGGTTTCAGGTGGCCTGCAGGGTTCTGCCATGCTGGCACTGACATCTGTGACATTGCTAAACTAGCCCTGGGACTTCCCAAAGACCAGAACTAGCAGGAGAGCTCGAGTTATGGTCTGGTTGCCACAGGTATTTCTGCCAGCCAGTGGAGCTGCTCAGTCATGCACTGACCCTCCCCAGCCTACGTGGGCGCACCTCAGAAAGGAAAAGGAGCAGCAGATTCCTTGGAAGAGTTCGTGCCAGCGCGCTGCAGGCTGGCAAAACTCATCACTCATTCACTCTGATAAGATGATAGCACAGCAAAGGCAAGGCTGATGCAACACAGAGTGAAACACAGAGCTTTGTTGAAGCATTGCCACATTTCAAACCTGCATGCCAACAGCAGAACCACTGCAGTGTGTTGCTGGGGTAGGCTGCAGATAAATCACCCCCTGCAAAGCATCAGGGGCTCTGTGCAAGCAGCAACACAAGTGGCAGCCACTTGAAATGCATGCAACAACTTGCACTGGTCCTCGAGTGCTGCCAGCAGCCTTGCACCTCAGCGACCATCAGCTGGAGAACTATTGACCAGCTGCATCCGTGCAAAGGGCAGAGAGAGGCTTTTGCCAGGGAGAGGGAGGCAGGGCCCTAGTGTTTCCAAGGGTCCCAGTTTGCACACAGCTCTCAGGCTGCTGTGCTCCTTTCCAGCCTGATTATTAACACTGCTAATGGGGAGAGGCCTGGGAGGACAAGGACTGTAGAGCTGCATGCCTGGTGCACACAGAGCCAAGATTCCTGGCCATATTCCCAACATATACAGACCTACCTACTACATTAAGGGATTTTATAACATCAGTGATTCAAACAGCACATGCACACTGTGGAGGGGTTAATTTTACAAAAAATTCAATCCTATATTTACAATTTACGCACCTGAAAAGGGATCTTTAGTTGCTATGGTAAGCTAGTCAGTGTGTTGTCAGTATGTTGGAAGACCTTCCTTACCTAGACCTGGAGAAATTTCCTAGATCTCATTTTGAAGGAAAAATAAGTGAGACATGTCATTGAAATTTAATGCTTTGATGCTGTTTCAAATCTTGGTTGGTGTTGGGTCACTTGTCTTTCAAGGACAACTCCATGAAGAAACTTCACTACCATTGCACAACAGCTAATAGAAAACTGCATTTACAACAGAATTATTAGTTAAGAAGAGCAGAGAAAAGGAGAAAGATTTTAGATTCTAAAGAGCAGATCAGAGACCAAGTGAGGCATCCAAAGAGGAAACCAAGAACTGACACTTGAACACTTAAAAACTGGGAAAAGGAGAAAACAGGGAAACATTGTGTTTGCAAAAGTGTTTTCAAAAATTGCTAAATCAAAGCCATATATGGGGGGTTTGCAAATGATTTGGTTGGTATGAGGCTGAGCAGAAATGTGACCAAGGATATAAACAGGAGAGAAACACACTCCACTCCCTTGTGCTTGCCCAGAATGAACAGCTTTGCAAAGAAGGGCACAACCCATGTACTGGCATTTTCTTCCATTATGGATGTATTTGTATACATCATTACATTTTCCTCCTTCTGTTTCTCTCCCCAAAAGCCAAATCAAAGCTCTCCCTCATTTCCTGCTGCATAAGTAAGTAACATTATCCTCACTTTGAAAACTGAGCAGTTTGAAAATGGCAGCCCATTGGAGCCTGTCTGTAGGGTTTCAGCTGCCACAGATGAATGTTTTTCTCTGTATTTAGCAAAGGACATTGGAAGAGACATATTTTTAAGAACTTTTATGAGCTCAATTTGAAGGCAAACACAGTAGCCCACTTTGCCCTTCCCTCTTGTTCCCTGTCTATTTAGGCTAAAAAATTGTGTTTGTACAGCACTTAGCCCCATGAGACTGAAGCCTTTAGGTACAAATGTAACTCATTTAAATGGTAATATACAACAAAATGAGTGGCACTCTTCAAAACAAGCAGCATTTGTAAGTGTATCTCTGCCAGGTGCTGACAAATGGAGGGTCATGCTTGCAGGCAAAGGGAAAGGTCTCAGCGAGACAATATTTAAAAGTCAGTTTTTCCAGTCAAAGGCCAAACTCTAAAATGTCTGCTTATTTCTCTACTGCCTATGCCCTGAAGCACTGTGCTTGCCTCCCAGAGAGCAGCACACCAGGACTCCAAAGGTATTTCCTATACAAGGTCAGATCAATTAAAATGTGCTTTAAATAGAGTCACGAGAGCCATGTGCAGGAACTCCAAGCCTGATTAGATCCCTGACACACTGAAGGGCAGAGTCTGAGACAATCTGCTGACCTCAGGTAGGAAAGCCAGTAACAAGGAGGCAGGACCTTCTCTTTCCCTACCCTGGGAATAAAGGCTTTGCTCCTTCTGGTCATCTAATATTGCTTTAACACCAGAGATGCCAGGACTAAACTAGTGACCTGGTTCTTTTCCTACTCAGTCAACAGCAGAACTCCAAAACCTAGTCTTTCAAAAGTCAAAGCAAGCTATTTTAGCTGTCCCAGCAAGCCCAAGCAAGAAAGGAGCTATTGCCATCCTTTTCCAGACCTGATATGAAGCTCCCAAAGAAATGTTTACATTAAAGAAATAAAAGAAGCAAAACCTTGGCAGAGTGAAGTTGCACTGGTTCATGCCAGGGCCTGGGCTGTCCACTTGGAAGAGAAAGCAAACAAACAAAACCTGTCTCAGAGAGACCTGCTTACAATCAAGATTTGAAAGGTCCTAGTCTCAAGAGAGAATATTACTATAAAAGTGCAGCAAGTGAATTATGCCTCTGAATAAGTGTTGATGCAGTGGAGACATGGCAGAAATGTTATTTGTGGCTGCTGTAAGAGCCCCCCTTTACTCTCCAGCCCACAGTGAGATGCAGCCCAGTGTTACCTGCCCTAGTGTCTCATATGGGGGTCCCAGGAAAATACTAAAACCAGGAATGAATTATGTCAATCTAAATTCAGAAGCAAAAGACATATAAACAAGGTTGAAGACAGGCTGCTGAGGGAGTGCATCACCTGGAGTCCCTGTGTGGGTTGCTCTGAAATATTCCCCTCCTCTTGGCTCCATGCTCCAGCTGTCCCACCCACCCTCTGTGTGTGGGGAGGCTCTTGGGAAGGGAAACAGGGAGTGAAGCCATTGGCTTCCCTGGAAGCGACTCTAAGGTCACAGTCATGCCAAACACACCCTGTCACCCAGCAGCTCCCCTCAGGTGTGATCATAAATCTCTGAGCATTTTCACTGTCAAGGGTTATGTCTTACTCTGTGTATTCCACAAGCATATTTCTGCAAGTCAAATTCTGCATGAAGCCATGAGATGCTGCATACAGGAGCAGCCTGGAAGGCAGTTTCTGCTTTCTAATTTGCACTTGTGATATCATTGCACATCAATATCCTTCCTTTCTCCTAAATACTACTGATAAATAAAATGTTTTTAGCAGGATTTTCATCTGGTGAAAGTCAGGGTAGCTCCGCTGAACCACTGCTAAAGGAATTTACACCATCTGAAGCCCTGGAGCAAAAAAAAGTATCCAAGTCAATGGGATATAAGCCAAAATTGGAGTGTTTTGCTGGATGCAGACCAGATTTACTTGCTTGCTTAAACAGGTGCCTAAGTGCTGTAGTGAACTGGGTCCCAAATATGAAAGCATTTTTTATTTATGTCCACTTCTGCCAGCTTGGACATCTGATACAGAGGTCATCTTATAGCTAACTAACATTTTTGTCTTAAACCCTGCCTATAGCCACACTATAGAACAGCTGCCTGTGGAGTTATGTTCCACACATAACTTTAAAAATAAAATGCAAGTGACTGGAAAACATGGGTTTATAACTAGAAAGAGAATACAAGAGTACCTTGAAATAGAAATAAATGTAACATTTTCTGCATGCTGAGAAAAGAATTCACAATCTTTTATTTCTACTGCATTCCCTTTAGTACTGATGTTTCAATTTTGCAGTCACAGTGTCCTAGAACTGCCTTAGCTGGAACTGGTTAGACCAGGAGCACTGCATGGGAAAAGGGTTTACACATACATTAAACAAGATTTTGTCTACAGAACATCTTATTTCTCTATAGGGAATCTGTTTGTACTAACTGCAATTCCAATCACTTAAAGCAATGTCCCCAGCTGAAATCTCATCTCCCAGGAGTATTTTTACGCATTGAACCATGATCATTGAATGGGAAAAGGCAAAAGTAAGCTTGGAGGCCATGTCCAGAACAAATTCCTCCTCACTTTCTCCAGTCCCTGGTCACCAGATGAGAGTTCTGCTCTCTCACTTGATTTCTGTCCCAGTCCATACTTCATCTCCTCCTGAAACAGGCCTGACCATGTGGGGACCTCTCCTCTCCTTGTCCCTCACACACAGGCAAGCTCACCTCTGGCCTCCTTGTGAAACCTAGTGAGATGTGAAGTTTGAGGAAAAGGGAATTTGTGTCCCCGAAGTTTAATCTTTAAGCTTTGAATCACCATTGCACTGGTTCCAAAAAACCCAGCAGCAGACAGTAATTTTTTTCCTTGTTGTTGAAAAATAGGTGTGATGTGAGCTGCTTGATAAACTGGGCTATCAAGGGACCTAGAAAGTGTTGGCCCAGCAAAGAGAAGGTGAGGGATTTCATGGGAAAAACTGCAGGCAAAGGAGAAAGAATTCCAGTGTGAACTATCCCTGCCAAAAGTTATTCAGGCAGGTCTCCAAAGCCAGTGGGTTTATAAAGTTTTTTTGATACCATAACAAGCTAAACACAATCAGGTGTTTGAGTGTGCAATTTAATGGCTATTTTAAACCATCAGATTTAAATAGACAAGGACTGAAGTAACGCACCCAGTTTAATTTTGAAATTATTATGTGTAATCTGATATAATTAAGTCTTTGTAAAATAGACTCAAATAATAAACTAAGTATATGTAAATTTTGGCTGCAACAAACTGAACTGCAACAGCTGAAATAGTAAGCTAAAATATTATCTCAGGTCTTGAAAGAAAATGTACTACCCCCAACCACCAATAAAGAATTGTATTTGCATAGGGAAAACTCTGTATTTCATCCATCAGTGCCTCACCTTATTTTGCATCTCAGGCTTGCTTTGTGCCACCAAGCCAGAGGCTAAATGCATTCAATATGCATATTATTGCCATGCTGACATGGAACTCAGTAGCCCTGAAATGTCTCATTTGTTTCTTTGTGGCAAACATAACCATAGTTAGAAAAGAAGGAGAAAATAGCAAAGGATGCAAGTCTGAT
Organism: Ammospiza caudacuta; assembly: GCF_027887145.1. Lineage (NCBI taxonomy): Eukaryota > Metazoa > Chordata > Aves > Passeriformes > Passerellidae > Ammospiza > Ammospiza caudacuta. The sequence goes on along the minus strand of NC_080598.1, from coordinate 56,612,680 downwards.
CAGCAAACACTATACAAGGGAATATTTAAACAAATTATCAGGTTTGTCAAAACTGGGATGGATGGATGGATGGATGGATGGATGGATGGATGGATGGATGGATGGATGGATGGATGATTAGCAGCTTGACTTTAATTTCAGAGCATGGTAATATTGCCAGGGTGAGGGAGAAACAATGAAGCCTCCAAGGAGAGGATGAGGTGGCTGGCAAATAAATAAAAGAAAAAAACCTCCTTGGGTCCATTCAAGATGGTGTTAGAGGCAGCCTTGAAGAAGAGTGTGTGCCCAGCCTTGCTGTGCCCAGGGCTCAGAGGTCCCACAGGTCACCTCATCCTGCCACAGCCCCACTGAGATGTGCATCTCCAGAGGACAGTGCAATGGCACCAGTGCAAAACCAAAGGCCATGTGCAGAGCTCCTCATCAATACATTCTCTTTTTGCCATCATGTTTGTGGAGGTTTTCCCTTTTGCTTATAAATATTTGCTCCTCAGCATGCTGCTCTTTTTTTTTTTTAATTTTGGTTGTTTTTATTTATCTAATACTTGCTCTGAAAAGCCCACAATGTATTGAATCACTACATGGTTTTGATTCTATATTTGAAGAACTGTGACTTTCTGCCCACAGAAATTAAATTTAGATGGAATTTACAAGTTAGTAAATATAGCTGGTATTCCAGGGTATCAGCAAAGGGATCCTCCAGAAATTCTAGATGCCATATTCCCTTGCATACAACCAGACACGGTGCCAAATATCAGTAAACAAACACGGTGCACTCTTTTCCAGGGATAAATCAGAGGGATTGAAAAGGGCACTCTTTTTAACCCATGCAGTCAAAAAGCTATTTAAGCATCAAACTCCTGCTCTGACTCTCCCAGTTCTCCAGCTGCAGAATGAGGAGGAAGGAATTTACCCCCCCTCTTGTGAGGGTAAGCAAACAGGGCATGGATGCCACGCTGTTAGGGCTACCCAAGGAGAGAAAAAGAGGAGGGGAAAACTTCCCACAGATCTGCCTTTTGGCCAAATGGCTGGAAAACAGAGATGGTGTCACCAGAAGCACAAGGTTTACATTAACCCTGCCTGGAGGCTCCAGCCAGCACCAGGAGCTGAGGACCAGGCACAGCTGCTGTCCAGCAAACACAGAAGTGCCACAGAGAAATGAATGTAGCAGGTTGCCATGATGGACCTGTGGGGCCCAGGGCTTGATTCCACTTCCTAACATTATTGTGGTTTCAGACCCATTTTTAATTGCTTTTTCTCATCAGGGAAAACAAGTGTGTGAGCTGCAGGTCTTTGTTCTGTAAACTATCAAGTGCTAAGAGAATATAAGTATTATCACTGCTATTTATTTCACCCTTTGGTGTTTTGTCTCTCCTTCCTGATTGGTTTATGATGACGAATGTCAGAGCTCTGTTCCCAGTTACACACCTCCTGGGCAAAGAGACAATGCAATGTGACATTTAACACAGTGTACCAGAGACCATCCTCCCTCTGCTGAATACTAAAATCACATACACAAAAAAAGCACTTGTAACAATAGATGTATCTTTTATTCACAGATAAAAACTGAAGCAAGCTGTTATAATACATATTTATACAAAGGACTTGAAAAAACCATAAAAAGGAAGATGATTAGAAAATATGATTCATTATGAAATGTGGTATTACATACACTATTAAACCTTTTCAAAAGTATTTGTTTGGCAACAATTTATCAATAGTTTCCACACTTAAGTGGCCTCCTTCAAAAAAGCACAAATCTCATGCAGCATGTATAAACTTGATCCTGAGGGTTTGCCTTCCTTAGAAAAACTGTAAAAAGATATACTATTTGTCTTAAAAGTTCAAAATGCAAATGCTATATTTATAGTCAAAACTATATAAAAATATGGACCTAACTTAACATTTACAAAAACTTTTTGCTCCTTTTTTTTTTGCTTGTTTTATGGTTTTGGTAATAAACATAATTCTCAATTCCTGCAGTCAGAGAGGAAAAAAGAAAACCAAAACAAACCACAGTGCCCTTTGTAGACTTTCTCACATTAAGTTTACGACTCCAAAAAAGACCAGGTCTGTGAAAAGTGAGGTTAGTAACCAAGGAAATAGGTAAGCAGTTAATATATATCTATATATGTATATATAAAATGGAAAACAAACATTTATTTTGATCTGGAAAAGTAATAATACAAAACCTGAAGGTAAAACAATCATTTCAAAATGCCATAATACTCCTTCTCAATAGATAAATGTTCATAAAAATATCTTGAACCCTAACCAAGAAAACAATTATAATACAATTTTAATTCTGCTACATAAAACAGCTTTTCTATGAAACAAGAAGGCAAGTTCAGGTATGAAAACATAATTTACTTATTGCTTTTGCTACAATGTCATTTGTTTTTACATATAGTCATAAATACACTATACAGTATAAAATATTTCATAGGAATACATTTTGTGGTCTGCTTAGGTTTGCTGGCTTTAATTCTAGCACCAAATACAAAAATGAAAATCAAATGAACTTTAAAGGCACTTCCATTTCATGTTTGTTTGTTTGTTTGTTAGTTAAAATCAGGGTTTGTACTAAATTTCTTCACTTCCTTCTGGTAGAAGCAATACTTGTTCCTACTTTTACCTTTGTACAGCTCAGGTCACGTTGAGGCACCAAATGATTTATGAACATTCCCCACTCCTCAGCTGTTTCTTTCTCTTACAACATTCATTGTTGCTTTTTAGTCTTCACCTTTCCTCCTTCACTTCCCAGCTACTTTATCCTTTTACTTCTTCATGTCAGTCGTCCCAGCCTCACTTCCTTCAGTCCCTTGAGAAACCTCTCCTCAGACCTCCACCTCCCGCACGGCATCCTGCGCATCGCTTATCCCGATGTCGAAACACGTCACTATCATGATGTGTGACTTGCACAGGTTAACACACTGCTCCAGCTCCTCTGTCACTTGTTCCAGTGCCTCCAGGTACTCCTGCGACTCCTTATCAAGATCAGGATCCACTTCAACTGTCAGACAAAAAAAGGACTGAGTAAGAGCAACAGCTTATCATAAAACGTTATTCTATCACAAAGCAGCCAACGTGATAGAGTAAAATTTAGTTTCTCTTGAACTAAGAGAAGTAAGAGAAACAGCTTATCATAAAACATGATTCCATCACCAAGCAGCCAACATGGTAAAATTTAGTTTCTCTTGAACTAAGACTTTTTTCCCCCACTTTGTTCAGCAGATATAAAACTCTACCTTGAGGCTTCAGTTATGCACAACACTCAGTCTGGGAACAAATCTCATGCCTCAATTTCCCAGCTATAACATGGATATATGGAGAGATTTTTTTCCTTCTTTGGAAAGAATAATAACAAAAGAATAATAAAAATAACATTTAATATTAATGGCACCATTTAAATGTTCTCTTCTGGTTTGTTTAGATGGGTTTTTTTGTTCAAATAGCATATTACAGAAACACAGATTGAGTCACAGAGTATTTTAGGACTCAATTCAGCAAAATATCTTAGCAAATGATTAAGTTCTTCAGTGGGACTGCTGACATGCTGAAAATCTGTTAGAGATTGATCATACTCCTGTTTTTGCAAAATACTTACAGTCTTCTTTCCACTTATTTGGATCCATCATCAACCTGCACTTTGTCTCTTCCAACTCTTCCTTCAAAAATTCGTGCTTTGCCTTTATTTCTCTGATTCTCTGCTGGCGCCTCTCCAGTATCTTCAGCTTGGTATGGAAGTACATCAGACCCTTTCAAGACACAGAAAGACCATTCCATGAATTTTCCTGTTGTGAGCCAGCCCATAACAGCCTGACAAAAATTGCTCCCAGCTCACTACTCATAAGATTGAGCAGGTGGGTTGTTTTATTTGGTTGTGAGGTTGGTGGTGTTTTTATGTGTTTTTGGGGGGTCTTTTGATTTGAAGTTTACATTAATGGATTCTAATCTAGAGAACTGCAAGCTATATCACTTGAGCACTTGTTGCACTTCTCTGAATTAGCAAACATCTCTGAATACATTCTGAAGTTACTACTGTTTGTAGATAATTCTTTTTCCAGTAGTGAAAATGATAAACACAGCCTAATGATAATGTGAGAGTTATATTTAATACTAAAACATGAATTCTTATTTTCTAAAAAGCATTCCTACCTTCTCAACATCCTGGAAAGGCTTTACAAAAGAAAGGGGAAAAAGGCATCAGTAGAACATAGAATTCTGGTCTCTAAAATAGAATTAGCTGAAGTGTTTTCCAATTACAAGTAAGTCAAACTCAGTATATCCTTGATTTAATAGAATCCTATCATTTACATAAAGAGTTAATGACCCTATGGTTGAGGGAGGCTGTAAGGTTCCATCAGCCAGACTAGGGATTATGAAGTCTTCTCATAATGTATTCATTGTAACTTCCATTTACACCATCAGTCATGTTAGACACAATTAATTTTAGACAGTAATCATTTTCATTTTCTGTGTTAAGGGTACCCCAACATATGAATTCTAAAATTAATAATTATAGTACTTTAATTGCACTCAATTTCCTGAACACCATTCTGGCATTCAAGCAAGGAGTTTGTCTGTATATTGTAATTTAAGTTGTCTACAGTTGTAAAATATGTGCTGACCTCAGTTTCCTCTTGTCTGTGTCGCTGTAATCGTTCCACATCATCAATCTCATAAACTTTAATTTCAAATGGCTCTTTCAAAGTGCCTGGCAAAGGTGGTAGATCAACCCATTGGCCAGTGACACTGGGTTTTCTTCCTAAGGAGGCAGCATCGGGCAATGGTGCAGGAATCAGTCTGCGACGCTGGAGACCTAAAACACAAAACCAAACATTCCTCAGGCTCCAGGAGACTAACACGCTGCAGAACACACTGCAGGGGATTAAAGAAAGATCTAGGTTCTCAGTGTACTTAGGAAGAAATGCTTTTCTTGATCTTTTCCTTTTAGTAAAATACCCTCAGGCTGCTAATTGAGTTACTGCCTTGACAAAGTAGGCTTCACTTGCTTCCCAGATGGGAGCAACAGCAGTTCCTCTCCCAAAGCAGATGTCTGAACATCAGTTCTTTATTCTCTCCTTGCAGAAATATTTCTGCTGGATTGATTTTTCTTTGGTGGACTACAATGGTGTTCATTACCTTGCAAAGGCAGTGAGATAGTGAATAATCTAAAACTAATACTGATAATGACTTACTTATCTGGAAATCTTCTGCTCTCCCACTTAAAGCCAAGCAAGGCTACCTAAGATCCCTGTCACTGCCCTACATCTTTGCAAAGCTCAAACAGTTCCCTCCAGAACTAACTACTATTTTAGGGTGCTAAATAACATCAGTTTTCAGTGATTTTGTGGGACTGAGAGGCATCCAGAAGGCATCAACCAAGCTGCAACTTGAGCCTCTAATGTTGAGACATCTCACACCTTTGCACCAGCACCCAGAAGCTCAGTGCATAACAAAACTCACCAATTCTGGGAGCCTTCAATAGAATGCTCCCAGATTTTCCAAGAAAATCCTACTGCTCCATTATCCTTCTGCTAGAATTCAAGTTTCATGAAGCAGAGACTGACATATCCTTCAGAAATGCTGATGCTTTTGATAGCAAGAGTTGGCACTCAAGTGCCCAGCATTTTTTGTGATTATTCTCTTACTATTCTCTAAAACTCTGACCTCTACAGTACATGACTCAAGCATGAGTACATGCATAGAGCTGCTCAGGCAACATTAACAATCTTGCAGCCCAATCCTTAACAGGAGAGCTGAAGGCCACCAGAAACAAGCTGAAATGACACAAGGCAGCAGTAAATTTAAGCTGGCTTTAGGTGACTGGTGACAATAAATTTAGTAGTTAATTGCCTCCTCTTATTAAAAATAACTCAGAGGTGAAGATTTTCATAAGGGAACACATCAAACAGACAAGGCGGCTCCGCTCAAAGGACAATGCTGCCAAAATAACTTCTGGGCTAAGACCTCTACAGGAGATGTAAGCACAAATCAAGGCTGTCAGATAAGCCCTGTCATAAACTCCAACACGAAATCAAATGAAGACAAAATCCCAGCAGGCACCCCCAAAGCAAAACACCTCCACTGATATCCCAAAAGTTACCTGCTTTACATATCCTTAAGAAAAACATCTCTCATTCTTAATTGTATCCTTGCTGATTTCGAAGTAACAAGAACAAAATGGGAATGTTTTCAAAAGGGGAAGCCTTGATTCCACTTCTACAAAACCATTCTCACAACCCAAATCCATTCAGCCTGAAAAGCCACTGCAGTCCTGTTGGACAAAGCCATACACTGTAATCATGACCCTGTAACTGCTGACAGGACATCCCTCTGAGGAGGACACCAAACAGATGTGGTCAAACATGCAATACGCAGGCAAACTTCATCTCCTTCCACTCTACAAGCCAGGGTCAACACCATTTCTCCATTACAGGATAAGGAAACAGGTTTACAGTGACATACATGGCAGTAGGATGTGTCCTTAAATCCAGAGACTCCAATATCTATAACAGTGTTATATAAGTCACTCCAAGAATTTCTAATAATGTGCAAAGATTACAATTTTTTTAGAACAATAATAGGTCTGAACCAAACATTTCTCGTAAGAAATATTTGATGCTCTTCCTGGCAAGCCGCATTTCATGCATAAAACACATTATTTTCTCAAAGGCTACAGCACTCCAAAAAAGTAATACATAATTTACTGATATAGAGCAATTACAACTGGAAAAAGAAATAGTTTGTCATTTTTAAAGACTTTATAAGTATTTCCTGGGGCAAAAACAAATAGAAATCCATCAGTGGGTAATGCCTTCTCAATATGTGTGCAACTTACATAGCTGTTAATATTGATTTGTGGGAAAGGTTTAAGAGGCAGATATGCTACGGAAAGAGAAGAGCAGCAAATGTTACACTAAGTTTCCAAAATAATTTATCACTTGCTGAAGCAACTCAGTTTCCTTCACCAGAAAGCCCCACGAGATCAACTTCATTCATTTGGTTTTACTGCCAGACCTGAGCATCGTGGGTATCTACAGGGATTGCAGTAATTGCCATGGTCCAACCAGAAGTTCAGACCCAGCACATTGCTGATATTAGTTCCTACTGTATTTCCAGCAGTCAGTATGCCCAGGCTGCTGAAGGAGGCTGCTGGTCCTGATCTACATGGCACTGGTTGCCATTGGTTCATTACAATACCACAGGATCTCAACCTAGATCTGAGAAATGAATGCTGTAACACCAACCACATGAGCCAGATTTTGAAGCTGACTACAAATACACTTGGGCTGCACTTACATGAGCACCAGCAGTGAGAGCAATAAGAAAAGGCACCAGAGAGAAGGAAAGGGGACTTGGCCCCCATACGCCCACCTTTACATGGTGTGGTCATACACAGTGAGCCAGAGTTGCCTCTTTCAAGCAACTTTCCCAGTCAGTTTCCTACTGTGTATAGTATCCACACACACAGCCTAAAATTTCTTAATATAAATACTATTAGAGTGCAATACAATAGTGTTGTGATTAGCTAGTAGCATTCACCTAAGAGTCACTGCATCTCACACAAACACCCTACTGCTCTATGCCTTACCTTTGGGTAATCTAATGCATATTTAGCAATCCTCATTAATTCACAAACAGTTTTCTCCCCTCCCAGCCTATTCCTTTGTTTCTAAATTAGCCTGTCTCTCTGGCATTCCCTCACAGACACCTAGGAGCAGAGCTCCTCCTCTCCTCACTGCCCTTCCTCTCACCAGTTTTCCAGGATCACTCACTCGATCCTCACAAAAACTCATCAGCACTCAGCCAGCACCTCACTTTTCCCAGCCCAGCCATAACACCCTCCTATTTGGGCCACCCTGGCCCTGGCCCTGCTGAGGGAGGAAGGAATGTCCCCCACCTGCCGGCAGCCACCTGCTGCCTCCTCCCTCGCAGGGAGGCTGCCGGCACCCCGGGGCACCCACACCTCTCCTGCCCTCTGCACCACAGCACCTGTGTCACACCTGCAGCTTTGAAGTAAAATAAATGACAAGTAGCTGCTGTCACAGCAATACACATGCACACACAAGTGCATGCAGCCAGTCCACCTCCCTGCTCTGAGCTCCCTCCAAGCCTCCTCTCCTCTCTGTCAGAGATGCCACAAAACGCCTCCATCCTCGGGATGCAGTGCCGCACCAGTGAACACCTGGCACCAGCGAACACCTCCATGTCTCACCTGTTGACCGTTTCTTGGGGGATTTAAGGCTCCTCATGCGGCCTGGGGAGGACATCCCACTCTCGCTCATGGAGTCGTGTGCCGAGGAGGCGCTGCCGGTGGCCTCGCTGTCTCGGATCATGCTCTCGTAGCCGCTGCTGCCCCCGCTGTGGTAGAAGAGAGCCGTCCTGCCCATGGCTGGCGGCAGCTCCCCGCTCAGCACGCTGCTGTTGTCGCTGCCGTGCCCGCTGCTGTAGCGCTGCGGCCGCCGCGGCGCCGTGATCTTGCTGTAGGGGGACGGCAGCACCGGCATCTGCGACTTCTCGTCGCTGAGGTTGATGCCGCTGTCATTGCCGCTGTCAGAGTCGGTGGAGCCTCGGAAGTGTCCCGCCTTGGCAGAGCCGCCCGACACCAGCTCGTTCACGCGGCTGTTGGCGGCCCTCATGGCCTGCTTGGTGCCCATGATGGTGCCGCGGCCGGGCTTGCCGCTGACGGACTGGACGGAACGGGGGGCTGCCTTCCCACCAGGGGCCAGGCCAGAGCCCTTCCCTGCAGGCTGTGCCAGGGACTTCACAGAGGAGCTGAGAGCCTTTGACCCACTGGCAGAGAGGCCCCGGGTTTTATTCCCATTGGCTTGCACCTTCTGGTTAGCTGTGGGTTTGGCCTGGTTGTTTTTACCGGGTGCAGGGGTGGGGAAGGGCAGAGGTAAACCCATACTGGAAGCAACAGGAGGGACCCCCAGCCTGGGGACAGAGCGCCCTGCACGGCTGCTGCCAGTGCTCCCGCTGTCCCTCACCACGCTTGCTTTGGATCCAACTGAAGTCAGGCTGTCACACCTCTCCAGAGACATGTGGCTCCCGTATCGGTGCACAGTTTCACTCTTTGACGCCTTCACCTTTAAGCTGGATGTCATCTTGGGCAAAGAGTGGTCACCCTTCAAGTTCATTTTGCAGCTGGCACTTTCACTAAAGTAAGAGCCAGCTTTCAACCGCAAATCTGCTTCGTCTTCAGCCTTTGGCGTGGCAGCTCTGGCAAAGTCCAGGCCAGAAGCTTTCCCCCCACCGTTACCCAGACCAACAGGTTTCTGCTCCAGGCTCGATTTACGCACAGGAGGTGTTGGAGGTGTTGGCCCACCTGGTCTGGGCAACATGGTTGATTTCTGTGGTGTGTTTTTCTTTCCTAGGGATGATTTCAAGCTGCCAGTGGCCAGGGGAGCATCGGAATTCCCTCGAGTCACACACTCTGGCAAAGTACTGTTAGCGTGTGACACTGGCGTCACTCCCAGCGTGGTGGCTCCTCTCTTCAGCTGTGGCATCTTCATCGCAATTTCTGACTTCTTGGCAGCTCCGCTGGAGGATTTGCAGGCCATTTCACAACCATCCACAACCCTCTGCGAGCAGGCAAGCATAGTCTGTGACTTTGTTGGCCTGGACACTGTGCCAAAACCCTGGGCAGCTTTTTCTGGCTGCTTCTCAGTACCAAACGTGTGAGGTTTTGGAGACAGCAGCGACTCTGCAGGTTTTGCTTCCAAGTGATAATCGGTGCGTAACAGCCAAGGATCTTCAAATATACCATGTGGATTCTGCAGCTCTTTATAGCTGAGGACAGTATTATTGTGGATTGGAGAAGAGGTAGTTTTTGTTTTCCTAGGAAGACTAGAATGTATTGTTTCTATCACAGGCGCATCACGAGAATTACTAAATTTGATTTTTACTGGCTGATCAGTGACACAAAAAGCACTTTTTATCTGAGATGCTTTGGTAGTTTCAGAGGTTTGAGGGCTTTTACTGATGCCTGAGGAAAGCTTGCTGGAACTCAAGCTCTCACTCTCCAGCTCAGAGAAGCAAAATCCACTGTCATTCAGAGCACTTTTCAGGGGGACACATAAATGGGAGGAGTCCAAATTGAAGGGTTCCTCGGACTTATTACAATTGTAAGATGACTGTGCGACAAAACTGTCACTAGACTGGGCTCCATCACTTTCAATTGTACAAATGCTGACTTCACTAAGCCACGAACTGATGGAGGAACGTCTGCTGCTGGTAAAGGGATCCTTAGCAAAGGGCACAACAATATCAATATTTACACCAGTAGAAGTCTCCTGTGAGGTATAAGCATCAAACTCATCATTTATGCTGCTGATAATACTGACCGGCCTTGAACCCGATGCAAGGGCCTGAAGGGAGCAGTCACTGTTAAAGCTAATGATACTGGAAGGTCTCCCATTATCCATAATTCCACTGATAGAGAGCTCTTCCACCACTGTGAAAACAAGCTCATCCTCTCCATTCAGCTCAACAGGCTGCTGCAAAGTCACTGTGGTGGTCAGTATATCCCGATCAAAGCATTTCCCTCTGAATGCTGACCTGAAGCTGTGTACCTCTATCGCACCTGACTGACTCTGGGTGTTGCTACCAACAAGGAATGTGCTTCCTAAAGGGTTTTGCTCAGGTTTGTTTCCCATCTGTTTGCTCATTCCCACAGGAGGAGTCCGAACTGCATTACTATTGTCTGGCTCCAAATTCTCAGCTTTGGAGCTTGGGGAGTGTTCTCTCTGCTGTGGAGGGGGAGGCGCTGGGCTTGGCAAGGGTCTCTTCACATACAAGGACTTTTCCTTAGTGACACATTCAGCTGTGCCCTTATTCTGCTCTGAATTCCTCAAAGGACTACACCTTGACGTCTGCAGGGAATCCATGATTGTCTCTCTCTCCCCCTCTAGGATAGAGTCTATTATTTTGTTGTCAGCTCTGCTCTGCTGCTTGGAAAGCTCTGCTTTCAAGTGAGGTGTGCTATTTTCTTGACAGTTGCCATTGCCACCCCTTGGTGCAACAGCCTGGAAAGGAAGGTTATATCCTTTTTTGGGAGATGCAGTTTCTTGTGGAATCAGTTTCTTAAATCCTCCAGAAGGAGAGGATACTTTCTCCTTTATCAACTTAGACTGTGCATTTTCTGTACTTCCAGGAACAGGACTACAATTGGACCCAACAGAGATTTCTCCACAAGCAAATTTCATGGGTTCCTCACTTCCATCAATGCACTCTAACCTTTCCTGCAGTTCAGCAAAAGTGTTGCATTTGAAATGGTCCTTGTCAGAACTCCTACTAATAGCAGAATTGTCTTTATTTCTCTTCTTATTTAGGGACGGGATAATGGGAACAAACTCTGGTGGACCTTCATTATCTGTCAATTCCCTGTCGGACAAAGCTGCACCATTGGGACCAACATAGATGACAGTATCACAAGACTGTTCACTGCTGGAGGAATAGTCAGGATCACTGGATATGTTCAGGACAGGAAGGTCAGGGTCAAGGGCAACAGTTCGTGGGTGGAATGGTCGCAAATGGGGCGGTCTCCGGACATGTCCCTCTTCACACGAACTCTCTCCTCCAGACGAGCTGGATGCATACTGCAAATGACAAGTAACAGTAAATTTATTAGTAGCAATTCATAAATAAGTATATACATGTACAGAAATTGATTAAAAGGTCAGGTTGCAATATAATCTGTGCTTTGTGTATAGTATCATAACTACATCTAGTGGGAAAATATTAGAGGGGAGGGTAAATTGAAATAATGTGCTACATAGATTTTACTGTATTATTAATAATATAACAATCATACCTTTTCAGATAATTTCCATTAAATATTATGCATTATCTTTCTCCTCAATAGTTTTCTGTTCCTACTCTATTGATTTTTAATTAATACTGATAGAAGCTTTTGAGATAGTTCCATATGTAAGCAAAGAAATAATACGTGTTTGAAACAAAAAGAAGGGAATTTCAGGATTAAGGATAGGGGGCAGGATGATGGCTCAGTGCCAAGTCATTTGTCAGTTCCTCTCCTGAGATTTTATGCATTTTGTATTACTTCCTACCATCGAGAAATCCCATGTTCCCCTACTGAGAGGTTAGGAAAATTCATTTTCAAATGAATTAATTTCTGCTTGTTTGTGAACCAACCTTGGATTTCTTCTTTCTCATGCGGTGGATTCGCGATGCGAGCTGAACAGTTGTGAGAGTCTCTGCATAATTGGCTGGGGAGTCAGAAATGTGTGCAATCATAGTAGTCCTGCAGTTGATATTCCCAAGTGATTCCCTCAACAACATTGTCAACTTGTTGTCCCTGTGCAAAAAAAATAAAAACACTAGATTATTTAAAGAAACCACCACCTTTTTTTTTGCAGAATTCTACACCACAAGCTGTGCTTTCACCCTCATGCACTCATGATTCATGTAGATAAGAAATATGCTCCTGTTATTGACCACACTTAAAATGTGTCTAAGTGTACACATACCAAGGTACCAATATTTTAATTTATCTGCCTGTGTATTTACAGTATGGTAAGTCATTCTGTTGCTTAGAAAATTGTAAACCAATTGACTGATAATTAGTTTTCTCAGGTTTAAGTCATACTGCTCATGACTGCTGTATTTTCAGCTGAACAGACTTAGTACCTGGATAGTTACACTTTGTGAGTTCTATGCAAACATTTTAACAATAAGAAATATAAGAAGTCAACAGAAATTGTAAGAAATCTCTAACTGGACGTAACAATGTTAGATATCAGAAATACAAGTGTCACCCCAACTAACCTACTTTCCTTTCTGCCACCTGTGGTCTGCTCTGACATAGCAAAAGGGAAGCAGAACTTATCTCTGAAGGCCTTCCTGGTGATGTAAAGCCTCCACTGTGGACAGTAAAGCTGACAAGACAAGTGACATTTCGTCCTCCACTGGTCTCCAAGACATCTTTCCCCACAGCTGCTTGGAGTAGGAAGCTCCCTGCTCCCTGAGCAGTTCCAACCTGAGGGAACTCCTGTCATGTCTGGTCACTAAACCACAGTAGGTGACCAAGGTGAGGATCTGCCCTTCCCTATTCTAACCCATCCATCCTCTACTCCATACACAAGCCTGGCAGGTAGCCTGAGGAAAATATCTCTCTGTCTAATGCAGAGAAAAGAAGAAAAACCACCTGTTTGAGATGCATCACTAGATAAATATGTGAAATGACATGATTGATAATGCATTATAACTTTGTGCTTTTGTTAAGACAAGCAGCAATTAAATTTAAGGACTGAAGGCCAAGTTCTGGTAAGGGTGCTTACAATGTGGCTGTTGTCTTTAAGCTGGGGCTCCCCACAGGTGTGTTAGACACAAAATTGTTGTCACAGACACTCCACAAAGGAACACACCTAAACATTCACTTCTGCTAAACTAATGTGCAACATGGTAGTCTTTTTTTTTTTAATTTAAAAGATGTATCATCCAAAAAGACACACAGAAATAACAACCTTTGATGACCATACTTGATCAATACTCAATTATTTTCCAAAATTTCAGTACAATTTTTACAATTCCAAAAAGAGGATAAAATCCTATGAAATTTGGTTTCAATGATTCACTAAGACCAGCTGGCTGAGATCAGCCAGAAATTCCAAATCCAGGAAACAAAGAGAGAGAAGGAAAGAAAACATCTTAGCCATTTTCCCCTCACTTTTTTCAATAATCAAACCCTCCTCAACACTCCACCCAAATTCAGTAGACCAATATATCATTTTTGACCATCTAACTAAGAATTTCATGTTACCTGAACATTTGAAAACCTGTGTGTATGTTGGTATGGACAAGCAGACAAAAGATACGTGCATCTGTAGGAGTGGCTTTAAAAGAAGGTAGACCCCTCTCTGCCTTCAACTTCATGTTAGGTGAACAGTAAATTGTTCAATTTCAACTTCATATTAGGTGAACAGTAAATTGTTGATGCAATCCATTTCTCAGGTAACACCAGCCACAAATTTAAGATAATGCAGGGTTAGAATCCACTTACTTATATGGCACATGCTTAGCACCATTAATTAAGGCCAAAATGACGTTGCCCAGGGCAGAGAGAGACAGACACAGAGAGCCTCCTCCATCTCGGCTCTTGCTCAGCACTTTTTCACAGCTCCCCAGATCAATGAGATGCAAACGACTGCGTCCTCCAGACACTAAAACAAAAAGGGGAAAAACAGTTGTACATCACGTTCTTGCATGGACTCAAGCCAAACCTGGTATTCAAAATGCATTCAAATGAGGAGAATAATGAATACAGCATGGGATAATGGCTAAATTAATATTTAATTGTAAGGAAACCAGATATTAGTCACAGCTACAAAAGTTAAAGGTGATTCAACTGGCTTGAGAGTTCATTTTTTTCTTTTTAACTTAACTGCAAATTATTATTAAAACTAATGCAAGACCACATCATTTAAAAATAAACAATAAGGTAAGAACATTCATACTTCCTCCTTTGCCACTCTTCTCCATGCGATACTGGTATATGTGAAGAGTAAAGAGCATGTGTGAATTCCTCCTATCTTCCTCCTCACATTCAGGCTTGCTGGTGCTCCTGGCAGCAATTGCAGCATCAAGGAAAAAGGCAGCTTTCTCTGCTGTTGGGGCCCTTAGCTCGCTTTGGTTTTGAAGCTTGAATATAAACAAGAAAATGACTAATTAGCACAGGGGCATTTTTTATTATTTTTTGCTGAACATGCTAAATCTCCAGGGCATTAAGAGAAACAAATATGTACACCATGGGAGATGAGCTTATAAATTAAAAGCAATAAATTTTTTTTACTGGCTTAAAAGTTGTCATAATTGTTGTCAGATAAAAGGAAATAAAAAGTAGAAGAAAGTCAGGCTCAGAAAAATCTATGTTGTGCTATTCATTATACCTGGGTTCCACATATTGGATCTTCTCTCAGATAAACCCCAGGAGACTGGCCATCCTGAAGGCTGCCAGTGGCTACTTCAGCTAACAAATCCTTAAGGTTTTCATCTTTGCCACTGATCTCTACAGCAGATACTCTAATAGAGAAACGAGTTCCAGTTTTTTCTTTACGTTCATTGATCAATTTGAAGAGCCAAGAAATTGCACAGGGGATGATACCAAGGCTTTGTGTGGAGTTATCTTTCCCAATCATGGTAAAAGATTTTCCTAGAATGAAAAGACAAACATAAACACAATTAACCTTTCTTGTACAAGGCAGTATGTCTTCATATTGCTACCTGATATCATCATGGTACATTACACATAATGCCATGTGCTGCACAGATAAGGGAAAGAACAGATGAAAAAATTCAAAGTATTTAATTAATAATCCATTACTATTTATTCAATTAGGCTTGCAAGTTTTGCAAGCCAGACCCACAGCAAATTAATGTTAAAAACATCTCTGATCTTTTGATTTTCATCACAATGCACCTACATAAACTTGCTCTTGAATAAGCTAATCTGATGCTACATTTTACCTTTTCAAATTAAAACTTACAATCACAGTGTAGAAATAAACCGTGATAAGTTTGCAAAGCTAATTAAAAAGAAATTCTAATCTATTCATATACTCCAGGTTTATTGTTCCAGGAGCTGACAGCATGTAATTACCAGACTGACATAGTAATTAACTGTAACGAATTTGGGAGCTCACCAAGCTTGACATGACCAAAGCAAAATATGCAACCATCTGCACCATTCACAACAGACTGGATTACTTCTGCTACTGTTCCAGAGCATACCTCAGCCTGAAAGGAAAATTGGAGACAAATAAGTGAAAGAGCATATACTGCTGTGGATTTTACTGTTCTTCTGTAATGAAATGAATGACTCAATATTTTTGAGGCGCAATATTCTCCCCATTTTTATGGCATCAGTCCTATTATTTTAGTAACTATGCTATCTCAAAAAATAATAAAATATGCTACTACAGCCTAAAATAGTTTTCAATTCTATTAAACCTATTCTCTTGGAATATTGATTCTATGACTAATGTAGCAAACTGAATGCTATCCAACCAGGCTTCCTGCTGGTATAATAGCTTAGCCAAGGCTATTCAGTAACAGTAGCAACTCCATTGAAATTAAGCTACTCAGGAGTGCTCAGAGGAATTAAAAAGACATCCATACTGTAGAAAATGCATTAAGATCCCTGAATAAGATTTCATAGTATTACATTTTCCTCTTCCAGTGGAAACATCATCATCAATAAAGAAAATTTGCTAAAATACTTGATTGTGCTAAAACCAGTTTATCCACGTCAGGGAAGGTTTCAAATACACAATAAGATGATCTATTAAGTACAGCAACTGGGGGCAGGGGAGGGGGCTGCTGTAAATATGTAACTACAGTGAAGTGATGAGGCTCTGTTTGCAGGTGCATGGCAGCAAGCTTCCCTCCAGCAATAACACCACCACAGAAGGGGCTGCAGTGGCCAACGTCACCCAAAAACATCACAACAGGCCACCCAAAAGGGCTGCCTCAAGGAACTGAAAATCGATCCCAAACCAGGGCTCAACAGCCTGAAGGACTGGTGCCAAAACCAGCAGACATGCAGGCTGTGACCAGCCACCTTGCAGCAGGGTTGGCAGCACAAGTAAGAAAATCTCACTTCTAGTTCTGGACTCGTGTTGAGATCACTGTTGCATACTTCTGCACAATGACCCTGCTTGAACTTATGCAGGATCTAAAAACAGCTTTTGGATGTGGCCACCGGTGCTTTGGGCCCTGATGTGTGGGGGAAGTTATTCCTCATCTTAAGTGCTTGTCTAGAATTTAGACTCAATAGATATTTTCTTATCGACAATCTGGGACCCAAAAAATTAAACAAAACTTTAGGAGAAGATCTGAGGAGGGGATTATGAACTAGACCTTATCATATTTTGTCAACACTAATAGACTTTTTTCACCTTACACTATATTTTTCACCCTATTTTTTTCCAGCAGTTCAGACTTGGTGTAGTTCTTCAAATGCTGTTGAATTAGTTCTTTTTAAAGCTGTTCTAGGATTTTATTGTCTGAACCAAAGATTTTTTTCACAGAAGGACTTATCAGATGTCCATGAGTGCAACCTCACTGAATATACAGCAGACCCAGTCCTCTCAAAGACCAGCCATCCTGTCTGTATAGTAGATTTCAGGTCTAAGGCTACTACTGAATAAATGCTCCCTTTTGCAGGCCAACAGACAGACAAGCACCACCATCAGCATAACCATCAACATAAAATAATCAGCCAAAACCACAGTATAAATAAACTGGAAAAGGTGCAGATAATATTAAAGCTCCCTGTTCCAATATAACAGTCTCAAGAGGTTAGCTTCATCTTTCCTCCTAACAGCATTTAGTTTAACATTAAGCACGTGTTCATTTCCCATTGAAAGCTGTGGGGAAGGACTTCATTTCAGTCTCATCAAATGGCTTAAAACCTAGCTGGATGGAAACTGGATTTCAAGCTGGCTGTGTGCCTTTCTCTAACAAGAGAATACACAAGAAGGTAATTTGGTCAGCAAATCTATCTCCCCAGGTATTATTCCTTTATTTTACATCTCAACTAAACAGAAGATGTAAGAATTTACCTACTTGTCCATTAATTACCATGTTTTTTCCAGGTATTAAGGCAACTCATTCAAATAAAATTCCCCAGAAACAGAAGGAACTCCTCAGGCAATCAAATGCAGTGGCCAAGACTCGAGAGGTTTAGGTGAGTGACTCCAGTACCTGTGAAGCATCCTGGGGGAAAACTGCATCAAAGGCAAACATCTTTGGGACAGCAACAACACCTCTTCTGTGACCTGCATTGCAGGGCCCAGTGGCTGCTGGATCATAAAATGTGATTTGCTTTTTCCGTGGGTCTACCTTTAGGAAGGACATGGATTCAGATGTTTCGTGTGTCCCTTGAGAGGAACAAATCCTCACCATCACTTTCACCTGCAAGGATTCAGAAGAAAGCAACAACTTGAGTTCCCAGCTACAGATAAACACATGCAAAGCATTCCTCCCAAACCCACTCCCCTTCCCATGATGTGTTTGTTTGTCATGTTTAGGTGTGTCAGAACAACCGTGGGACAAAAACAGAGCCAGATTTTCCAGCCTGGGGTCTTCACTGAACTAATTAGGTTTCAAAGGTGCACTTTGTCTCTTCAGTTGACGCTGTTCCAGTTTTACCAATTCAATTTATAAATGTCTGATCTGCAAGTATGATCCACTGTAGGTGTAACACGATGCCAAAGAAAAGAAAATTCTATTCTCCTGCCTTTCAAGTACTCAATGTGACCGAAGGGACACTTTGAAAACCAGTCTGAATAACACAAGGCTCAGACAGCTACTGCATTTGAAATAAGTCTAGAAACTTTCAATTTCTCATTCATGTTATTCTAATAAAAAAGGTGTCTCTCTTACACCTGTCCCAGGCAGTTGCCTTTATGCTGTCATTGCTAGGCTCTTCAGTGCTTAGTTGCAGATTTAATGGGGGGAAAAAAAGAAGGGAAAAGAAATCAAACCACAAACCACTAAAAGGTCAAAAAGCTGGAAAAGAAACCTTTCACAAAGGTACACTTCTATTGCAGCACTACAAATTATGGTATCCTACACAGAGGTTTTTAAGACAGTATCTTTAGAAAGCTCCAACTTGTTGGCTGTGATTTCCAAAGCACCTTAAGGGTGCCAAGTGACTGGGTCTCAGGAAAATTCAGCAACAACTGCACACCTGCTTCTTTTAAGCTCCCTGGAAATCATACTCTTACTTTAAAAACCTGTGAAATACTGCCTCGCACCCACTTACAACCATCTAGCCTTATGAAATGCTCCCATGTCAGAACCAGCATGTTTTATATACCTTGCACTGAAGAAAATTACTATTACAGGTGCAGCTTCAACTCTGAACTGGCACAGACTTCAGAGAAAAGCAGTGTTCAGTGAGAATTGCTTTTTCCATGGTGTATGAAATGTTTCAGTAACAAGCTGAACAACAGTACGATCTCCTTATTCAACTACCAGCAACTCTCACAGCACCAGAGTTAACCAGGTGGAGGCTGAAATATGCCATTGCTGGAACAATTTACATATGCACTGTCCACAGCACCCATCAGCACCTTCATCTTCTGCAGCACAGCTACTGAGCCAGGGACATCCACTCCTTTAAAGCACATGGGTTAGTGGTGGGCCTGGCAGTGCTGGGCTAACAGCTAGACTTGATCTTAATGATCCTTTCCAACCTAGACAATTCTGTGGTTCTATGGGTCAGGCTCACTTTTAGCCCTCAGCTGGATATTGCATGTAGACGCTGGGTTTAAAAGCACTTGTCTCTCATGAAGAATGATTCTCCATTTCAGTAAGATTTTTGCTAAATGTAACCTTAAATGTGCCAGAACAATTTGACTCCTACTTACTTTGTTTCAAGAACGTTGTGCCATTAAAATGGTGTGCACTTACTCCATGAACACATTCTTTGTGTCTTTACCAAAAAATGGATTTTGCAGTCAGCACTTCACTTCTGTGTCCAAAGAGATACTGGCAAGGAAGAACCAAAGCTGAAAATCTCCTTCAGCAGAGCACAGCATGTGAAATGCAGGCAACAAGCAGAGACCAGAGCAGGCTGAGCAACCCTCAGGGACAGAGGGACACTCGTACCAGACAAGATGAGAAGGTGACAGCAGACACATCTGCACCCAGTGTGTGCAGTGAAATGCAGTGGCCAAGCCAGGATGATCCACAGCAGATGTGGGAGCAGCAGGAAGCACCATGCTGAACTGTCCCTGCCTTTACCAGCTGGGGAGGGCAGGTAATTCAAATATTTAAGTTCTCAACTGTCCCATTATTCCATCTTCTTTTCTCTGTGGGGGCTAAGCTGCACACAGGCATCCCTACACAATTCCTCAAGCACCCTCAAAAGAAATATTTTCCACAAAGCAGCTCTAAAAGTTTTTCCCCAACATTTCTTCTAAACAAAGAGGTTAAGAAACAACCAACTCTTCCCATAAACACTGCAGGAGGCTCCATCAAACATAGCAGCAAATTCTTCTACCTATTGACTAAGGTGTCCCCTGATTCAACACTTTCTTTTCTTTCGCCTTTCACAGTAATACAAATATGAAAATACAGTCCCAGAAAACAAGCAAACCTTAGGATAAATGAAACAGCTGCCTCAAAAGCAAAGTGCATCATAGGTGACACACACTCAAGGCTGTTTCCCCATAAAAGCTGCATGAAGCCAGCTTTGTGTATTAGCCTGCTAGCTCAACCTTGACATGCTACCAAGGTGCTCATAAAAAATAACCTCCCTCAGGGCAAAAAAAAAAAAAAAAAAAGAAAAAAAAAAAAAAAAAAGAAACAAACCCTAAATATATAAATATATGTAAGTATAAATGCCCACTTCAGGGTCACTTGATTAAAATGAATTTTAAAATATATGCTGTTTTCAAAGCACTTATCTAAACAGTCCTTTCTGTTCTCTCTTTCATCTATTATTAGATTATAGCAGCCAGAGCTTGGATAAGAGGAAAATTGGCTTGCTCCTGACCTAAACAGCAAGTTACCTCCATCAGAGCATTGCTCCCCCTAAACACAGTGATGGCTTCACCCACAGAAAATCCTTGTGTGACAAATTAGCTTTTTAAGACCAACTCTTTGAATCAGAAAGATACTAAAATAGCTTCCCATAATGGATCAGATCCCATAATGGATCATATCCCAAACTTAGCAGGACTCAAGGGTCATCTTCATGTTTATAATGGAAGTGAGCTTTCAAGACAAATGTGAGGGGGAAGAGAAAAGCAGCTTGAGGGACTTCCCCCTTTAGTGTTTCGTGTATAAAAGCTGGTTTTCAGAGTAGAAAAACAGATTTCACATTTAGTTTTTCTGCCCACTAAATATATCTGTATGTGATATGTATCAGTAATTGCAGAGTTATAATGTGCCACACTCATTCATGATGCTGAGCCAGGCTCATTTCACTCAGAAATAAAGCAGAAATGCTCATGGAAGTGCCATCAAGCACAAAGATTACTCAAACATATCCCCTCACAAAAGCAAAAACTGAGAGCAGGCAGATCCTGGGTGCATGCACATGCTTCTGTGTGTACAAAGGAAAGGTTTGGTGTAATACTGTTTATTCTTCTCACACTTCCTGCATGCCTGTGGTTGAGGACCAATTTAAGTGACAGGTTTATATTCTCAGCTCCAAGGTTCATCCCAGTATTCTTCTGGAGTCAATACTGCAGGGAAACAGTACAGTGTGAGTACTAGAGAGCCAGCAAGGCTCTTGCAATTTAACTGCAGCTTCTCCTGGGTCTCTTTATCTACTCCTCATACAAAAGGCATGCTCACCTGTAGAGACAGCAATATGTGGTGCAGGAAATCATCCAGAAATAAGGGCTCGCAGAGAGGGGAGGATTCAGGATAACACAGGGCCCATAAACTTGAAAGGAACTTTGGCCCATAACTAGGGAGCAAATCAGCAATGACTGCACTCAAATGCTTTTATTTGCTTATGAAAATGAATTATTAGAATTAGGTAAAATTAATTTCAGGCCCACTCAAAATCACACCTTTTGTGGGCAATTATTTGACAGCATGTCCAGGTTTCTGGAGTCAACTCCAACTGCAATGGTACCAGCTAGTGCTTACATTTGTACAAAGCAAACAAACACAAGAAAAGAAATTTAGAGGAGAATGAATCAAGAAATGGAAGAACAGGACAGGTCTAAAGGAAAAAGAACAGGTCAGAGGGGTGGGAACCGAAGTGAGCTAAAAGGATTGGGGGTGAGGGGAGAGAAAGGGAGCACAAAAAAGGATAAGACAATACAAATTTGGTGATTTCAGAAAAGTCATCTCAGACACAGAACATCCCACAACTTTTATATTCCGTAAGGAGAGCTAACACAGACATCCATCCTGTGGTGGGAATGACCCTTTTTGCTAAAATTCAGTATTATTACTTCCTTTTCTCCCCCTTTTGTTGTTTCTTCTTCAATGCAAAGAACAACGCAAAGTAAAAAAGAATTACAAGTGAAAGTTTATAAATCTGAAGTATATAGGACTTTGTACATAGACATTCATGCAGGCATTGAATACTGGATAGAGGCTCTATTTTAATGAGGATGTTGATGGAAAAAGAGAGTAGGTTTGTATTTGAGTTCAATTTCTGTAAATAAAAATAAAAGAAACATAAATATCACAATATTTGCACATTATTAACATTTTCTCAGTGCCTGAAGACAGCTTAAGTCATGGAAACAACTGAAGTATCTCATTAATTAATTGACTCTAATCTGGTGGGGTTTCTACACTGAGGGTTCACACTCCATTACTGAACTTTCCAAATTCCTGTATATGCAGAAACCAGGAGGTCAGCAGAACGGCTGAAGGAAATCCTATTAAAATCAAAAGTACTTGGGAAAAGAAGATGGTAAATATATCTTGAATATGTCATTACAAGATAAAAATTTCAAAAAAAATAAATAAACTAGCATCTAATTTGGAAAAACTCTAGAAATGGGTGGCATAAGGTCAGAGGCTCCTCACACAGCCCAACAATTGGTGTTATTTTAACCTTCACTGGCAAGGGTGAGAGAGAGTTTCCAAGCAATCAAAGAATTTTATTTTTTTTAAAGTTTATCTGTCAGCCTACAGTGGAAGCCAGGGCAAAGAAAGGTGACAAAAGAAAACAGCTACTAGAATTCATCTACTCCAGCTATGCAAGGGCAAATCTAAGGGATGGATGCTGAAGCATAGGAACAAAAATCACCAGTTTTATGCAAACATATGGGATTTCAAGGAGACAAATTGGCAAAAGGGTGGATTAAAAAAAAAAAAAAAAAAGAGGGGAAGAAAGAAAAGTCTTCTGTGTGGAAGACAAGGCTATGAGATCACTAATGAACCACAGATCCACTCAAATATCAGTAACCTGTTGGAGTCCAGAGACAAAACTCTAGATCTTGAGAACTTTAACCTTTATGAAAGTCAAATTTGGATGGATATTTAACAGTTTTCACCTGAACACCAAAATATCTCAGAAACTGAGGGATGTACATCCTGGCTGGCACCAGCCCTTCCTCCCCTTGCAGCACTCCTCCTCCTTTGATACTGGCTACTCCATTTCACGCCAAAGGGTCACAAGGAGAGACTTTCTGTCCCACTGTCACGTGGAGTCACTGTTTGCATGCTGTGACCTTCTCCAGCATTGCCATGTGACCCATTAGTGTGGGCTCATAATTTCCAGATCTCCCCAACACCCTGAACCAGCTGGAGTGGAGGAGAACAGGACAGAGGAGTCACACCAGGCAAAGCAATGGGCTGGCTTCAGGACACTGCAGAGCATCAAGAGTATGTCAGTGCCAGAAAGCAGGTCTGGAAAAAGGAAGAGACAGACCAAAAACCTGTGAAACCCAAAATTTGAAGCAACTGACAGCTGAAGGTGAGATGGATGGCCAGAAGCAAGCTGGCAATTTTATCCAGTGAGGCCCAAATAGTTTGGATCCAAACTGAATGGAGGTATCACAAAGCCACACATCAAAAAATACAAAACTCCAAGACGAGGGAGGCATGTGTTGTCCCAGAAGAAATCATGTGCAAGCCTCAATTTGCAGAGAAAAGA
This sequence comes from Ammospiza caudacuta, assembly GCF_027887145.1. Taxonomy (NCBI): domain Eukaryota; kingdom Metazoa; phylum Chordata; class Aves; order Passeriformes; family Passerellidae; genus Ammospiza; species Ammospiza caudacuta. The sequence goes on along the minus strand of NC_080598.1, from coordinate 56,589,078 downwards.
GCCAATGATCAACAGAGAGAATGACACAATCCTACATCATCCAAGATAGAAACAGTCAGGAGATTGACAATCAGGTTCTCATAGATTATTAACCCATAAGCAAGAGAGACAGAAAGGCTTTAGACTCTGAGATCAGAGAAAAGGGAAGGACCATCTCCCACTTAAACAACAAGATGATTTGAAAATTTGAATTCTGGTCCTAAGACTATCATGGACCTCTACTACATGTTTTAGGCAGAAAATACAAAAAAAAAAAATTTATATATATAAGTATATATGTATATCTTAGAAAATTGGTCATTCATCTTTTAGTGGAGGGTGCCAAACACTTTACACAGTTTAATTAGGGAAAGACAAGTAGACAGAGAAGACTCCACTAATTCTCTAGGTAATGACTAGATTCCGTGGCATTTTGAATTTTGAGGAAATTACAAGTCCTGACCCAGCCAAGTATGTTAGCACAGGCCTAAGTGTAACATATGGTACCTCCTTCAAAATCAATGGATGTGCAGTGTTTATGTTTTTGTAGTGATGCTTTGTTAGCATCTGATGCTTATAGAGTTGTCAAGTTTCATATTAGACATAATGAGAAGGGAAAAATGAAAAGGAATGGATTAAAAAGCATGTAAAATTTTAAAATACATGTGCTCAAGCCTTTTTTTACTAGAATCAACTCTGTCTGTATTTTGGGAAGGTGCTGGCACTATACTGGAATCCATTTTATAATTGCTGGTCAAATTCTGCATTACAGCAGTATCATAATCCCTAAATGAACAAGCAATTTGGTCTTTAGCAATAAATGTCATTATAACAAATTTGAATGGACACTAAATATTCCCTAGAAACGTGTATCCTTGACAGGCATTGTGGAGCCAGGAAGTTAATTTTGTCCAATGTTCACAAAATGGCGTATAACAGCAGGTTAATTAAATAACTACATTAAGACACCGACCACTCTGAATTAAGATTTCTCACCAAGAAATTACAAAGAATTCAGATTCTGTTGAATGAAGACCATTTTCCAATGAAATCACTTATTTTTCAACTATAGTGTAAATTACATTATGAAAGCCCTAGTTCAGAGCCAATATTTTTCATGGATTTAATTGTAACTGACAGATATATAACCCTTGCTAAATTGTTTTACCGTGGGTGGTTCTTACAAGCCTTTCATATACTGCCACTACCAATGGATGGCAAATTTATATGCAAAACTGCCACACTAGCATAGACCATCTAGCTCCCTTGGGAGAACCTAAACCAAAAATTTAAAATAAAATCACTTCTATGTAGTACTCTGCTAAAAAAATTGATTCTGTACTTTCAGAAAACACGAAGGAAAATTATTTCATTTTTTCAAGGTGAAAACAAAGTACAAGAACTTATGTATTTCTATCTCACTTTTCCACATTTTGTTTAAGCAGTTCAAGGTGTTTTGGCAGGGATGCAATTACCTTGGATGATGCAGTGGTACCTACATGGATAAGTGAGTGTTTACTGTGATCTATGGCTTATATCAGAAATAATGCTTCAGTCATTAGGGAACAAGGAGCATAAAGATGACAAAATTAAGTACCTATTTGTTATCCATCATAAAACCACCATAAGAACCAGTGAATGGGACACAGCACGCCTAAGACAACCCTGCACGATCAGTAAATCATATTAGCAGTACCTTAGCTATGGCTTAGTAAAGCATAAATGAAAGTAAATGTCTAAAACTCATAAATGGAGAGCAGTATGCATATACCTGTCCAAGAAACACGTCTGACAATTCAGGCTCTCTCTAAATGCTCCACTTCAATTGTCTCACGTAGGAGCATTCTGTCATTCTAACATTAAAAAAATTGACAGAATCCTTGGAAGAGACAAGCACTTAAAGTTGCTGTTGTAAGTGATGCAGTATTATAAAGCATGAGCTGAATAGAACCCCAGAAAATAACATTTTGCATGAAAAAGGCTTCCCACCATGCTAAAGAAAAATAGCCCATTAGAATGCTATACAGCAGCCACTGTAAAAAGGATGTCTTTCTTAATACCACAATATGATAAATTATCTTAAGTAGCACATTAATGTCAGAAATTGAGTATAATCTAACTTCTTTCCAGTGACAATATTAAATGGCTTTCAGACGTCTTTCCTACTATTCTGACATTAAATTTAATAACACCCAGAGAGACCACAAAAATGATTCAGTTACAAGAATCATAGTGCACTGGATCATTGCCTTTTAAGTAGGATTCAACTAAATGGTTTGGACTCTGATGCTTTTGGCACATTCAAGAGAAAGGTATGAATTTTGCCACGTAACATTTATCAGCCAGTGTGCAAAATCCCTTTCAGTATCCAGTTTGAATTGATAGTGGGATCTTCCTTTGTGCAGGAGTTTGATTACTGTTGATTATATGAAACACAGGTCCAAGGCAGACCTGCTGTTCTAAATTGTTGCTTTTTTTTCAACTTTTCCCTGCTTGGTATTCCTGTGTGTTGACAACCCCAGCAAGTACCTGTGAGAGTGTATAACATTTTGCAGTCCTACTAAAAAAAATTAAGCAAAAGGCTTAATTAAAGATTTGTATCACAGAACAAGTCCACACACTGCTGCTGAAATTATTATAAGCAGAAAAAATTGGTATTTCTGAAATGTAAAAAAAATTAATAAGACATTGATTTTCCACCTTTCAGAAGACCACTTGAAACAGTGAGAAATTATAAATACAAATTGCAAGAGATATTTAAGGGCTCTCTGCTGCAGTAAGTCTCTAATAACAAATGTATTCAACCGTAAAAGCTGTATAGCAATTTCACCACAGAAGAACTGGATGATAAGCATGGAGATGATGATGTGAAATTCAGAATAAATTTAGATCTTGGGCCCAAATAATCAATAACTGAGTGCAAGTGCAAGAACTGGCCATCACAATCTCTCCACATTCCTGCCTCGCCCAGCAGTGCTCACAATGCACAGTAACTGCCCTTGCTGCAGCCATGGGGCTTATGAAAAGCAAGAGCTCAAGTCTCTTCTTTTCCCCAGATGTGTGCTCAGATGTTCAAGACAAGGTCTCACAACCCTTGGCAGGACCTGTTCAGTTCCTGACACCACAGCAGAACACAAGACAATCCAGACGCTGCTTTCAGTCAGTTCCTTAGATTCAACTGTCCCATCACCCAGTTCAGAATAACTTTTATTTCTCTGTTGGCCCAAAAATTATATAATATTTTCCATGTTGCTTCTGTGTCTCAAAGTGTATTGAACCAACCCTGAGTATCAGTGGATGGAAAAAATGTTAAGAATTACTATTGCAGAGACAATACAGAAAGCCAGTCATATTTGCCATTGTAAATGCTTCAACATGTATTTTACTCTAAGCTTCCAGTGTATTCATGAGAAATGGGACTGCACAGAATGTGTCAGTACAAACAATAATTAGTCACTGCAGTATTCAGGCACTACTCATGTAGAATAAATAGTATTTTGGCACAGTTGGCATATCATTCATCTCCTCATTTTTTCATAAGGGGAGGCACATTCCTCTCATTGAAGCATCCCGGACTCTGCAAAGGTTTCCAGTTTGTTACTTGTGTTTTTCATTCTCGCACAAGAACTTCTCCTCAGAGGTGAGGGAGGGAAAGGCTGCCTCACCAGCTGTTTAACCCACTGTAACCACACAGTGATAGTGAGGGACACTGATGACAGGGGAATGATCACCCAAACCACAGCCACAGATGCTGGGGTAGGAAAAAGTGACTCCAGAATTCATCACTGATTCTGTTCCATATGGGTATCTTATATTCATTATTGGACAGGCTGCAAGAAGGTGAGGAAAATTATAAACAAGAGGAATTTAAAGTAAAAAGCTGTTAGAAGAGAGATTGATGTTAACTGAGGACCACAGCACAACTGCCAGTGTTTACTGATTGTCCTCTCCACTTCTGGGATACTTAAAGCAGTGAGGAAGAAAAGTAATTGCTTTATTCCTGTCACCCTCATCATGAGACACCAGCTGAGTAAATCTTGATCAGCAGAAGCCAATGAGTAGGAAATAATGGAGAGTGCTAATGCATAGTGAGCTACATGCCTTCAAAAGCTGTTTGGCATTGCTCAGAAAAGGTGAAACTATGAAATTTTAGTACTAAACAACATCTATAGAGGAGTGACACTTCTTGGATCACATGTTCTAAGAATTCAGACACATGAAATTTCATCTGTGCTGACTCATAATTTTTAGAAAAAGCTGTAGTGCTGGAGGGTTTTTTTTTAAGGCAAACACTGATATTTATGAAGTTGCAAAAGAGGGATGGGTTAAGAGACATTTAGTAGGTCCTGCACTACACTGTGTTTCAGAGATGGCTGAAACACAGTAGGTTTTGAGGAGCATTAAAACTGGTAACTAGACTACTCCATCACCATTTGGATGCTCTAAATCTCAACTCAAGGACTAAAGGGCTGATTCAATTAACAGAGAACTCTCATCCTCTCCAGCAAAGCACAGGATTCTTCCAAATTCTGGTCAACAAGTACTTGGTGAGAAGGACCAGCTAGAACCCTCACAGATTCACAGAATATGCTGAGTTGGAGGGGACTCACAAGGATCATTGAGTCCAACTCCTGGCCCTGCAGGGGACCATCCCCAAGGATCACAACAAACAGAATCTTCAATATTCTATGATCCTTGTAGATTTCTTCCAACTCAGGATATTCTGTGATTCTATGTTTTTCATGTTTTCAGCCAAAAGCTAAATAACAGACATTTTGAGGGTCAACAGACAGACATAACCTGTGCTGGAGGAGAAGCTCCCACAGCTGAGCTGATCAGGCTCCTGCCATATCCTTGGAATTCTGGTGCAGCTTTTCCCTTGCAAAGTTCTCCATTCTATTTACTAATGAAAACAGTAGACAGAGCACGTGACCCAAGGCATATCATCTCCTGTCCTCCGGAATCATGCACTTGATCACAGACTTTGTTTGAAGACACCAGATAAACCAGTGCTTTCCATGAGGTACAAAAGTCATGCTGGGAAGTTCCCCCAGCTGCCCTCAAAGCACAGGAAAAAGGCTGTGGGCTCTAGGCTACACTCAGCTGCAGGCACACAAGGGCAGAGACACTTTTATTGAGCTGTAGGCATAAGGAAATACAATCACACTTTAAAGGTGTTCCTAAGGCAAAGTGCCCCAGAAATGCCAATGCTCCCTGTTATTCCTGGTGCCAAGTACTGAGTCACACAGAGATTAAAAAAAAAAAAAAAAAAAAAAAAAAAAAAAAAAACAAACCAGGGACAAGAAATGGGTTTGTTAAAACTCATACATAGAAAGGACATTCCTTAGCAAACCCTTCTCTACCTGGGCATGTCTAAATTACTGTGCCAGGTTTACTGTATTCCATCACTACATTCTCTTTTCTAAGACATTGGAAAAGCAGGAGGAAAAAAAAAACAATCCATTTTACTCTGTGACTTCTCACCTTCTTAAAATAGCCCAAATTTCTCCTTTATTTTCCATTAAGCACAAACTCAGTTAGGAAATACAGAGTATTCTCTGGGAGCAAGTGTCAGCTCCAGGTATTTAAGCTGACAAACTCTTCATGTTAATGCTGATTTGTATAGCTACCCTAGGTGCATATTTTAGCTCTCCTGTGCACACTACATACTTCAATTCTATCTTCAAACACTAATCTCTTGTACCCTATGTAAATAAGTATTCAGAGTCTGTTGTGTGAGTGATTAAACAGCTATAAATATGAATAAAGCTCCAAGTAATTGGGTTGTATTTTAATTAATTTTAGATAAACTTAGCCCAAATTTTTCATTTCAAAGGTGCTGCATTTCCTAAGTTGGTGAGACTGCTACTCCATTTCCATGTGAAGCAGAGGGAAACAAAGCCCCCTCAGCATTTTCCCTTAACCTCAGCAGAGAGTCAGCACCAGTGCCTGAGTCCTGCTGGCAGCACAGAGACTTCTCCCACAGCTGAAGCCTCTGTGGGCACTGGGTTTGGATCACTGGGTTTGGATGTCAAAGGAAATTTTGTCTCTTACTCTTTGCAAAGTCCATAGGAGGAAACAGCACCCAGGCACATTCAAGTGGATGAGGCTCTCTCTATCCCCAGACCCTTTTCTTGAGTTGATCCAGCTCTGTTCCAGGCTGGAAGCTTCCAGCCCAGCTAAAATTTGTCTAGAAAAATATTTTAAAATATTGAAATGCAAAGTTACCTTTCCAATGCCAGGGTTGTCCTTGATTTTGGACACAGCTCTCAGAAGGCAGGGTGGTGCTGGGGGAGGACAGAGCTGCAGGATGCCACTAAAGTTAGTGGCATAAATAGAGAAGTCGTGTGTGTGTGGCAGGGGTGGATGGTATTTCTTTCTCTTCGAAGACAGGTTGAGCTTCTGTGCTGCTCTGTATAAAAGTAACAGCAAGAAAGGACAATGTTACTTAGGTGTTAACAGGAAACTGAACCAGACAAACAGATGCCCATTGTCATCACTGCCTGCTTAACAAATCAAGTCATTGCATTCTAATCTGATTTCAGAAGGACAAGCCATCAGGACACTAATAAAGGAAATATGGGTAGAAAAATTACTGGCAAAATATTCAGTTAATTTCTCCACCAACAAAATGTCAATTATAATCTAACTTGTCTTTCTTTCCCCCAACAGCCTGACATCTGAATCCTAAAAAAACTAACATCTCACTGATGTAATAAAAAACTGAAAAAATCCCCTTGTCACTGGCAGAACCAGATGGACTTTGCTGGTAATAACATTATGAAAGTGGTTCTTCGTACTCTACAAGTTACTCAAGGCAGAGGATAGCACTCCAAGTAAGCCAAGCTCAAGATCCTCTCCTGTTGGCTGCACAGAAAATCCTTGGATAACAGGAAATTTCCTTCAAGACAAATTGGTTTTGCCTCCCCAATTCCATTCTTTTGCATTAAAATGGAAAGCTATTAACAAGACACGCTTTAATGTGCTGAATGATAATGATCCTGCTTTTGAAATGTAGAATTTCAAAACATAAAAGATGAAGAAGGAGCAAAAATTAGAACATACAATTAAAATTATACATTCTTCCTTGTGAGTAAAAATAGGAACATAATCTGGTTTTTCTGCTATTCCCCATCAGCAGCACCAAACAATATACCAAGAAACCAAAACAGAAACTCTTGCCTACATCAAAACCCACATGAGAAAATCAAATTCACCCTGCAGAGTGATTATTTTAAGCAGAATAAAATATATATGTTGGCAAGCGCATGCTGGGCAGCTGGGCAGGCAGTGAGAGTGAAACCTCAGTTCTCTCAAAGTCAAGGAGAGCTTTACCACCTGAAAAAGACACTTGTGATCTGACCCTGGGACTGTCAGTAGACAGTCCCTCCACAGATAAATATCATAAAAGCATCCAAATTGTTACCTTATACCATTACTTTGAATGGCTGTTGGGGCAGCAAAAGCACAGGGTGTCCCCCTGCCAGCATCTGGGGACCTGCTGAGACCACACTGCTGATGCCAGCAGTTCTTTTGGGGACAAACCACTATTCTGCTCCATGCTTGCAGGATGAGGGCTTGTCACTTTGAACAAATTAGTAAGTATCTTTATAAAATGACTACTTTATATTTTCATCATGTCTTTCAGCCCAAGATCTCCAAGTACTTTTCAGCGAGATCAAACTGGCACTAACATCTGTGAAGTATTCTAAGCAACAGACCTATGGAGAAACCAAGGCAGTGTTTGCTGTCATAATGAATTTAGGGTAAATCTAGAACCCCAACCTTGCCATGCATTTTGTCATCATTGTCAGGCAGCCTCAGGCTTAGTAAGCTGATCAGAGAGGGAAACTGCTCCTTTGCTTATATTCATTGTGAGAAATTAACACCAAGATTAAATGAAAATATTGATACCAAGAGCAGAAGGGCTGCACAGTTTCTTCCAGATGCACTATTGGCTTCAAGTGAGCAACAGTGCAAAGAACTGGCTGTGTCTGAGGAGCAAAATTGGACACTTGAGTACTTGAGTTAAAATTAGACAGCTAGTTAGTACAACAGCAGGACTCTCAATACAGATCTCCAAAATTCTCATCCTTTTCTCTATATTCCAAAACTTGTGTGTGTGTTAAACTCCTGAACCTTTGTATTTCAACTTTTGCAGATGCAGACCCCCTACATGCTTCCTTCTCCCTATATAAACACTACAGTATTTAAAAAAATACAAAGATTCATGTGATGAAAAAATGAGGCTCTAGTTCCAAACTCAGAGGGAGCCCAAAGCCACTGTCTTTTGAGGAACAAGCTGGACTTTTGCCTTTGAGGAAAGAAGCAGCTTTTGACTTCTACTGCATCCTGAAACCAGCAGGAACTGCATCCCACAGTGAAGCAAAACACCCCAAGCATGGGTTTATACAGAACCTCAAGAGTTTGGTGGCAATGAGAACAGATTTAACTGCCTAAATCTCAAATCCCCTGGCTAATACTTCATTCAGGAGGAAAACATATGCTGAAATAGGACACCAGGAACACAGTTGCACAGCTTCACTGTGGTTGCAGCTGCACATTAAAGCTGTAATGCCTCCTAAATTATATGTAGCTTTACTGTGCAGAAAAGAGTCTCTACCTGTTGGCACTGTCATTGTGGAACTCAAGACAGTCATTAGCATCTATCTCCAAGTACCAATTAACAATCCTGCTTATTATTTAATTGTCTTGTTGATTAATATGAAAGATAATGTTTATTTTCTTGTTTACATGCTATGATCCCTTGTTGAAATTATAAAAACTCCTCAAGAGAATGTCTTCAAAGTGCAATCAAGATATACATTAAATCCTGATGAAATAATTACTCCTGCAACAGATCTGGCTGAAGGAGCTCCTCTGGGAAACATACATGAAAGAGAATGAGATACAAAGGACAAATTTACTCAGGAATTGTGTGCTCAAGCAGCTAACTGCTTTTAAGCACTACACTCAGTTACTAACTGCACCCAAAAAGGCCAAACTAAGCAAGGCATATAAAAAATGAACAGGAAATGCCAGTTTCTACAAGTACAGCATTTCTCAAAATACCTCAGCAGCACATTTGTGAGACATTTTGATAAGCAGATCCAAGATACTGAATCTGTTACTAATTGCCTTAAGTTCTGCACCAAGACAGAGCCACTTTCAAACTGGTTCACTTTGACAGTGTGTGTAACCTTCCTGCACCTCCACTGTTCAAAGGACAGTGGCATATGCTACCTAAAGCAATTAACTGCTGTAGTGCTGATAAATCCTCTTCCTGTGAGTCTGGAGGGCGATGATTTTACTAAGAAATTTGGCAAAGGGACTGTTGATGTCCATGTGAGATAACAGGAAACTGAAAGCAGAGGAACTGGAGTAGCTGTTGTAGAAAATAATCAGTGCTTTGATGGGCAACCAGCCAACTGCACTAATAATGATGTGTGTGGTTCACACTTAAAAAGCATCTCTTGTCAGGTAACAGTGCACAAAGCTTAATTACAACCTCTCTGTGCTTGAATGCAAGAATGGCTTTGCCTGACATTAAAACAAGGTTATTTCTGGAGTTGGAACACCACAGACAACTTGCAAATGCAATATCAAACAGCTTGCTGGGTTTGATTTTGTTTGTTGTTTTGAGTTTTTTTTTCTAAAAGGGAAAGGGTGAGGATCTAATTGAAAGCATAGGGCAATTTAGGAAAAACAAAACATCACTATCAAACTGCAGACTATGAATATGAATTCAAGTAATAGTCATCCTCAGCTCCTATAAAAAGCACAGTCAGTTCTTTATACAAAGCAGTTGGGCAGCCCCTTTCACATGCTCTGCTTGGGCTCCTGGACAGGTCCAGGCAAAGAGCACCACAGAAACACTCATCAATCCCTACGTGCTTCTTGCAGAACAAACAATACACTTGGTGGCATGCCAGCCACCTACTCATTAGGCCAAAATATGGGCCAAGCTGGTCTGGACATGGGCCCAAATGAATCAAGCAAAATCCAACTTCAGAAACCTCTTTACTTCAGTAAAATTCATGAGAGGATGGATTTACATGGAGCCAGTCCTGAGACACTCCAGAGTGCCAGATCTTCTGCAGTCCTTATCCAACAACACATTCCTGAATTTACACTTCAGTTTTCAGTTGCGTCTTTTCTCCAGAATTCCTTTCCTCAGGGGGTATTTGTTCCAAGGAGACAGGGTTGGAAAAGCTCTCCTAAACTGGGCCCTTTTTGCCTAGCACCACAAAGAACTCAAGCTCACTTTCTGTAGGGAGCCTTGTTTGGTGCCACATCCATTGCCTGACCTGCTTCTTTTTCTCATATTTAATCTTGCACAGGAGGCTCTCACACACACTTTCAGCACCACAATGGGCTGCCTGACCTTGTTCAGTATCAACTTCTGTTTCCTCCCAGAGAAAATTATTCCCTTTAGGGAATTCTACACAAAACATAAGCATTTCACTCATTTGTTTCTCCGGGCATGTGCCAAACATTTGTCATAGCTCTGTTAGCGTTTTACACTTTCCACCTATCTTCTCTCTCCCCATTCAGCCTCCACAACCACTCCTCTACAAAACAGTCTTACAAGGCAAACTAAACCCACACTCTCATGCTTTTCTTCCAATTAAAGCATGAGAGACATCCATGGATATTGCTTTTGCCTCCAGCTGTGAGATCTACAGTCTGCATTTTGCTTAACTCTTTCCCTCTTTAATAGAAGATGTCTTTTAAGACACTCTGGAGAGTTCTTTCCTCATAGCTAGGCGTCATGGTAGAAAATAAAACTAATATATGGCACATGCAGGGGCACTCAAATATCAAATGACAAGGGACAGTCTCTAACCTGCTCTTTCCCCCACACGATTTACAGATTACTAGGTTTTCTGCCATGCACGGATGAGACCAGTGAGGAAAACCACAGCCAGATCAATTACATAATGCTCAGCACCTAGGGAACAAGGCTGTGCAACAACAATAGCTACAAAGCCTGCTCGTTGAAACAGCCATGCCATTTTTAATTTTAAATTCTGCCTATGTTGTTAGCATGACATTTCAGATATTCTGATGTACAGCAAGCTGCTTCTAGCTTACACTCCCTGCACACATTCTGCACATTATAGCTGTGAAAGTAAACAGCACAATTTAAATCCCTCAATCACTCCTTCTGAGCATAATTTCTCCAAAAAAAAAAAAAAAGAAAATTAGATTTGAAACTTTCATAACTATGCAAAGTTATAATTTTTTTTCTTAAAACTTTGTGAATTTTATTAACCTTCAGAAGGAAGAGAGCTACAAAGTATACTTTGGTACCTACTACAAATCAGTCAATTGAGATAAAGGCAGAGGACTTAACGGACACAGTGCATTTATGGACAAACTGCCACAAGTCAGAAATAGAACTGCTCCCCATTATTAAGCTCCACTGACAAGAATAATAAAAGAAAACTTCTGCACATTCATTTCAACATGACTCATTAAATATTAACAGTTTTAGTGTTCTTGGCCAGTCTTATCTTTCAGAGATCACTATCATTATTCACATTGTGAAAATGCTGAAGGGCTTCACTGACAGGGTCAAGGCCAGACAAGTGCACAGTCAAGCCTTAAATATCCTGAACTCTGGACTTTACACAAGAGTATGCTTACTCAAGACTTTTGGTTTGACCTTGACAGACATCATGGAAGTGATTTTTATCCTGATTCTGAGCCATCTCCTAAGTTTGGAAAGTTATGGATGCAGGCTTACACTGAGAACCAGTCAGCTTTAAAGCAGAGTTTTCCTGAACTTTCCCAGTTCTCAGCACAACAAGGCATAAATCCCCCCACATAACCAATATCCCAATCTTTTCCTGCTGCCAACCAGCTCCAAAGGAAGCAGTGGGAAAGTCACAGCCTGTCATCCTATCTGCAGTTCCAGTTATTGTTTCCTTAATCACTCATCAAAACAGGCAACAAATAGACGGATGTCCTACAATACATCCTCCAGCACCCTGTCCCAAGCCTTCCACAACTCGCAGCATAAACTTGGTTGGCATTATTATTTTTATTATTGCTATTGTTTGATTTGCAGTTCAAAAACTAGAAAGGTAGCACAATGAAAAAAATGCAGTTGCTACCCAAAACCATAAGGAAAATTAAAAACCAACAAGGTATCTGTTTCCACTAACAGCATTCACCTTGGAAAACATAATGAGATCTAAAAAACCTAACTTTAAAGAGAAAACCAGGAATATCTAAATACATCATGAAGGTTTGGAAAGGACAGGCACCATCTGTATTTCTAGAGTAAATTTTGTCCAAGGAGCCACTTATAAAGGATATGATAAATTTGAGGGTATGGTCTCTTTCTCCCCCAAGCTTACTAGGTTCCTGTGATGGATGTCCAATTTCTGGAGGACATAACACTTTCCCAACTTTGTACCATTACACAAGTTCTGCACCAAACCTTTGTTTGCTTAGCTGTCCCAGCAATGTTGCTGAGAAGCACTGCCAGGAAGAACAAACAATTAATGTTCCTTATTTCTGTGTTGTGACTTCCTCAATAAATAATTAGTTCATCTGGATCATAATGCACAGCCTCAAACAATGGCATTTTTATAATGGCTGAGGGTAATAAAGTTTCAATAGAAACCCATTATTCTGAAACATTCCAAAATGTCAAACCATATTTAATATTTCAAGGATGTTACCTCACCAACAGTGTCAGAGCAAGTATATCCAATTTGAGACAAAGTTCATGCCTTGCCTCATGCACATAGCATAATCTTGCAATTCAGACTTGAATTTCAGCCTCTCACTTTGACCTTGTAATTTTCTCTTACTATCTCTTATTAAAATCAGCAAGGCAGAAATAGAAATCAGCAGTGTTGACATATGAGGAACATCACCGTCTCACAGTTTTTTACCAGACAGTTTTTAACTACTCTTACTCTTAGAAAATTCACATCTCGTGTCTCCCATTCCTTATTTCCCCCCACCTCACCAGTAGGCATGCAGAGGAGCTTATTTCCAACTCCTGCAGCAGCTGTTACCTGGATGAAAACCACTACCACACCAGAGTCAGTCTTCTCTTTCCAAATTAAGAAGTCCCAATCCTTCCAACCTCTCCTCACAGGTCAGGCTTCATTGATTTCCGACCATCCTTGTTGCCTGTCCCCAGCTCTATTCACACTCCATGAAGTATGGAATAAAGGCTTTGTGCACCAGTGAGCAATAATCAAGGCTCACCTGAGTTCAGGCACAGTGCAGACCAAGCAAAGCCACTTTGGGATAAACTCAAAACAATCTCCAGAAGATGAGAAGCTAAAACAAACCTGCAAGGTACTCCTGACATCAGCAGAGCTCCCTCATGCTGTAGTGACCCAAGAGATGGTCCCTCCACTCTGCTGCTTTTTAATTTAACAGAAGCAACCAATCTAGCTCATCTTCAAGCATTCAAGCAATTTGCATACAGGTAGCCAAGAAGAAAATTTCACCACACTTCTCTGTAATTTTTCCCCAAGTTTAAGAAACACCAAAGGGCAGATCCTCACAAGCACTGACAATTGCACTCCAACCATTTTTCCTGCTCTCCCAAACCAGTGGCTTCTGAGGTTGCTGCTACAAAATTGTCACTTCCATGTTCTCTTCAGCTTGTAGATTTAAGACATTTTTCTGGCCAAAGAACATTGCTTCAGCAGCCAGAATCAGTGTTCAGGAACTGACTTATATATATAGATATATAAATATATCAGAATAACAGCTAGTCACAGCAGCCTGCCACATACCATTTCCAGCTCTGCTCACTAAGGATGTTAAACAAAGCAAGAGCTGATGAACATATTGCTGCACTTCCACACTTGCTGTTTACAACTGTACCATATAACAAACTGCTGAAAACCTGGGTAGGTTAATCTTTAAGTAAGCAAGACTGTCAGCACTTAATACAGAAATGTCAGTTCCTGGGCTGCACACTGCATGGATAGCTGTGCACTGAAAATACAACTACCTGAATGTCAGCAATATTTCCCCACTCTGTTTCATGAGCTAACTGAGCTAAAGCAGGCAGAGCCACATCAATCTAAGCTCACTCCTTAGGCAAAAGAAAAAGTTGGACTTATTTGCCAGTAAGACACAGATGCATGAAACAGGTTGAGCAAAATAAAATTCTAGTCTCATTTATATTCTGTCAAGAAAAAGTAAGAAAGATATTTTTAAAACTACAAAGTAATGCACCTGAAACAATGGTGTTAACTAGGCCTTCACTACTGAAGTAACACTGAAATTGATTACTTAAAATTTTGCTTTGCAGTATCAGCTCCTGGTGTACAAAAATCATTCTGCTCATTCAAGCTGCTCCAGGGAAGAGGCAGATGTATTTGCAAGTGGAAAAGATGAGAGATTAAATACATGACATGGCTAACAAGGGCTCATCTGAAACACCAGATTCAGACAAATATCTGACAGGAGAGAGGAGAAGCAAAAGAGGGGAAATTCAGTATCTCCATGTTCCTGACTGCATATAGTGGTCTGAACACAAGGTACCACCTGTGAATACAAGGCCTTCTTTACAATAAATGCTCTGAGGTGGGTTACATTTTCCTGTTACCTTCCTTTGACCCAACACACCATCCCCACAGATATACCTTTCTCCTCAATTCCAGATCCCTCAGTTCCATATTTTATTGCACATCTAAAAAATCCACAGAGGATCCATTCCCACTTCAGCTGAGTTTTATTTCAGATGCTTAGTCAAAGGCTTGACACCTATACTGCCAACCAAATAACTTCTCAGGGGGGCATTTACTTATTCCTACTGTTAGGGAGTTAAATGGTCACTGACAGCACTAAATGATGCAGTGGAAATCATCCAAGTACAGAAGTGGTATGCCTATAAAATGAGTATTTTTAAACAGAGGAGGGACACATGGGCTTCTAAACCCAGGGTTACTATGATTTATTTAACTGACATCAGTTCTGAAGTGATATTTCTCAGAGGTATAACAGGCTGATACTGCAGAGCCCTTTAAAATAACACTTTGCAGGAAAATTTGAGATGCATATTTTTCCATCTCTGCAGATGGAGAGATCTGACTATTTCTGACCCAAAGATGGTAACTTCAAATTTCAGTAAAAATGAGCAACTCCTGAAGACCTGCTTGAGACACATTATCAAAGAATATTCTGAAGCTTGCCCTGAAGTCCAGAAAGCTTCACTAATAACATTTAGATTAGATTTATTATATGCTGATTAACATCCATTGAGTCCTTTCCTCCAGAGGCCAAGTGCTTCTTAATAAGTGAGCTGCAACACTGAGGACACAAAAAGCCAAACAAAGCAGAAAGCAAGCCCAACAGCAGCACTAACTAATGATGAGCAAGACACTGGCTAAGCTTTTTGAAATGTCCTGCCAAAAGAACAGATTCCATACTCCAGCAGGAAGGATGAAGAGAGTTTTAGAAAGCCAAAATTCAATATTTCATAGAATATTAAAAAGTAGCATCAGAGTATTCCTGCAGTTGATCAAGCACTGCAGCTATAGTGCTGGTGCATTGTTTTGGCTTGACATTTTATTTTTACAATAAATGATAATGTGGGATGTCTTGTTTTGCGACAAGCACAAGCAAGCAAAGCTCTGAAAAGAGACAGTGACACGTCAAAGTCCATCTGCCCTGCAAATCACATCCTGTACACCATAAACTGAATGTTAGAGTGACTCCAAGTCAGTCACAAAAACGAAATCTTCAATTAACTATCAGTCTGATTTAAAACTATTTCACCTGCTAAGTCTCCCTGTCTTAACAATGGTATTAAAATAGTTAAATATGCTATTGGAAGAGTCTGAAAGTCACTAATAAAGTTGTACAAACAGGTGCAAACTGTCAAATTACATCCCCACAGGAAAGTCACCATTATCATTTTACCTATGGAATGCTCCGTTCCCAGTGCAGAAAAACCACCAGTGCAGCTGCCACTGCTGCCAGGCTGAGGAGCCCCAAATAACGGAGTCAGAGCAAGTGCTGGTGTTCAGGATCCAGGAACCAAAAAAGCAGGCAGACTGGGAGGGCTGGGCTGAGGGGGAGGCAGGAGAAGTGCTCCTCTTGACAAGCTAGGAAGGGCAGAAAGAAAGGAAAAAATCCAAGGGGGAAGAGAGATGCTGGTAGCTAGGCAGCAATGAGATTCCATACACTCAGGAAAACAGAATAATTAAGTGCATTCAGCTAGAGAGGAAGGAGAAAATAAAGGGTCATATAGAAAAAAAAAAAAAGGGAAAAAAACAAATAAAATTAAGGGAGAAAATATTAAGTCCAGGTGAGCAGAAGATCCAAGAGAGGACAAAGTAAGAAGAAATATCTGCACCACTCCAGGCAAGTACTTCAGATCTTTTCCTAGTTTAAAATCCACTGACCACCATTTATGCTCATAAATAAATGCAATACTTGGTATCTCTGAAGGCATAGATCCTCCCCTCCTTGTAGGCACATCTGTTTTAAATCGTTCTTCTTTTCTTTTCCTCATGGGCATGAAGCATGCCCCAGTATATAGAGCTAATCCAAGACCCAACCACTGCAACCACTGTCTGCACTGAACCATCTACAGCAGCTCAAAAAGTCACCACATCTCCTGGGAGGGCTGCCTCTGCTGCTCCAGAACCTCTTGTATTATCATTCAAAGCACTCAGGGCTGACAAAAAAAAAAAGCACTCAGGCTTCCTCAGGTGTAGCCTCAAATTATAAAGATCTTTAAGGTATTTGGTCAGCAGAAAACACAGGAAGTGCTTTGTTGTGCCCCCATTCTGCTCTCAAGCTGCAGTTAAGACCTAGAACATCCCCTCCAAAATCCTGACCTCATTACATGGTCTCCACATTACTAGATCCATTTTTCCCTCTCTTTTTTTTCCCTCTCTTTTCCGCCTCTTCCTTTTCATATTTCTTGCCAATCCGGTTGCCACCAAGTTCCCTCCTTGCTTTTATCTGCCACCTCCTGCATGGTCAAACCTGCTCCCACACAAATCCTACAGCCTGTGTCATCCAATAGAGGCTTCTCCTTCCAAACATATCCTTAACACTGCTGTCTTGCACATCTCTCCCATACCATGATCCCTAACACTCCATACAGGAGCTTTGTCCTCCAAAGCAATGACTCACAGATGCCCAGTCCTGCTTCACCACCCAGTTCCCTCTGAGACTCTGTCAAACCCTCACCCTGGGCTCTCCACCTTGGCTGATCTTCAGTTCCTCACCCTTCTAAACCAGCAGGCATACCCTGACCCCAGATCTGCTGGCCTTGGGGACATTTTCATGCTTTGCATAGTGTTCTAACTCAGCACTATTCATGTCCAAACTCCACTTTCCCCTCTTCTCTCAGCTACTCCAGGTTCCTCACCTGTCCCTTTTTCTGAAGCCCAGCTCAGTGTCTCATCTCACAGTATCACAGATGAGCTGTTCCTAGCAGGGAGCCTGGCTCACCACACACCAATAATGCAGTGTGTAAATGCATGATGCTGTATTAGCAGTGATACCAGTAATGATGTTCTGCTGTTAAACACGCTGTCCTGAGAGTCATTTGTGCTTCCAAGAACAAAGCCTAATAAATTCAGGCTTATCTCCTAATTTATCCTCCTCACGGGCTAACATGAAATGGGATATACCTAAAGCACACACTCTTTGTTTGTCCTTAATTATAGGCACTATTATGCTGCCACAGCAACTAGGAAAGCTTAAGCTGCCCTAAGTGATACAGGATACTGCACAAAGCCTCACACCCTGCCCCATCCCCTATCCCCACAGCACACTGGGAGACCTCTGGGTCACATTTGCTCTCTGGGGACAGGGAGCAGCCACATTCCAGCAGCGTGGCACAGCACAGGCCAGCCCTGTGACACCTGCTCCCTCTCCATTTGCACATCTTGCTCTCCCTGGCTCCATGCAGAGAGCAAAAGGGGGACAGGAGGGCATCCCCTCTCCAGCCCCACACATCCCCCTGCAGGGATCAGGCTGCTCCAGTCCTCCACTCTAAACCCAGAGTAAGGACTCATTAAGGAGGAAATTTTAATTATGTATTTGGTTGCCCCTGAAACAGCTGGATGCTCCATTTCATCTGCACATCCACAGCTCCAAATTTCTCAGCCACCACTCCTGAGCAGTGACCAAATGGTAGCAAGAGAAAGTGGGACTTTTGGGGCATTTAACAAGGAAGGGATGATGCACTGAGGGGCTGCTGGGCTGCATTAATGCCATCACATCCCTGAGGAGCCCTGCAACTCCTATGGCACTGTGAAATAGGGACAAACCATGCACAAGGTTTGAGTGTATCTGCCAGCAAAGCAGCCCTAATCAGGAAGGGCTTGTACCCCACTTTCTGAGGTCACTAGTTCAAATTAAATTTTCCCCCATCACATCAACACAGGTTTT
This sequence comes from Ammospiza caudacuta, assembly GCF_027887145.1. NCBI lineage: Eukaryota > Metazoa > Chordata > Aves > Passeriformes > Passerellidae > Ammospiza > Ammospiza caudacuta. The sequence goes on along the minus strand of NC_080598.1, from coordinate 56,570,703 downwards.
CTTGGGTGTGGGCTATGCTTACTGAGGGAGCTTTAACAAGTGACTGACTCTTGACCCATGATTCATCAGGAATTTACTGTGGTTACCTGCAACTACAGCAGAGATTTCTGTTTCAGCCTCACAGACTAGCTTAACTACCACAGGTCGGCACAAAAATCTCTAACTCAGGATCCAACGAATCACAGATTTTCTTCACCTTTTGATGAACTACTACTTATTCATAACCCAGTTATTCATATTATCTGTCGAAGAGGTTTAATTTGTGCCAGTTCTGCACAAAGCCAGCATACCTGTGCACCCCAGCAGGGTACTGAGCAGAAGTTTACAGCTATTAAATCCAGGGAACTGTGAACTACATTATGAGCTTAGAAGAAATATAATTCTTGCTTTTAACAGGACAGAGAATGACAGGCTGAAGTAATTTACCTAGAAAAATCTTAAACATGGCAACTTATTAAAAAAAATTTGTTCATCTTTTTTTTTGCTTTTTTCCCCTGCATTAAATTCTGAAAGTACCGATAGTCATGGAATAATCAGGTTTAACAGGTTAGCAGTAATATATGCCTCAAGTGTTCCTAATACATCATAATCTTCTTTCACAGAATTTGCATCACTGTCAAACTGAACTACTGATTTTCAGTTGATGCTTTTAACATGTTTCTATGGTTACTTTCCAAGGTCGCATCAGAGAAGCCTGAACAGCAGTTCAGGAAGACAAAAGGCATTTTGCATCTTTCACCATATTAAATAATTTATGAAAGTTAAGGCATCCTCAAGGAAAAAAAATCATAAAAGAATAGGTTCTGAGGTTATTTTCTTTGCAACAGTTTGAAGCACAGCAAAATCAATATCTCTACAAAAGCTTTCAAGATGGGACTATTTGACTAATGTTCCATATGGTACAAAATGCTAAAGAACACATTCTAAGTTTAGATCTATAGGCACAAGCCTACATGAACTGCATGAATGGACTTTAAAGCAAAATGTGGACATCTAATTTGCTGCCAGCAGCTTCATCTTTTAAATCAGGCACTGAGGCATTGTCTCAGTATACAACCTTTAAAAGATGCAAAAATAAAACTGAAAAAAATGAAGTAAAACCAGTAAAGACAAGCTTCATTATTTCCACCATTTCTTATTCAAAGCCACACAGATTTCATCTGTCCACTAAAATGTTACAAATTTTGACTAGTATAATGAAAGCTTGTACATAAAATATCTGAATTCTCTGCCTACCACTACACTAGATCAGAGCTTATTGGAACTAATTGAAGTGTCTAAGGCTTGGAACAAAAACACATTAGTCATTTAGTGGTTGTGCTAATATTGCTATGCCTTTCCTGCAGTTTCATTAGATACAAACTGCTTCAATACCCTAATCATATGCTCAGTCACAGCACAATCAGGACACAGAGTACTGACAAGCTGTCCCACCATGCCTAAAGCTGATAAGGTGTCTGCTCTATGAGTAACCTCAATTATTGACTGTATTTTATGGTCAATCTAATGACCAAATGCTTATCAGTGAACCATCAGGTGCCTGTAATAGGATAGTGACCCTTAGTTTATATGTACCATTACTGCTCATTAGTGAATAATTAGATTCTTTAATCCAAATTCACAGGCATTAAAATATGATGGAATATCCTGACTCCAGTAAAAGACAACTATGCTTATTTTAACTCTTCAGATGTTCAATTACATTACTCAGAGATTGTATATTTTGTTAAGAAAATCTGCTTTCAAAAAGCATATCATGTGCAATGTTTTATATCATGCCTAAATTGACACAGCTTTTCCAAACATGCAGGAGGATGATGAGAGAGGAAAGATAATGGGTGTGATTCACCACTGTGATTCCCTGGATTTATTATTTTAAATGGTTTTAATTCTGCAAAGCCCAGCAACATCGCAAATAATTTAGAAACCTGAAAACTAGTGAGTGCTATGTTTGGAAGATTAACTTTTCAAACCAAAGCAGGTGGATACAAGGGAAAGGAGTTTCAACTATACAGTTATTTCCCTATTTCAAAGGCAGCAGTCCCACAGCAGCAAATGCAAACCAATTTGAAAAGATCAACATCAAACAAGGTGAGAATTTCAGAAGAGGGACTTAATGCAGTTTGTCTTCTGCTCAGTGCTGCTCAGGGTTGCTAGCTTAGATACCTATTTTCTTCTAAACAGTTTTGATTCCTCCTCACTGCCCTGTCACTGCTCAAATCTTCCTTCGAGCTTGTGCACCGAGGGCAGGTAAAAACACCACAAACACCACCCCCCCACCCAGCTGCACAGCCACTGCTGCCACCACTGTCACCAGCACGGAAACGGCACGTTAATGGTGACAGCTTCGATTTATTGGGGGTCTGGATTCTTCTCCCAAGGGAGTGGTATTTTCTCTTTTGTCACAGAGCCCATTAACCTCGTCCCAAGTGCATGCCCATTCTCCTCCTTGCTGCCCTTCTCCTGCCTGATTTTTTTCACCATTTCCTGTCTTCCCCCCATGTTCGCGTGACAAGAAACCCCAACTTTGCTATAAAGCTTTATAACAAAATATGCCAATATTTACTTAGCTGCAAGCACAGCCCACAGAAGGGTCCTACAACTATCTCACATATTTTCCCTTAGTAATATAAAGTTTGTTCAGGTTCCTTATACAAAAAACCCACCTGGAAACAGGTGTAAAGTGCAGAGCACTAGGCAAGGCACAGTTCATGCCCCACCAAGGGACAAAGCCAGCTGCATTCTTCTTAAATCTGAAGAATGCAAGAATAAACTTCTCTTGAAATGTAAGGGTGAACTGGAAGTCTCTTCACAGGCATCCATAAGCTGTGCTTTTTGCCCTGGCTCTCTCGTTCTGCCAGTGACCTACTGAGAATCTCCATTTTCTGCTAAATCCTCTGGTAACACAACCACTGAGTAATGTCTGGCAATTTGCTTGCATGACACAGTCAGATGTTAATCAAAGCCTTCCTCCTTCTGTGACAGATCACAGTGAGGAAAAAAGCTTAAAACTGATTTAATTTCTTAATACGCTTCTGTCTGCTGTCTTTAATATTTGGCTTTGATTTTGAATACTTAGTGCTTCTCTGCATTTCTTGGTAATGAATAAAATACTTTTTTTTTTTTTTAAGCAGAACATAATTAAGCTTGAAGAAATTAAATATGACATTCAAATGAGAAAGAGCTTTGGATGAATATGTAGATTTGGGCTGCACATATTAAAAAATCAGTGCATTCCCTGCAAAGAATATCTTAAAGATACTCATTTTAACCATGGGGACCTCTTATGCCCAGGTATCCTTTTTGTGGCATCTCTTAGCTAAACTTTTCCAAGTGAGGACATGAACTCTCTGTCCTGTCTTCAGAGTTTGTGACCTTACAAATACAAAACTGATTCTCATCAAGGAACAAACTGGAGTAAAAAACCAAACCAACAAATCCAGCATGGATCTCCCTTCCCAGGCACAAAACAGTCCACAAGCAAGAGTATAAGGGTGTTATTTCAGCAAACAGAAACTCCAGTTTTAATGTGAAAAAGGCATTTTTATGTGGCCAGGAAACCATGTCCCAACCAAAAAGTTGGTTGTGCTAGGACCTGTACAAACACAGTGAATGCTGTTTCATGAAAAATAAGATTGGAATACTTTATTAATGTGGGAAAAAAAAAAAAAACGTATCTAGTGTTGCTGTGGCTCAGGAAATCACAGATGCAGTTTCCACAAGCACCCTATGAAGTCTTTTTCTTCCAAAGTAACTAACCCTGCACCCAAATACAGTGAACATTAACATGTAGGCATATTTTTGCCTAGAAATTTTATTCCTAAGGCAAAACAGCCCTTTTAACAAGCCAAAGTTTCAACCACAGCATCTCTTGCAAAAGGAGGACGTAAACAGTTGAAGGTCCTCAGAAGACTTGGTCAAAGAGAGGCCAATGGCTTCCAAAAATTAAATATATGTGTGTCTGTGTGACTATCGATATATTAACTGCATTTATTCCAGTAGAGAACAAAACAAAATCTGCCAGGCTCTGCATAACATGAGTAACACACTGGCCTTGCTATGAAGTTCAGATTTCAAGTGGCTGAGGAGTTTCAGTACAGAAAAAAAATCAGCAAATACAATGAATGGGGACTACAGCATGACACTTCAGCCATGACTCTTCTTTCATCTCCAGGTGCTTCTGGAGAGAGGATTAGCTGAACAGACAGATGAAGGAGGGAGAAGTGAATGCTGCCGCAAGAGTCAAGGCAGGGATGACCTTCCTCAACAAGCTCAAGGCTGGATGGTGCAAAGGGAAGGAGACAGGAGTGGGAGAGTTGAAGCAAAGGAGCCTGAGTGCCAATTTACTGAACAAAACCCCCCAAAGTGGGGATATCCTAATATCTGTGGTTCCTGGATAAGCCATTTCTGCCAGTATCTGTATCATCTCTCACTCACCCTTGAAGATTTCTTCCTCTTCCCTTCCCCTCCTGCTGAGAAAACTGCATGGCTTGAGGGTGGAGGACTCAGCATGGAGACTTTGATCCATTAAGGTCCCAATGGCAGAAGAGTCAAAAGAGAAGGAATAACAGAAACCTCTCCTGAGGTTATTCCCAAAGTTGGGGGAGCAGCCTGGCCATGCCCTTGTACCCATCTGAGAGTCTGCTCAACCTATCTACAAGTGCCAGGGACCAATGATGGATCTCTCTCCCCCACAAAATCATTGTGAGATATTCTTTTTCTTGTGTTTCAACAAGAACAGAATAAGAAACAGAAGTGCTTTGTGCACAAAAATTTCCATCAGCTTTGTCCATCAGTTGAAAAATTCAAGAGAATCAATTTTGAATATAGGAAACATGGGTAGGGAATAAGCAATGTACTAATGGGGTTTTAAAATGTTTTAGCTAGCACAGAGCTGCTAAAGCTATAAAATTCTGATTCACTCAAGACAAAGACAGATTCATGAGAAGCAATTAGGGCCTGATCCAACATACAGTGATGTCATTTGCAGTCTTGCTGCTGACTTCAAGAATCTTTGAATTAAGTCAATGACACTCACTTCACAATAAAAACAGAACTGAGTTTTGCTGACCAGTGACAAAAGCATCACTGAGAGAAAATATTTTGGGTCTTATTTTATACTATTAGACACTGATTTCTTTGTTTCAAGGAAGGTATTTTATTTTCTGGCTTCCCCAGTGAAAGAGAAAAATCTTTGCATTTTCTTATGACATACAAATTAACACTGAAATAAATCCAAAGTAGATTAAGCTAAAATCATACCCACAATATGAAATACAGTAACAAAAGCTGTGCTCCATCCCATCTAAATACTTTGGAAAGGATGCATCTGTCCTTGCTTAGGCAACTAAACAAGAAAAGAGATGTCTGAGCTTCTCCCTTTACCTTTCTTTTCCATTCCCACTGATTATTTCAGATACCTGTGTTTGAATGAAACAAATCATCCTCTGCAGGCCACCACTGCTCTGTGTTCATTTAAACCCTCAGCACAGAGACAATCCCCTAACTTGCACACAGTGCTCTTGGGGCAGTCATTTCCCAACCTCCAGTGTACAGACAGACTGTGACACTCAGGCATTTGACATTTCAAATCATTGTACCACATTCTTTTAAAAAAACAGAACTTTGAAAGTCAAGCTCATTCTGAGGTCAGATTGTAACTTATAGTAAACATAATTTATTTAATGGTATAACACATCTTAAAGACCAATGAAAAGGAAACAATACAATTACCATTGTAATTACATTCTACGAGGGATTCTCAATGCATAAATTTTACTTTAGTGCCATTCATAGACATACGCTTTTCAATATTGTCTCAAAATATGTTCAGCTCAGAATTAAAAAAGGAGTTGGAATGCAAGTACAAAGCCCTGAGTTTTGTTGTTTTAAGTACCATCTGCTTGACAGTGTATTACATTTAATCAACATTGCTAATTACAACAAACATCCAAACAAAACTAACATTTTTTATAAGACACCAGAACAGGGAAAAAAAAAAAAAAAAAGATTGTTGTGGGCTATTGCTAAAAGAACGTCAAACTGCTTTAACTGTTTCTACCAACCATGGAAAAACTTTTATTGGGACATACAGGCCATGCTACTGCATAAAAAATACCTTTTTTAAATCTAGATCTGAGAGAAAAAAAACTTGTTACTTCAGCTTTTGCCCCAAGGAAACCTACAGAACAGCAGACTTGTGGTGAAGAGGGTCATTAAGGACTAGAAAAAGCCCAACACAGGTTTCCTTGGGTTTTTGGCCATTAAGGACTAGACAAAGCCCAACACGCGTTTCCTTGGGTTTTTGGCCATTAAGGACTAGACAAAGCCCAACACAGGTTTCCTTGGGTTTTTGGTCAATAGAGGTTCCAGGTCTCCAGAGAGAGAATCGGGGTGTCCCCATCCCATCCCTGCTCTCCAGCGGCAGCAGAAAGCCACAGCCATGACCAAGGCACCAACTCCACCCCTCAGCAACCAGCACCTTGGCAAAGTCTGAATAACATTTCCCAGCTGTCTGAGGACCCACGAGCAGTTGTGGAAAGCAGGAAAAGAGGAACTACCTTATGAAGAAGGAAGCAGCAGCCGAGGTACCTGCCGAGACCGCGGCCGGAGCCACCGCGCTCTGGGGCGCCGCCGGGCCCGCGGGGTCGGAGCTGGGCTGCCCTGGGCCGAGCTGAGCACTGGGAACATCTCGGCCACTTTCTGCTGCTGCTTCTCCCTGATAAAAATAAAAACATATGCACAGGTTAGCACACTTCAATACATGGCCAGGACGGGGAAAAATTCCACACAGCGCTTCCAAAGCGACTCTTTGCGAGGGTGAAGGCGAAGATCAGCGGAAGGTGGGGAGTGATACAGGTGGACAAGTGTACCACAGGAGGTTCAGCAACAGAGAAAGTAAAAACCATGACCAGAGTGGAGGAGCAGAAAAACATAGAACCTTTGTGAGGAGTAATGCACAGTTAAACAGTTTGACAGGCATGAAGAAATGCAAAACGATAAGCAGAACCCTTTTGTCTTACAGTGCTATTTGGGAGCAAGCAGAACTGTTTATCTGGCTCAGTTATGACTGTCAAGAATTATTTCTCAGTGGCACATCACCTACAAGACCTATCTGTTTAAGAGGAACTAACCAAACAGTCACACTTGTAATATGTTTCCACATGAATAACCCCAAGAACTAAATAAAAGAAAATTGATTTTTTTAGAAAAATATATACAGCCCTGTTTTTCAGTATTATTTTTCTTAGCGGCACAACTGTACAGCACTTTTCTCCTGCAAACCATTCTAGTGGAAGAACAGGAGAGACTGGAGATGCATCTTCTCCAGCATAGAGCATTTGCAATGTCTGAGACACAGTTTGGAAGGAGGTAATTGTTTTGAGATTTTGTCAAAATTTCAGACATCTGTATTGTGAAATTGTGTCAGGTTTATATCTTTATGTTTAAGCCACTAACTCTTTCAAGTACTGAGTTCAATTAAGCTCCATCAGTCAAATGCTCATTGACAGTGCTGGGAAGGCTCCTTTTCGGAAGAACCTGCTCTCTGTCTGGGAGTCCTGAGGATTTAATTAAAGATGACACCACAATAAATATTTGTCAAAAGAGTTAATTGCTTCATGTATGATAATATATGATGTTTCTGTCATCTGAAATACTACTTTGACATTTCCAGCTAATTAGCTAAAACAGATTCCAGGAAAGGAGACAGCCTTGTAATGAAGCGCAAGCACAATTAGGTACTTCCTAGGATGCCACCAAATTTTAAATTTTGAGCTGCCATAGATCATGTTTTACAACTATAGATATGCAGACATGGCAATGGGGCACTCCCAGTTACATACACACCCTCAATTTTCTCATACACTGACAATACAAATAGAGATTTTCTCATGAGAACTGAGGCAACCTGGTTATTAGGTACCAAGGAAAAAAACTTTGCCAACCAAGTAATGCTCAACTGGTGCATGAAAGCCTGTCCGGAGTTTCATCTGGACTCATTCCTATAGGTTGAGTGCTGTATTCCCAGTTCCTAACAAAGTCAAGAAGAAAAAAGTGTACCCAGCTCTTTTGAAGGTCTGTTCTTTCAAGATCAGTACTATTATCAGTATTATGGAGTGGCTGAGTAATGCTTTAGCATAGAGTGCTACACCTAAAAAAGGACTTTTATAGAGCTGACCAAAGAGATCTGAGGCTGAGACACAAAATTCATTCATGCAGATTGACTTAATCCTAGTGAAGCTACTCATGCTAGAAGCCAACCTGGAAACTTTGAACGGCCCTCTGCAAAACCCTTCACTTTGTAATACAGGAATCTCATGAGATCAGATTTCTCTGTGATGAAAACAGAAAGACCAAGCACTGCTAGAGATTAAGACAGGCACAAAAGAAATGGTGTGGAAGGAAAAAGTACTTTAAAAAAGGAGTTTGTCTGTCCATCCTATCCATGATCTACTGGCAATGACAGCCAGGAACAGAGAAGCTTGGAAAAGGATCAGATCCACTCGTGGTTAATTGCTTATAACTAAGTGATGGAGTAATGAACCCTGAGGGGGTCGATGAAGCAGGTATTTGATCATTAATGCACTGAAGCAACAAATGTGCGGTCTTGACCTGTACCAGTCACAGAAAGAATATGGCACGTGGAACAACATGCAGGTGGGTAAAATCCAGCATGACATCTGAAATTCAGAGTTACGTGAACTGGCACAAAGTGCTGACAGCAAGATGAGCTTATACGGCTTCAGTAATTTACAAAGTAAAAAAATCTACACCACAGCCTCTGGAGGCAGCACATGGAGCCCACAGAGGGGCACAGCAGGGACTGTGGCCCACATGCTCAGTGACAGTGGCAGGGTGGCCAGCAAGAGGAGGACCCAACCTGCAATCCCTGGCAGGAGAACATCTGTGTCTGAAACGTGCCCAGGTTCTGTCAGGGACACAACCATAACCCTCTGCCACAGAAACTGCTGTCTCAGATTCAAAATTACAGGCTCAAGTCGAATTCCCAAGACAAATTTTTTCACTCACTTTCAACAAGGGTTATACTAGACAAGAGACCTTGACATAAAGAAAATTGTGTTCAAGCAACATTTTGAAAAAAAGACAGGAAGAGCAACAGGTTTCTAACCAATCACACTAATTAATGTATAATCTAAATGATGGTATGAGCTAAAGCTAAATATGAAATCTTTAGAGTTAGCACAAAACTTCATTGCATTTTACAGCAAAGTGTAATAGACTTGTAAGAACTGACTGGAATCTGTTAATAGATCAATTCCTGTAAAAGCTATTCGCATTTAAAAATATAAGCCATGTGTAACACACATTCCTTTTACACCACTTTTTTATTTCTATGAGAAGTTAAAAGCCTACATTTCTAAGAGACTGATGATTGTGGACATATCAGGCATGTAACTTGAAATACCCAAATCAAACCTGATATTTCAGATGGCAGATGGTTAATATGCTTTCCAAAGCAACGTATCTAAGTTGAATAAATTGCTATTCCCACATTAAACACATTTGAAAACTCATACTGTAATTTCTTTTTCTGTAAGTTTTATTCTGAATTTTGTGCGAACATAAAAAGAGGATGAGGGGAAGCCAATAAGAAGGCACTGATTCTTGTAAAGGAACAAAAAGTGAAGGTATACAAGATAAAACTATCAGAAGACTACTGCAGAAGACACCCCATATAATTTTTATTGTCTTCAACTACCCAATTAATATTAAACACAGAGGTAACATCAGTTTTGCTGCAGGATGAGAAGTTGAAAAACAACAAAAGTTCTTCCAAGTTTAGGATTCATTTCAAGGACTGTTTGCACCATCCAAAGGTGACAGGATTTTCCAGCACAGCCACATGCAGCTCTCTCTGAGAAGTTACCTCCTCAGGTGATGAGGAAGGCTCAGGTATGAGGAAATTTGTCAGGTCCAGGTCATTTACCCTGAGGCAAGAAAACTAAAGGCAACTAATGGGACCCTCCTGGGCCTGGACACTCCAGTGTGCCTCACCACAAAAAAAGAAAGGGGAATTTATTTTTTTTTTTAAACTAAATGCACCTCCCTCATCTCAACAAATATTTTTTCTGAGGACTGTGTGTGGAAAACAGAATTTTTTAGAGGAATTTGAGCAACTTTTGACTTTTCCAAGTATTCAACTCAGCACAGAGAGAAGGCTCCAGACTGCAGCTGAGAGGGAGCTGTGCTTCTCCATCTAATGAATTTTCATAAATCATTAATGATCAAATATAGAAAGCACAACCTTGTCACTACAAAATGTTACTGACTACACTGAATATTTAAAATGTCATAGGGCTCCACATCCAGAGAGTAATGTTTGTTTCAATTTTCTATGAAAATATTTGCTGGACAAAAGCCATTGGAAAAAACCAAAAACCCTTTGGAAAGATGCTGACCTCAAAAGGAAGGATTTCCAAAACTGCTCTATAGGACCCCTTCCCTCCACTCCGTCCAAAGCCACATGAAAATTGGCACCAGTAAGAGCACAGCAAGGATGACATTTGAAAATGTCACACCAAGCATTCTGCACGTGCAGGAATGAGCAATGTCTTGGTGCTTCGTGTCACTGCCTGTGCCATGGACAGGAGGGCTTTGGGTCCAGGGCCCAGCACCCATCCTGAGGACATGGGGCAAGTCAGCCACACTGCAGTCCCAGCTGGCAGCATCCACACACACAGCTGAAGCTGGCAGGGACACAACAAGCAGGTACAGCATGAGCTGATCCCAGCTGAGAGGGCCAAATGCCAGGGGCAAGGGCAGCATGAGATGGAGGTGACCTGGCATCCCCAGGCTGTGGTGGTGGAAGTGTCCTGGGCAGAAGAGGGGCACCCCTGCCCCATCCCTGATTCCCAGCACACGAGCTCACTGCTGTGACTAGGTGGCAGGAAACATCTGCTCAGGCTGAAGCAAGTCAGACTAGTCCAAAATTACACTATAAAGAAGTTGGCCCCAGATGAAATTTCCAGATCCACAGGACTTTGTCTGGCCATTACCATCCAAAGGACAATTACAACTCTAACAAGCTCTTTACACATTTGAAGTGCAGAGCCAAAAACTAAGCCATAATGTTTCCAGTTTTCTGAATATTTCCATTCTCTGGACATTGACCTTTGTTCAGAGAATGTCCAGGAATCCAAAAACGCCAAACGAGGTCTCTGAAATGCATGCAAAATATGTGTCTGGTGACAGGAAAGGAAAACACAGGACTATAAAAACCTATAAAAATAGATCAGTCCCAGGATAATACTGTCATGGCAGAAGAAAACCAGAAGGTTGGATAGAGCTACAAAAGAGTATTGAGAACAGAATCACTAATGAGGGAATGAAGAAAATTACATGAGCCTCTATGAATCTAACACACATCTGTTTATCAGAATCACAACTGAATGTAATTTATTTTAATTCAAAAAAATTGGTCCCATAATGAAAGCATTTAACAGGGCAGTGCAGGTGAAGCACTAAGTGCTCTGGGACAGCCTGAATCTGTACTGGTGATTTTTTCCCCCTAATTTTTTCTAACTTTTTTTACCCGTTTCTGACTAGCAGGCAGACAGAGGATTTTTAGAATTTGCTCTAACTTCCTATTTTCCCCTTTCTGCCTAGAACATCACAGTCAATTAAACTGTAACAACTGCCTGATGTAACGATTTTGCAAAATATTAAGCCTACTGTTTATATATGATAAAACAATAATTTTCCACCTAAATGATTCATGTAAAAAAAGGCTCTTATGACCTACTAGCACTGACTGGAACAAATGTGACGTAAATGTGGAGCTGGGTAATGCTCACACTATAAACCCTTCTTTCCCATAAGCGTGGGCAAGTCCTGCATGCATCTCCTGTGAGAGAAGTCTCCTCCTGACTGACGAGCACCACATAAAGTTAACAGGGCAGCATATGCCAGGCTGAACTGAAACGTGTTCTGGATAAACTTTTTACTGCCACTTGGCATTGCTTCTGCCAGGGCTCATTACAAAATAAGCAGGGCATTTTATAACTACAATACACTGCTGCAGTCATTTATAACCTGCAGCTGGGATGTGGTAACAGGAATGCCTCAACCTGTAGTTTCAGACTTTTATATTCATCTCATGTTCAAAGTAAATCAATTGCAAAGCATGATGTCCCTTCTCTCAAAGAAGGTTTTTCAGCTACAAGAGTTGCTAATGCCTGGCTTATGATCAATCTCTGAAGATGAGGCAGAAGGAGAAAAATTATAGAGAAGGAGAATTAAATAGAAAGAGGAGGCCCATCTGCTGTCACAGACTGGAAAGTAATATAGGCAATCCAAAGGCAACTCCGGAGCACTTGCTTTTTGAAATAATTAAAGCAGGTTTAAGGTTTGGATCTTTACCACCAAGAATCATTAGCAGCCTGTGCTCCATGAAGAAAGGAGATAACATTTTGGGCAGGGCACACACCCAGCTTCATCGAGCACAGGCATCCTTGGCAGTACCAGGATGGAGAATCAGTAGCTTCTCCCTTCTGACTAAGGATTTTATTTCAATCTGACCCAGATCTCTCCTAAACCATGCTACCTGGTCCTTGAAAAATTTATTAGGTTCTGAGCAGGCCTCAATCTACAAAATGAAAGGTCATTCTTCCTTCCTTCAGATTGAGAATGTGGGCAATCCCTGCAGGCAAGGCTCTGCTAGTGGAAAGATGTCAGCAGGCAGTGACAGAACAATTCCTTCACATTTCAGCCATTCAGGACACCCATACCAAAGACACCGCAAGAAATGCTCTTTTTTCTTTCCCTTTTCACAGCAACCTGACCACCAGACATGAACAACACACTCCTATCTGCACATGCAAACCCACCACCTGGAAAGTCAGGAGGGCATGAAATGAGCTACCACAAGGACACTGATCCTGCTGCACATTAACACTCTCAAATCAGGACTTTTCATGTGCACTGCATTTAAAACAGCCAGGCTAGAGGGAACTGTTTCTTCTAATGCCTCTAGGCAAGCATCAGAAAGTGTTGCCCAGAGCCCTCCCTGTTGACTTCTATTACAATAGCTACAGCCTCCAAAGCCAAGAAATCTAGCTGTGTACTTCCCTGGGTATTGCTTCAAATGGACAAATATACAGTAAAAATCCCTGCTTTTTGTCAAAGGCTGATAAGAGCAAGCAAAGGAATTCATTAACAGGTTGATAATAATGCAAATTTCTGTCATTTCAGGATTGGGTTTCCTACAACAAGACAAATGTTTTTCCATTAGGACTGACTTCCATGGGCTAGATGTGTTTCTAGCAGCCACTAAACACAGGAGACATGCAGAGCCTTGAAATGGGAGAACTTGTTTCACCTCCCTGACTCCACAACAGCATTTCTCAATGATTTGGGCAACTCAACAAAAATGTCACCATATCTTGATCACTCTCTATTCAGCAAAAGAAATTACCATGTTCCCAATTTCATTAAAATCACTGTATTGTTATAATGATTGACATACAATGTCACCAAATAAAGCAAAGGTGGACAGAGATTGTCATATTTAATTTCTATCTCAATCACACTTGAGCTGCTTATATATTAGATGTAGCTGCTTTAAAAAGAACATCCCTTGGGATCAATTTGCCTGACAGCTACCACATGGAAGGCACCCACTGACTAGCAGCTCTCTTGAAGAGGTACAAGCCCTCATTATGTGAAGGGAAAACTGGCTCTTTATTACACCCATATTTAGAGACAAGGCTCAGTTACAGGCAAGCTCATGAAACAGCATTAGGTTTGCAAAGACAAGGACAGCTGTGATCATTGGAATCACTGCTGAAGGACACCAAGGTCCCAAATTAGGGATAGAGCTGTGCAGATGACACTCTCCTTGTGGGTGGGTGTTCCTGCTGACCCCCCTGTTTGCCCCCAGTGCTGGGGCCATGTAACCCAGACATGATTCACCATGACCAGAGTGAAATCTGCAAGCCTGCAGATGTCCCAAAGCTCTTTCAAGTAACAAAATGCCAATAATAAGGAATTCCAGAAGAAATTCCCAAGTGTGACTGTGCAAAGCAGCTGCCCCAGGAGGAGAGATAAAAGAGGCTGGGAGCCTTCTCTTGCTTGGGGAAGGGAAGATTGAGAACAGCCTGGCTGAGTTTTACAAAGTCATGGAGAAAGCCAATACTTCTTTGCACTGGGGTAGTGAACTCATGGAACCTGCTGGCATGCAGAAGGCTGTGGAGCTAGAGAGTATTTCAGGGTCAGAAGGGGTTTGGATAAATTCCTGAACAGCAAGTCCCTAAACAGATCCTAAAGGGAACAGACAGGTATGTGCCCCCTGTGAATTATCCAACTGGGCATGCAGGGGAGTGTGAGCAGACTGCAGAAAGCAGCCAGGCTCCACAGCTCTCCCTAAATACCATTTCCAGCTTCACTGCTGGAGACAGCCCTGGGCTAGACAGGCTGCAGCTGAGACCCAGCAGGATATTACTAATGTTCTTATCATTCCCATTCAATCTTTTCAAGAGAATCTTACCATAACTAGCAACAGGAGGTTGTGCTATTCCCACATCCCCCATCAGTACTTCAGAGTCACAGGAAGAAGCTGATAGGACTCAAGGGGATGTCCACACAGCTACCTTGCATTAACAAACTAAACCTAGACCTTTCTCAAGGCATCTCAAGGGCCACTCTCCCCTTCTTTATCCTTCCACTGCCACCTGACCCTTGTACAACTTCATCACCTTGAACAACTTCATTACACAACAGAGACAGTTCTAAATGGCAGCTCCATTATCTAACACCACCAAAAACACAGCTATAGACTCATGCCTATAGCACCTTTCAAATTCTTCCTCTGCATAAGGTATCACAAAAGAACAAACTCATCCAGATTTGAAATAGTAGCAGCCATTCAAATTCAGAGGAGTTAACTCAGTTGTCTCTTTTCCAGGCTAACAGGCCCAGCTCCCTTTTCTCTTAGCAGAGATGCTCCAGTCCCCTCACCATCTTCACAGCCCCGCCACAGACCCTCCCCAGGAGCTCTGTGTCTTTCTGGAACAGAGGAGCCCAGAACTGGACACAGCACTCCAGATGTGGTCTCACCCAGGGCTGAGCAGAGGTCACCCCTCCCTTGATCTGCCAGCAATGCTCTTCCTGATGCAGCCCTCAATACCATTGGCCTTCTTGTTCACAAGGGCAGTGCTGTCTTGTGGTTAACTTGCTGTCTACCAGGACTCCCAGAGCTGTTTTCTGTAGGTCAGCCCCCAGGTCTGCACTGGTACATGGGGTTAAACCTTCCCAGCTGCAGAACCCTGCACTTGCTTTGGTTGAATTTCATTATGTTCCTCTCTATCCACATCTCCAGCCTGTCCAGGTCTTGCTGGATGACACAGCTGACACTTTGTGGTACCAGCCATTCCTCCTCAGCAAACTTCCCAAGGCTGAGCACTGTCCCTCCATCCAGGGCATTGATGAATATGATGAATTAAACGGGAATCAGCCCTGGCTACAGGGCTCCAGGTAGACTCTGCATCACTGATCACAACCAAGGTCCAGCACAGCACCTCTCCTCGCTGGCTCTTCTGTCATTTGGAGAAGAAAATTATCATTAACACATTTCAGGAACCTCCTACATTGCTTATGCCCTGCTGTGTTGTCCCTCATGAGGACCAGGATTTCTGAACATGAGGTTGTTCCTGCCTGTCTTTGGAGGACCTCACCCACTCATTCTTCCTGGTTGGGCAGATCACTCTCTATAATGTCACTGTGAAATTATCTCATCGGAGTTTTAAAGTTCTATTTATAAGTCTAGTAATCCCATCATTGATTACAGTCACTGTATTCAAATTATAAATCCATTAGCTGCTCAACAATGAAATAAAATCAATAATGCACGTAAATGGGAAAAAAGGAAGTTAAATGCATACATTAATGTCACTTGAAGTAGTGCTATTTTATGCACCATCTCTAACAAAACTGTGTCACATCATTAGCAATAATGTGAAAAATCTTTTTCAATTAACAGAGCTGATTTGATGCTATGTTCACTAAAGTGGCAATCCATTCCATTAAACACACACATATGAAATGCTTGAAATATCTATGAACTCTATCCATACATCATAAATTCTCTCCTAAGTGCTGAAACACAAAAATAGATACATCATTTTCTATTTATGCTTTTTAAACCTCCTGTCAGAAGCTGCCAGGCAGGGCACTTCAGTGACTCTAGCAAGTAACAAAGAGCACCAATTTTTGCCCCATGCTCAGCCACAAAACAAGAGGAGATGTTTTCACCAATGCTTGTACTGTGCACATCTCTCAACCATCTGAAGGCCCACACCCTGAACATGCCGGAAAACAGCCTGTTGAGAAAATGTCAAATTCAAAGCAGTTTCCAAAAAAAAAAAAAAAAAAAAAAAAAAAAAACAGATTATGTTCAAATACCATTCTACACAGGCAAGACAACAACCGGGCAATCCTACCTGCACACCACAGCTGTACAAATCAGTTCCTTTCATGCACTACACAGACACCACTGCAAGACTTTCCCCTCCACCCTCCTGCATACAACTAAGGTCTGAGCTCAGCATGAATTTATTTGGTTTCTCTGCTGCATTAACTTCTGAAGCCAAAGGGCATTATTATTCATCTGCAGCCCACCCTTAACCCATGTAGCCCCTGCAATGGTAGCCTTGTAAAAGCTGCTCTTTCTCAAATCTTGGATGACACCACTTCTGAGCTTCAGCCAAAAGCATGAACCTTCCCTGTATGGCAGCTTCTAGTGCTGGGGTGGCATGAGATGCCCTGATTATCAGTTCACCAGAGGATTTGTAGTGGAGCAAATTCAGAGTATAAATGGTCCAGCAAGAAGCAAGAGAAGCTGAGGGGAGCAAAGTGAACAGAAAAGGCCAAAGAAACAAGTTCAAAGGCAAGAGTAGAAAATTTGAGTATTTGGGGTATTTTCTGTAGCTTATGTACATTTGCCAGATGAGATAATGCACTGTGGGCCAAAGGTAAATCCAGTGGATTATCATTTCCACATAATCTCTAAAGTCTGCTTGTCTTACATCTATCTCTGATGAGTTACAGGTGAAGTCTGGGCAAACATTCCTTATTATTGCCTGTTGACTTCAGTTGTCAACAGAGGCATGTATGGACTTGTTTCCTCATGAGAGCTGTAACAACAACTGCTTAGCCTGGAGGGGTGAAAGATCAAAAGAACTGCTTTCAGGTGGTAATTTGAGCCACAAGAGGGTCTGAGTCCTCAAATGATTACCCTGTCCCACAACTGTAAAACCAACACTATGGTGGAAGTGTCAAACACAATAAAAAGAAATTCAGTCCACACCCTCGCCCAAGAAAAGTCTCATTTCCATCTTGTAGCCAATAACCTCTTTTAACTCAGTATTTTTCCTGTATCACTCTGATACCTGGAAATATGTTAAAAAGTAACCTCATTTTCACCTTATCACCCTACACTGGGGACAGTCTAGAATAAGAGAGCACAAAGGTCCCATCAACTACACAAAGCAGAGGGCTGTGCTTCCAGCTGCACGTTTAAAGCTGAATTGCCAACTCTTCCCAAGGCAGTCTGCTCCCTGGCTGCTGGGGCAGGGTCTCCCTGGCAGTGGCAGTGTGTCCTCACACAGCTCCCCTCCCTCCTCTGCATGTGCAAGGCAGCAAAGCCCAAAGCAGGGCATCACTGCCCAGCTGACATGCAGCAGCCACAGCAAAGGGCTTTCCACAGGAACATAAATTAGGTTAGTATGAGAAGGCATTTAGTAACCTGGACCAAAAGGTTTCCTTCTGCTGCTGAGACTTGTTATGGAGAGTGACCAACACTTTTTTTTTATTTTTTGCCACTCTCTTTTCCTTTATTTATTTACTTCCTCTACAAAAGCAGTGAGACCAGCACTACTGGAGCTAAAGAGAAAACAGAAGAGCCTCCGTGCAGTCCCTGCCTCACCATCTGTCTGACATTGACTTCTTGAGGATCAAGATGTTTTACGTGGAGTCTGAGGAATGTCCCAAAACTCAAAGACATCCATATGTCTCACGGACAAGATTTATGGTCAATGTACTGTATTTTAATTGTTTCATTACAAAATATATTTCCCACATTGTATTAATAAAAGGTCACTGAGAAAGCTATCAAGTAGGGTTTTAAAAATTAATTTAAAAATCCACTTGGCATGACATTTATCAAAGTAAAAAAAGTAAATGCTGGAAAGTAAATCTTGTCATTGTTCTGTTTTCCACAGTCAGCTTTTTATTGCATCTTTTAAACAAAATGTAAGTCACCCTTGCTATAAACAAACAAAGAGGCTTTAAGGAAAGTCAACAGAGGCTGAACTACTCTCAGACAAAATCATCTGGTTTAGATTAGGGTAAGCAGAAGACTTACTCAAACTACAGGAAAGCTTGAATTGTGACTAAAATAACTCAGAGGTTTTTCACATAAGACAAATAAACACAACTTCTTTAACTTCAGAGTCTGTGCACCCATTTACATGTGCTGTGCTGTGGGTGAATCCTCCCTCTCTGAACTTCACAGACACAAGCAATAAGCTCAAACCTAAATTTAAATTTTTGAATACTCTCAGGAACATACATTTGATAATTTTGCATATATAGGCTTTAGAAGTTTTACTTAAGGCTCTTCAAACTTTTTAGTGCTCCAACTTTTTCAATTTCTTAATGGTGCCTTTTTTAATATATTTTTAAATCCACTTACAAATTGGTATGTGTTCAAGGAGCCACAATGCTTTGCCTTATAACCAGTGCCAACTGTACATATTCAAGTAAGAAATACAGTGTGATGAGGATCTCATTTTGTGTAAGATGAAAGAAAAAGCAATTTGCAAATAAGCCCTATTTCACTGAGATGTCTTTATAGCACATGGCATGGCTACTTTAGCACTTTTATGCAGCACATAACACTGCATAATAATAACACAGTCAATTTTAAATATACAGCAAGACCTCTTTCTTTCTACAATACACAATAAATGCAGATATTTCTAATAGGCATACAAGGTATTTTCAGTGGTTTTAATGTTCTACCTCTCAGTCAGATTCCAACACATCTGGGAAGCCCAAACTCCCCTCAGTCCTCTCCTTTTCCATTAAACTGGGTGGCAGTGCTTAGCACTGCTAATGGGTTATTTTTTATTTGAGTAGTAACCTTATAGTCACTTGTCAGGTCAAGAACTGAAAACATCAATATAAAAATATTTATTAATTACAGTTGTCAGGTGTCCAGCACAAATAAGCTGCTTTACCCAGAGTTATACCAGCTCCCTCCCCTGCACTGTGTTCACTGTCTGCTCAGACAACTTATCACTGCTGCTGGTGATTATTTTTTGTAATTTTTCACAACAGGCCACTTGGGTAAAGCAGCTGATTACATCTTCACCTTTAGCACCTTGGTTGCAATCCTAGGCTTCCCCTCCGTGAACCTTCCTCCAGATCCTTAATTACTGTTCCTCTTTACAGCTCCCAAAGCCCATGGTTATTATTTTCATTTGAGCAGCACCCACACTACGCTTCAAACACACGTTCCTGTTCAAGAAATTTATAATCTATATAATGGATTTTTCACACTTGAACTCCAAACACATATTAAAAATTTACGATGTCCTGCACTTCTGACCCCCAGCGTTCAGCCCAGAAGTGTTTTCACAACTGTAAGTGACATAACAAGGTAATACATGTGAGTTTAGGGAGGGAGATGAGAGGAATCTCTTTTTTTTTCCTCTCCACAGACAATTTCCCTACTGTCACTATTAGAACTAACCATGAATAAAAAATACAGATCCTGGAGAAATGTGTGCAGCTGCAAGGTCCCCTGAGCTTTGGCAGATGTACACTGGGGTGTGTTTTCACACTCAGAAGGCACTGGGGACACAGAAGGCTGCATCCAAAAGAGGATTCACTCCACATGACCTACCTGGGCTCCACCAGCACCAGCTGGAAGCCACAGGCACCCCTGGTGGACAAGGCAAGCCAACACAGACATCCAAGATGAGAAGGACAAAGCATCTCTTTGAAGTGCCTGTTGGTCTTCCACAGCCCCAAAGGAAGCCTCAGTAATCAGGTTATAATAAATACCTGGGGTTTTGACAATTAAAAATACTTGAGATGAACCCCAGCCTTTACTTTTGTCTTCCCAGATTTGCAAAATTAATCATGTCCACTTCATATGCAGCAGTGAGTTAAATCACTGGGAGGGTAGGCATTGGGTAGAAGCCTCCCACCAGGGAGTTCAGCACCTGTTTCAAGTACCCTTTGGTAAGGGAAAAAGGTATAAGTAAATACAGATCCCCAGTGAAACAGGAGTATTTACAGAGTGGTAAAAATAAATGGTGTCACAACCAAGAGTGGAAGCTCCCTGAGAAAAGAGCCATCTTTTACTTCTGCTTTTGTGCAGTATGTTGCCCAAATGGGGGCTGAAGTCTTCAAAATCCAGTCACACTTAATAAATAGTACATTCAGTGCTGTTCTTTCTACTGCAGTAGTCCTGCTCCAGAATTCCTCCAGCCAGACCAGCTTTGCTCCACAAGACAGGAAGTATTACTAAAGACAGACATCACTAAAAGTATGTGTATGAACAGTTCTGTTCTGGGTTAATCTCAAACTTAAACCCTGCCTCTAACTTCAGAAAAGAAAAGACAAAATTATCTCTCTAACCAGTTAAAAAAAAAAAGTAAATAAACCAAATAAACTTTTCTAATAGGGAAGGAAGTTCAGATGTGAGAATCAATAGAACTGGGAAAATCCCTGTCTTTGAATAATTGTGAAATTATGTAAGATAAGCACTGGACAAGAATGTCCTGCAGTGGATACTATCCTAGACAAGGGCCAGACTAGCTGTTTCCTGGAATCTCTCCAGTCCTGTTTCCTTCAACACCTGTGATTCCTCAAGGGAAGAGCGTAGGGGAAGCACTTTCTGCCTCACCCACCCAAACAACTTCATCAGACACAAGGCCCTTAACAATACCCAAGGCAGTGGAAGAAATTCCAACAGACACAAGAAGCACCATCTGGAAAGAGATGCACTCACAGTCTGCAGTCACTACATTTGGGTTTAAATGAATAAAATAAATAAAGAGAGAGGAGAGATAAAACAACTGAAGACTAGCTTCTCTCCAAAAACTGCTTATAAATCTAAATGATCCTTGCAGATGACTGGATCACATCCAAGCTGCCTCCAACACTCAGAGTGTTTGTCCTTTCCTTAAAGGTCACTGTTTTCCAGGCTACTGAGTTTCTTTGCACATTTCTAAATCACACTTAAGCTCTGCTGCATTATACACATTTTCCTTCACAGGGGTTAAATGAGGCAACAGTTTTATCTTAGAATAGCATAGTGGTTAGGGAAGACCACATCTATCAGTCAGCATGGTTAAGCAGGAAGAAATCTGCAGCTGGCTGTTACTGAATTATTTAGGACAAGAATAAGGGCAGACAAAGAATGAGTAGACAAATGGAAATACTTCTGCTTTCAGAGTGCAGGCTTCTTAGCCCAGCAGCCTTCCCATTTTTCCTTCCCTATTTCTGTGATATACAATAAACTTAGAAGGCAATTTAAAGGTAACATCAGATACCATACATGGCCAAACTGATTCCTAATGCATGGAGCAGCATTTTAGAGAAAAGCTCTCATAGCAGAAGTTCCTTATAAACCATGAAGAGCTGAATTGGCCATTTTCCCTTTTCTTAGCGAGTGACCTGATGTCAGTAGAGATTCACTGGATTTTAGTCCCTCAGAGGTGGAATTTATGTGAATTCACAAATTTCCTTAAGAGAGAAAAGTATGGGAGGGAGGAATCAAGCCTCCAAGCCTTTTCTGGAAGGAAACACAAGTCAGCCTGAAAAAGTAATGTTACACAGCAGCACTCAAATATTTATCTCTGATGATCTTGGAGCTCAACCAGCTGAAGCTATCGAGCAATATTAGGTAGTGTTTACATAGAACAGCACATAAGGCATCATGTTAAATTTAAAGCTGCTTGGCACCAAAATACCTGATCCCACAAGATCTGTTATGTCATCTTTAAGTGAAAACCTTTACTTCAAATTGTACACATCTCATTACTACATACACTCCCCCATTCACTACTTGAAAACTGGTCAGGAATAAATCTCAGTCAAAACCAGCTATGCACTGTATCTTTCTTCTTAGCACAGTCCCATTAGATAGCCACATAAAGAATTTGCTTTTAAAGGTAATGTGCACCTCTACAAAGCTTTTCCATTTCCCACAAGAGTTCTTACAATGTACAGAGAATACGGGGAAACAACATCAAGGCTGAAAATCCAAGTGCAGTGACATTTACAGGCATGTGGCTCTGAAGCAACCTCCTGAGCCCCTTCCTCAGCAGCAAACTGTTCTGCAACACATCTAAGCTGCAGATTAATGCTGTGCATCACAGCCCATCAACAGCAACTGCTGAACTGCACACAGAGTTAGAAGCTCTGCACTAGACTTGAGGGTCAAGTTTACCTTTGATATAATCCCATGAAGCTCCCAGAGCTTCATGTGTGACAAACTTGGCCTTTTGTGTTTTTCTAAAGGAGTTACCAGGTATGTGACAGACAAATAACATCACCTGCATACATGAAGCTAAAATAGGTGCAAAAACATCTGAGGAAAGGATTCCACCACGTGAGATAAGAAAGCAAATTCCTTGTGACATCTGACAGAACATCTTCCAAAGCTCTTTAACTCTTCAGAGCTTGAAAAAAATGGATTAGAATATCATGAGCTGATCTCCACAAAGATAAATATGTATAGATCTCAAATTTTATCTGTATCTCTCCGTATGTCCACACACATGCAAACAAAACCAAAGGAGCTGAATTATCAGAACTTACTAGACAAGCCTGAGGCAGGAAGCTGTTCACTCTGGAGATACTCCACATGCCCTCGAGGTACTGCTGAGCTTGGATGGTGACAGAGCTCAGGGCACCGCTGAGGCCGCTGGGGGCCACCGTCACTTGAACGCTGGAGTTGGGAAAGCCGCCCACGCCTTGAGACCATCCCAGTCCTTTCTTCCTCTCTGCCGCAGAGAAGAGACTGGGAGACTTCCCAGGCTGCCTGCCCACCTGCCCAGCAAGGAGGGGCAGGTCCCTCTGGGAAGAGACAGTGACCATCCTGGGTACCATGCTGGTCACTGCCGTGGCGCCGGGCGGGAGGTCGGGCATCTCCGGGTAGCTGGTTTGGCTGAGGGTGTGCATCATCTGGATGGCTTCCTGCTTCAGCTGGTTCAAGTGAGTGGCACAGGTTTCACATCTGCTCTCTCCTTCATTCCTGTTCTTCTGTAAGTAGTCAGGCACTTGAAGCTTGTCAAAAATTAAAGCTGATAATCGTGGGTCCTAAAGAAGTGAAGAAACGGGGGGAAAACATGGTCAGTTAAAGATAAAAATGAGAGGAAAAACCAAAGTTCTCTGATTTGCTCTCCACTCACGGAAGTACTTTAAATCTGTTCTGTAACTCTCAGCATTTTTCCTGCTGAATACCCTAACAGGTCCACAGTGGATTAATAAACCAAAAGTGAATTCATTTGTATTAGACCCAGCATGAAAATTATCATCAGAATTAAACAGTGGAGCTGCAGCGTTCCTGATAACTGCCCATTCTTCTAATTAACTCTCCTTTGGAGACATCTACAGCACCCGTGTTTCCCATGCTCAAGAACAATGTTAGTTGAGATGCTGAACCTACAAATATAACTTGATTCAAAGGCATACCACCATCAGAAACCAAGGGAAATTAGACTTGAAAGTATTTTGAAAAATTAATGTGTGACCTGGTAAATGTCCTGCTGCCCTTACCTTCGGAAATGATGAATCAAGGGGCATAAAAGCCAGTTTACATGGTGCTGCCCACAGGACTGTTATTTCTGATCTTTGCAACCCAGATGGTTGCAATATTCCCTTCTGCTACAGTTGCTTTAATGACAAATAGATTTGACCCTACAGCCATGTGTGAAGGTGTGACAATGTGCACACTAAGACGCTGATTTAAAAGCAACACCTATTTAGTTTCCACAGAGCAATTCCCCACCAGCCCCTGGCTAGTTCATTTTAAGGCTGCTAAGACATTTTAAAACCCAGCACTGTGTTTCCACTTCAGAGATAGAGTTACCTATCTCCTGCAACACACAAACGCCCTCCCATCCCAGGCCTGCTACTGTAAAGATTAGTCAAGAGATTAAATCCAGCCCTGTCGTAAATCTGCTATCGAGCCTAACACCAGGCAGCAAAACTGACCCAACTTCACACACCCTCACAGAGCTCTCTAAACAATTGAGGTTTTAATGAAATCACAGCACAGCCAAAGGTTTATTTGTATAATTATTTCAAATGAAAATATTTAATTTTCTTGTTAATAAGTAGGACACACATAGCTGGTAAATCAGCCATCCAACATATGCTGGGGATATCCCCAGATTGGCACTTGTTTTTAAAAATGTATTACTTTATGCCAAGCTGCAATTGCTCTCTAGGAAATGAATGTCCTATTAGAAAACTCATTCTGGTTTTAATTACAATGCACATCAATAAAACTCTTTAAAGAAGTCTTGGCACTGGTACTTTGGCTTTGCTCTGAATTCAGAAAGCACTAAAATACTGCTTAACTTCTGCAGCAGTAGCACAGAATTTATCTCGTGTTCAGCTGTTGGACTACTCCTGCAATGGTTTTAATCTCTCACAAGACACAGTGCTGTGTGGATAGAAACCACTGTAAGTATATCTAGCATCACATTATTCCACAGCCAAAAGCCATTGATCAAAGTTGCTCTCTCTGCAATAATCTAAATTATTGTTTATTGACTTAAAATTAAAAATACTTCTGAGGCTAAGAAAAGCTTCTCCTGCCACTGGCTGAACAATAAATTGATTCACAACAGTGAATCGGCATAAAAAGTGAAGTGAAAGACACTGTTTCATTTTTGTCTCTTCTCTTTATTGAGGTTTGGATCCTGCTAAAAATGCCTTTGAAGTTGCACCATTTGCTTATCCTCACGAGGAGCAAATTCTTTCCCACCAAATCTCCCAGAAGATGGTAATACTAAATTAAGACACATTAGTCAGAAAAAAATAGTAATTAATATTTTAGAAACTTTTTTCTATCCCTTCAGCAGAAAGTGCTATTGGTTAGACTCAAAAAAAAAAAAAAACAACAGAGACTCAGTGCTGCAAGCTCTGTTTAGCCTCGGGGAAAACAAAGGCCGTGCAGTCGATCTCCCAAGAAAAACAAACAGCACCGTGCTCAGTGCTCCTCAGAAACTTCTCCAAGGGAGGAGAGCCCTCTGAGCAAATACTTGCTGAGGCTGACACACAGCATCCATTCACAGAGCCCAAAAACACAGCACCTTCCAGCACTGGGTGCCCCATCTGCAGCAGGCACATCCCTGGGCTCACTCCTTTGATCCAAGCTGGGCACACAAGGAAGCACCTGCACGTCCCAACTGCAGGAGCCTCATCTGGCAATGTTTAAATTGCTATCAAATGTCAAAAGTTTCAAATAAGCAATTAAAGCGAATTACTAGGTGAAACAGGCTTCTCATTTAAAAGAAATTACTTCTTTTGATGTAAAGAAAATTAATGACCCCAATTCTAGCTCCATAAACACAGTTTACAGCATAAGGCAGATCAGAGTCAGGCCTGTCTCACAGTTACAAAGAAATCAAGGGGAAATAAAGGGGGGAACAAAAATAAATTTTAAAAAATATATATTTAGAAAATTACACAGAGCAAAGCTTATAGGCACATAGCATGCCAAATTTAAACCTCTTAAGTTATTTATAGTAAAAGAAAAAGGCCTCTCATTTCCAATGCTTATATTCTGCCAAGCTTTACAAGGAGCCTCTTAACCCACACATGCAGCCTCTGTGACCCCCAGCTGGCATTGTGGCCAGCCTTCTCCAGTTGGGGAGAACCTTCTCCACCTCAGTAAGGGCCCAGCTGGAGAGTTAGATTACTTTTATTTTTCCACTCTGAGAGACAAAAACACCTGGCTAATGGTTGGGCGTGAAGGCCAGAGGAAACACAAGTTACTGTTAAAAACATTAACCATGACTTAAAAGTTTAGCCAGCCTCATTAAAGAGGTTTTCCTGCCTGGTGACAATGCCTGATCCTGGGGAGCCCCTGCTCCAGCAGCTCACACCCTAACAAGGCTGGGCTGGGAGTTACACTCTCGTGTTTAACAGAGGGAAGAAGTAAAACCTGAGTGACCAAATGTGTGACACACACGTGGGAGGGGTGAGGCAGCCAAAGCCATCCTTGCTGCAGCTCCACCAGCAGACAGGCCGGCCAAACAAAGGGGGTGTGCAAACTGCTGAGGGCAATGGCACAAAAATTAAACATACAAAACATAAGCCTCTGTTCCAAACACTGCTCCAAAACCTCTTTAGTCTGCTGTGCTACAAAGAACATGACTCTTTTGTTCCTCCACACCATAAATAAACTATGCTGTCTTTGTGACACCTACTTTCCAAATGCTCTTCTTTCCCCTCAACACGCAGGATAAGCAGAACACTGTGATGCTGTAACATTCACAGCTTCCCCTCCCAAAACCCTCATTTCAGACTCAGGTTGTTAACTTTTGCATAAAAATTTTAGATATTCAAACATCACAGACTGTTAGAATTGTAAAATAAATGGTCCCACTACGAACTGAGGAGCCCAGCAGCCCCCAGCAAGGTCAGGGCATGAGATAATTACATGTCCTTATATGAGGACAAATTTCCTGAATGCTTGAATTTACCACTGCTTTTCAGCAAGCAGTTCTTACAGGCACAAGCCAGCTGCCAACTGCTGCTGGGAGCTTAGAGACACACATGCAAACTGCCCACGGGAGAGGAGCTCACAGAAATGGGCTGCAAGTTCAGGATGGCAAATTTGGAAAACCAGGATTGTGCTCCAGCTAGAACACACTGGCAAATCACCCATTTCCTTCAGCACTGGAACATTCAGCCCAAAGCCTGCCTTCAGGCTTTACCTCTGAAACCAGGAGCAGGGAAAAGCAGCAGAGACTTGAAAGCACATCAGAAGTTGCTGCTTGCAACAGTGGGAAGGAAACAGTCTGTGTAATTGAAGTTTCCCTCTCTGATGCAAGAGCTCAGCTCTGCTGCCTCCACATGAGAGCAAGGAGGACCCAGCAGGGTCTCAGCTGTGGGGTAACACCACGTGCTGCATGTGGGGCACACAAACAAAACCCACATTTCACAACTGTAAAATATCACATCTCCAGACCACTGCCCTTGAAACTACAGACATAACTCACAGCAACTGGGACATGGCCAGAGGCCAGTGTCACCAAAAATCCCTGCTACAGCTTAGACACCAAAGTCACAGCCAGGTTTTCAAAGCATGAAACACCAAATTACCTTCCTGGACCTGAACTATTCTGAGAACTTGAAGCAGTTTGTCACTGATAAATGCATTTAAATTATTTTGAAATTATAGCTCAATCTGTAATTTCCCATGTACTCAGAGTTAGCAGTTAGATTTTCTGTTCAACTAACAAGAAAGAATAGAGAGGTTTTTCCCACTGAAAAAGAGAAACAAAGATACAAGCTTTGAATCTTACCTGCAGCTACTGACTGCTAACTCCCAAACTAAGCAAGAGAAGAGGAGGCAGCACAGCATCTGGATTCTCACTTAAGAAGTCCCTGCAGTAATACCCACCCATCTGTAACCTAATCCTTTCTGAGAGGAACTATGCACAGAGTGTGAACAAACGATGACGAACAAATGATGAAAAGTCAAATTGCCAACAACCACCCTCAGTAATTACCCACAATTTTGCCTGGCACTGCTTTCTGCAGTGAGAGTGTATCCAGAGCAGTATTCTGAATTGAATTAAAGTCTTGATATAAATATAATTTAAGAGAAAGAAGAAGCATTGAATGTCACATTGAAATATATAATTAAATACAGATTGAGGTGAACAACATTTTAAAAAGATGCTTTTGGAGAAAGGAATGTACTATCCCAGTGCACAAGAATCAATGTTAATGATTTTTTGTCTTAATTGTCCTTCCAGATCTCTGCCGTGCTGCTTACAAATTAGTTTTTATCTTACAAGACATTGTGAAATATTCCCTTGTATCTTCTATACTGACAAATACCTTGAAGGCTGATGTCTGCTTTCAACTATATAGCAGTCATTGTGAAAACAAACAAACAAAAAAAAGCAAGCACTATATTCAGCAAACCCAGAGAGCGTTCAATGCAATCAAGGGGGAAAAAAAAAAAAACAATTCTAATGATTTTTTTTTTTTAGAGAAGTTTCCAACTATCTGACTAATCTCAAGGGAGTGAAAATATGAGCTTTAAGTCTCCAAGTAACCCATGTTGTTAATTCATTCAGTCACTGACCTCATCTTATCAGAATATAAACAATCAAGGAAAAACAAACACATGAAGCTTTCACAAAAACAGAATTCACCTGAAGTCCCATCTCCTGGGAGTTAAGGGACTCCACTAGAACCTGCAGTGTAACTTCACTGTCCTTGAAAGCATTCCTCTGAACAAGCAGGAAAGCAATGCACATTTCCAAAGGGAGCAATATGTGCAGGAATTAGGAAAAAACATAGATACATTTTTAAGGCCTAATTCCATTTGGCCTCTTTACAGTAATGTCTCACTACCTTTAGGTGGAAGGTTAACTTAAGCCAGTGGGCTGTGGCCCTCCTCCCATTCTATCTCCTAGCAGGATTTCTTCAAATCCCACTCCCATTATTCTGTTTCCAGCCACAACCTGAGGTTGTGCACACAGACATATCCCCCTGACTCTACCCAACCCAATTTCTTTTCATCTCTGCCATCCCAAAGAGTTTGGAAGAAAAATAAAAATCCAAGCACATTTTCTTACTTATAAAAAAAATTACAGGGTATCTCTTGTAAACAGGGCCCATCTTTCTAAGAAAAGCCAGGTAATAGGATAAATCTGCTCCAAACCGCGTGACCCCGCACTAAAAACGACTGCGCCGTGTTCAGATATTGGGCAGCTCCACTGAACTCTATTTATTTCCATTTCCTGCCCACTTTAATGTACTTCAGTGGCCTGCAGTAAAGTTAAAGCAATAGGTGTCTGTCATAAAGATGAATGGTGCTATTGGAATGCATAATACAGTGGAAAGAGGAAATGAGAGCAATCTGGTTTATTTACATCTCAGGCTCCCATCAGCACCTCAGCCCACCTCCCAATGGCCTCAGCTGCCTTTCCTGTTATCTTGCTGGATAGTCCCCTGCAATGAGTTGGCTTTTAACCTCTCAGAACCAGAGGGGATGAGCTGATCTCCCAGATTTGCTTTCATGAGCTGGCAGAGTGCTGGAGCAAACAGCCATGCAGTGTGTTCAGTGCAAAGAAAACAAAATAAAGGTTGTGGTTGCCATTTAAATTAATTAAAAGACACAAGCAAAACAAAAGACCCCAAAGAGATCTGCTATCACCGGTAAATTTAGATCAACACACAGCAACCTGACTACTTCTGAAAAACAGTAATTACTGTTTCACAAAATATTACTTTTAATCTTCTTTCTTTACAATCTAATTAAACAGATATTTTACTTGCCTTTGCAAAATGTTTTTCTTAATTTCATCCAATTTTAACATTTGGTGTGTTCTATAAACTACACATCCAAACCAGTATGCAATTTTATGCTTATTTTTAATAGTGTATGACTTCATTTAAAATTTATGACTTTTAATTTGCATGTTTATTGTTGGTTTTAAGTAATCTTTTAATTTTCCCTCTTGGCTCTGAGGCTTACTATAACTTCACAATGTAAATTCAGTACTAATTTTGTTCATGTGAAAACACCATCTTCCAACACACGTTGTGTCTTTTTTAATTTCCCTCTTATTTCTTTTATAAACCTTCAGAAAAGAATTATCACTTGGAACAGCAGCAAGTATGTGTAGAAACAGTAGCATATCTATCACCACACAATACTTGATGTCTAAAAGCCTTTGTTTGGTTCTACTTTCAGAAATAACCACTTGGATGAAGCTGACTTTCAGAAATTCAGACAAAATCCGCTTACAGAAATTAGACACTTTAGTTTAAAAGATAGAGGTTTCCATCCCTAATTATTTTTTCTTTGAAACCAGGAAATAAATTTTGGTTAGCCTATGAGCACAGTAAATCAGATTATAAAAACTCTGCTTATTAGAGTCACAACTGCATAAAAAGTCACAATTTCTCTTTCCTCTTCAAAGCAAGCCAAGGGCTCATGGGTTAGAACAGCTACTTGGGAAACTGATGCTGATTTCATCACACTGAATGCCACCAACCCCCACATACAGTTTGAGTTCAGTGAGGCTGCCCAGATAATGGAATAGCTCTGAATTTCAGCATGGGGATGAAAATCAGAGCACAGCACCACTACACAGAAACATGCTGCCTTGTCAAAATGCCTCAGAAACACCAACTCTTAATAACATTTTATGGGAAACAAAAGGCTCTTCCTACTATTAGAAGTCAGTCAACACATTCTCTGTTTCCAGAATTACAAATTGCACTGTGAGCCTGGTGAAGAGAACTCCCTCACTGATGAACTCTGACCAGCAACCCAGCCCAGCCAGCCCAATGCCCTGGGAGAGGAGTCACGCCCCAGATGAGATCTTCAGCATCTCTAAATAAATGATCATAACTTCATTTGTCCCAGGAGAACCGTGCCCATTTGTATCAGACAGACCTCTGACGAGGGAGGTCAAGAACAGCTGGACACCAGCCACAGTGAAAGCAACTCTAACTTACAAAGACTGCAGAGGAAAAAGAAAAAATTGCTTGGAACACCCCTCTGTGTACAAACCCTACCATTGCTTCAGCCCAACCATCTGAATCCAATTAACAGAACACTGAGCGGCAGAAGTTAGGGAGTGGACACATTTTCCAAATGAACATCATTAGCATAATGGAGATTTAAAATCAACTATGGAAACCAGCACTTGGCATTGGATCACACTCTCTCAGTGTCTCATTCACTTGTTCATTTTATCAATTACTTGGCAAATGAATACTTGAAGACCATACAGAAACGATTTAGCCTTCACAACCAAAAGGCTGCCCCATTGTGCACTCCTTGCAAGCTACAAATTACTGCACACAGTGCACAGTTAGCACACCAGGCAGTTTTTATTATTACAAAATTGGATTGCACTTATTCTTCACCTTAATTAAGTTTCACTGCCTCAGTTTGACTGCTTCACAAAAAAAAAAATTCTTGCTGAAAAATTTTGGGTTTACATTTTGAATTTAGGAAGTACAGCAGTGGAGTTGAGTTTTAACTTTTTCTCCTTGAATTAAGCAAGGGGAAAAAAAAGGAAAAAAAAAACCTAACAGTAATGAATAGTTAAGGAATGATGAAGAGCATCTGTAACTCCTCAACCACAAGCTGGCCACACTGTGCCTGAAGAGTCTGCTTCAGTTCCTTGGCTTACTAGGTGGCATGTATGAGACACTACTTCCCTGTCCAAGCTGTTCATCCAGCTTGGTAAAAAATTGCCTTCTAGATCCACTTGGGTAAGGAAAATAGGAAATCATTCTACTTTTAAGCAAAGATAACTCAAGAAAAACTATCAAAGGTAAGTGAGCACTGGCAATTGCTACAGAATGGTGTTGAGAAATTTTCTTCTTTTGAAAGTATCTAAAGAGCAGGTGAAAAACATCTGTGGGAGGTGATCAAGAGACAGATGACCCTATTCCACTGGAGAAAGCTGGATTACTTTTTAAAGATCTGAAGATCATTCCCCAGCCCTGTGATTCTAGTTTTGGAAAGATGAGTAACATAGCTCTGCACAGACTTGCTGCTTGGGTCCAAGTGCCACGGAGTTCAAAATACTGCTCTACTTAGTGTAAGTTACTGATAGTGACTAATAGGCATCTATCTTGCTCACAGCAAGTATTCCAACTTGCATCATCGCTACATTAATTTCATACCTCTTGTCCTCGTTGTGACCCTCTATACACTTTGAAAAATTCTTCTGTCAAATACAGCGACCATCACCACACCCAAAACTATCTTTTATTATTAATTATGCTACATTTATAGCCCACTTTCAATCTTCCTTTACAGATACATAGTATTGCTACATTTTGTTCCCTACAATTTCAGGGAGCAGCTTTCTAGAGCTGCCTAAATGAGATGCCTAAATTAGAGGGTGCAAGCCCAGCTACTCCCATCTGTCAGGTACAAGTGGTGTCCCTCAGGGTCTGTATTGGGACCAGTGTTATTTAACATCATTAAGGCTGGTTGAGGGCAGCCTCAGAGGTCTGCAGATGACACCAAGCTGAGTGGTGCAGCTGACACACCTGAAGGATGGGATGCCATCCAGAGAGAGCTCCACAAGCTCCATTCAATGGGAATCTCACAAGATTTAACAAGACCAAGTGCTGGTGCTGCACCTGGGTCAGGACAAGCCCCAGGACCAATCCAGGTGGGGATGAACAGACTGAGAGCAGCTCTCAGAAGGGCTTGGGTAAGAATTGCCTCTATCAGCCAACAAATCACACTCACATGACTGGAATGACAACAGTCTGGTGATCAATATCCACCTGTAACCCTCTTGTCAGGAAGCCCTGCAGTGGTCCTGTGAACACTGCAAGATGTGGAACCTCTCACCATGCAAAGGACTGGTGTAATCAAAGAGGAGCAGCTCCCTTTGCCCAAGGTCTGTATTCTACAAACATCAATCCATGGGGCTATGCCCCCAGGCAGACAAAAACCCACTCTGCCCATGCTCAAAGCATCTCAAAAGCCTTGGTAATAGGGTTTGTAAACTGTGCTAAGGCACGGGATATAAACATATTAAACCCAAGGGCAAAGTGAGCTTATGTCTGCCTGTAACACATGCACACGTAGACATGCCCAGAGATGATTGGCAAAAACACCTCTGCAAACTCTCTCAGGCTCCTCACACACACACACACACAAAACAAGCCTTGTCTCCTGAGACACAAAAGCAATCAAATACCTGGCAACAACTTTCAAAACCCTTCAAGCCAGATCCTATTAAAACCAACAGCTAAGAGATGAAAGGCTCTAGCTATCCTACCAGTCACACTTAACAAGGCTCTTAAACATTTACTGTATCTTACATTACCTCTATAGAAATTCCACAACTGTAGACAGTGCCTAACATCATAGGATACATTTATGTTTCCGCTCAATTGAAGGTACAACATAAAAGGATGTTTTTATTTTAATTTGTGTTCTGGGACCTTGGAAAAGAAGCTGCCTCATCACCTGCTGGAAAAGGCCAAGTACAGAGGAAGAAAGGGTTCTTTTAAGAATAGAAATTACAGCCCCAGAGTGAGACTTGGGCCCTAAAGAAATCCATGGCAACATTCACACTGAATGCAAAGTCATTAAATCTCCCTCTAAATTGAAACATCCCCGTTCCTAATTTCAAATTAGCAGCGAACTCTTTCACCAGCCTGCCTCTCTATTTCATAAAATGCCCATGAAATGCATGTTTATAGTTGATGGGTGATGACTTAAGTTAAATCTTGGTGTGAAAACTTCCCCATTCTTTTTAAAAGAAGGTTTTCTAGCATTTCTAAAGCATTAAAAAAACCCTGCCACCCAAGTTGCCTTAGTATTATCATTACAGATGTAAATACACATTTAAAACCAGCTGTGTAATCTTTGCTAACATCCTTGTAAAATCTTGCAGTTTGTCAAATAGCTCCCATTGTGGACAGCACTGAAGCAGTTCTAGAGATCACCAGAGTTAAAAGGCAGTGAAGAAAAGTACCTTGTCCCACCTCCTGCACATCACAGCTCTGCTAATTTCAATCATGAGAAGTAGTGAACCTGACAGGCTTCTTTAACAAAAATAGATGCTTTAATATTTTAAGAAACACTCACTTTTATTTAAGCCCATGTGTCTTCCAGACCCACAGTACTTCTGAAAAAAATAATGTTTTTAAAGTACACGGTATATGAATAAAAAACACAATCAAGCAGGTAGGGAAAGCAATTGAAGATATAAATCCAGAACTGACACACACTACTCTTTGCTGCTGTGACAGTTTATATCAGCCAGGCCAGAAACCCTGCTCCCAATGGTCAGCTTGAAAAATCCAAGTGGCTGATTCCAGGACACTCAGCACCATTCCAGGCACTCACTGTGCACTCTTAATATCTGATGTATGCTTGCAGCTCCAGTCTCAGAGAAAGCCATTTTGCAGGATATGCTCAAAGATGTGTGTTTTACACCACATGCCTGATGCTGTGATTCACAGGGAAAACCTGCACAGAAGGCACAGGCTGGGATGTTACTGCTCCAAGCTCCATCAGCAAAGTCACTGAAATAAATTAACATCAGCATCTCATAGAAGTTCCTGCATGAGAGTGTTAGGCAAGATTTATCCAAGACTACAGTCTCAGGGGCAATTCATCAGAATCAAATAAATGAAAATGGGACCAGCTAGAATAACAAAGCAGCCCAGCCAAGGCAGCAGCCACATGACAGCCAGAGGCATCTCCAGAGTGGTCAAAACAACTGTCCACAGAGCTTGCCAATGAGCCAGATGCTGCTGCTGGAAAAAGGGTAGTGTTGATATAAACTCAGAGATACAAGATGCTTAACACCAAGAGCAATCAATCTTGATCATTCCCACGCAGCTGCCAAGCTTTGCTTTTATGCCACAAGAGATGAAAACAAACTGCATAAAGCACATGTAGATCCTACATGAGAAATTCCCTCCACCCTCCACTTACTACTCAGAAACAAACCCACAATTTGGGTGTAGCTGTAAATGACCTGATGCTTTTCCTGAGTTAACAACAGAACCAGGAAAGAATATCGTTGGCTAAACAGAGCACTGTACACACCCTGCCAGAGAACCAATGAACTTATCATACTGTATAGGAAATTCCTATCTTCCACATCAATTAGTGACCCAAGAGTGATTGATTTTATAATCCCAAACTTGACTTACAAAGTGGCTTCCTCTGGGGCCAATTTTCCATTACCCAGCATGTGGAAAATTGCATATGGTCAGTGCACTATGAAAACCAAGGAAAAATAAGTGCTATTTAAACCCCAATTCTACCATGCCTCCACATTCTTGCTTTCCTGAGGGAGATGCACTTTTGACAGTTACTTCCTTTCCCTGCCCCAACATCCTATCTGCACCACACACCAGCTGGGCACTCAATCAAAACAGAAACAACAACAGGAACTAGCAGCTATTCACTACAATAGGATCAAAACATTTCTAGGCACTAGTGCTTTGCCAAGTTACCAGCCCTGAAGACCTGCCACAATCCTCCTCCCTCCCACCACAGACACCATTGCTGAAAGTGACCCCACTTCAACCTGAAGCACCACATTTTGAAGATCACAGCTTTTGAGTCAGAAGCCACATCTCAGAACTGCAGGAGGCAATGGAACTGGGCAGCAGAAAGGTGAGAAAACTACCTGGCCAACAGCACAGGCCTCTGTTTGTCCTTTATTCCAATCAAGTTAGCATTAGCTCCATCTATAAAACCAAGATTGCACTGCACACTAACTACCAGGGTAATCACAGAAACAGCACCACAACATGATTACTGGGTGCTAATTATATCTTATAAAGAGTTAAAGACAATCAAGTGCATATAATAAAGATTTATATGCAGGTTTTCACTGACCTGAAACAGCTCCATACATTAGTAGGTTAACATTATTGCAGGAACAAAGCAAACAGTTACATCTACATGATAAAATACATGAAACCCAAGAGCCAGATGTTGTGTCCTTTCATCCAGGAAGCAATTATTTAATTCCTGGGAAAAGATGATGTCTGTCATTGTTTCATCAATACATAATATATCTCAGAACCAATCCTGGCACTCTGGCCTGGGCAGGGTACAAATCTGCAGGACTGCACAGGGTCATGAATCAAGGGTCTCCTTTTCCTGCACTGCCATTGCTTCTGGGCAGTGAACACAGAGCAACTGGAGAAATCCTCAGTCCATATCTCTATCTCCCCATTGATGCACAACAGCACAGACCCCAAGGAGGCTATAAAGAAAGATTCTGCTTCCCCTCACAGCCCTCCAGCAAGGCCAGTTCTCCATGGGTAAGCACAACAGGGAATGCCAAGGAGCTGCCCACCCTCTCCACCACAGTTGCTGGTGTAGGGTCCTGTGTAATCAGGTACTCTGTGATCTTTGGGTGGGTGCCAGTGGTGGCTGTTTCAGGTCAGTTGCTGACCTCCAGCTCTGAGACACAAAGGGTCCCTCAGCCACCAACTAATGGCCCCCTGCTCCAAGCACCATCAAGAACTGCTGACCTTTGGTGAGTCATTTTGGCCACACCATCCTCATCCTCCTTGTCCATCCTCCCAGATAACAACACTCCCAGATCAGCACCTCTGGAGAGGTGGACACTCATCAGCCACCACCAGCACCCACCCAGAGATCACAGAGTACCTGATCACGCAGGACCCTACACCACCAGCAACTCAGCACTTTTGCTAACTACACTACAAACAACACAACTGAAAAAGCACATCCCTCTGCAAGGTTACTCCAAGGCTGTCACTGGATAAACCAGCCTGAGCACACCACATGTAAGGTACACCCCTGAACAAGGCACAACAGATAGGAGCACTTAAACACAACCATTAACTAGGAAACATCCCTGCAGCAATTAAAAGTTTGCAAAGTACTACAACGTACACCTGGTTATTGCTCTGACATCTGCTTAAGTTTTCTCTGTGTTTATAAGTGGGACCAAACAGGAAGATAATTAAGTTTATGGGCATTTCATGACAAAAATGACAAGGTACTGCTAATTGTTCATGAAAAATGGCATAAAAACTCAAATCAAGCACATGTAGTGCTTGAAATGCTCAAAAGTTACCACATTTTATAATGAACCATATATGACCAAATGGTGTTTCTCCTACTAAGGAATAAAATTATTCTAAACTAAGGATTTCATCATAAAATGAGAGGAAATTCACAGTCTGAACAATTGCAGTTGTGCTGAGCACATTTTAAGACATATGGCAACTTTATAATGCTCATTGGGGATGAAGAGCTAGAATTCTGCTGCATATTTTGAATTTAAGACATTTCACATAAAATTGCATATCTCAGGAAACAAATTAATTGTTACGTGTGCATCCTTATGTTGCAGACAATATTTGGCATATGTAAATATGACTACCTCAAAATATGAATGCTATTTTCAGTACAATTACCCAATTGTTTTAGAAAGCCTCCAAATAAGTTTTTTAAAATGGTGTGAAGGCATCATTCAAAGTAAACAAATATAACAAGAGCTACTTACTTTAACTTTATACAGAATTACTGCAATATTTTTCAGCTACAATGTTATCCAGTGTTCTCAAGTAAATGCCCCAATTACTATTGTAAGTCTGTCACTTAAATAGTTCCTTCCTGTTTAAAATGTAGAGAGCCAAATGCATTTTCCCACCACTAGGTATTGTGTAAGACTCCTTTCTCTTCCAGCAAGCTGCCTGAAGATGGATGAGCTTCCAAACTGATATCATTTTTAATTATGTGTTTTTCTCTCATTACTAATTTCCTAAACACGTCTCTAATCTCACAGAGAAATCTCTGAGCACAGTAGGTGTATCCACATACATCATGCTCTTGAAAATTAAAATGAGATAATGATCAGGACCGCCATCACAACATAGCCTGAAACAAGCAAGATACATGAGAGGTGATACACACTCGTAAGACTCTGATCTCGAGTGTTTCTGGAAAGCAGCAGCAGTTGGATGGTTTCCATCCTTCCTGCAGCCCCTCTTGGAGCCGGTACACAGCCAGTGGGGTCTAGGAGAGGGAGATGCTTCAAGCCACCTCCCACCTTGCACGTTCCACCAGGCATCTCCACCAAGCTCATGATGCCAAATGTCAGAATTCAGGACATCCCTCTGGCTGTCCTGGAATGCCAGGACCCCTGCCAGGGGGCTCAGAGACCCTGGCACAGAGCCCAAGACCCCTGTGGTTTTGATTATGACCCATGGAGCAAATTACCAACCTTATATGAAGATCTGCAAGCCACAAAAGTTTAAGTAGAATGACAGTGAATTTATCACAGAGTGAAAAATAGATTTTTGGGGTTTTTAGAATGGGGGTTCAGGGGGCTAAATGGAGGAACCTGGGCATGTCCAGCCTTTCTCCTTCCTCTTTTTAGCCTCCATCTTCTGCTGTGATGTTGGCACTTACAGATTGGATAAGAGTAGAAGTTCACTGAGCTCAACATAGGCGATTGGTATTAGAAAGTAATTGTAAATACTGTACATGTAGTTTTTAGTATAAAAAGATAACACCACCTGGAGGTCGCCAGAATGCCTCTGACTGTCCTGCTGAGCGGACCTCAGCAGGTCAGGAGCAAGAATTTTATAGATAAGAAACAATAAACAACCTTAAGACTGAGAAATTAAGAGCTCTGACTCCTTCTTTGACCGCCAGGCTGGGAAAAGAAACTTTCTAACTTACATCAGGGTTACTCTGACCACCTAGAGCCACAAGAGCCAAATGCATTCCCAGCCCTTCCCTCCCTTCCCCTAAACACTGCACCAAGGAGCACTGTGTGCATAAGGGAGCCAGATCAGCTGCTCCTCTACAGAATATGGGCTCAGGTACCTGTCCTAGGGTGACGTTATGATGCTTGTATCCCCATCTGTGTGTTCTTTTTATGCTGGATATCATGTTCTGTGCCATCACAACTGGCTCTGAAGAGCGAATGTTTTGGTTTGGTTTGCAGCCTGCTCCCCCACATCTGGTGGGACACACAGACGGGGCAGTACATGGTGCTGCTTTTGCTTTTTCTTGGCTCTTCACTTTGCTCTTGCTTCTGCTTTGCTCCTGCTTTTTGCTTCTGCTCATTAGTTAGCTTAGCTAAGCAGTCTGAATTTTTCCCTGGACTGTTTTCTTTTCCTTTTTTCAGACCTACTCAAACCTGCTCCGGGCTGGGCCCTGGCAAACCCCGAGAGTTTGCACCTTGTGGCCCAGCGGGGCCTACTCTGGGCAGCAGCTGCCCCAGCACTGAGGGACTGAGAACAGAGCGAGCACCCCCAGAGAGACTTTCTGAATTTGTCATTTTTTTCAGATCAGTGAAAGAGTGGTGTCATCCAGTATTGCTCATTTTGTGTGCTGGGGGTGCTGTGACTGTTAAATAAACAGGTTCTTTTCACTTCTCTCTGAGGAATCTTTCCCAAACTGGTTGGTGGTAAGTGCCGTGTGGGTTTGCTTTCTGGAGAGGTCCCTTTTGGAGGTTTTCTCCCAAATTTGCCCTAAACCAGGACAGTACCCCAGTTCCCTCCTGCCATCGGGGCTCCAACAGCTCTTCCCACCTCTGCCAAGGTCTCCTGAAGGAGCTGCCCTCTCCAGGAGCAGAGGAGAGCAAAGAGCTGGAGGCAGGCACACCTCAGGCAGGTAGGGAGCTCATGCCCACGCGGCAGAAGGGCTCACACCCCAGCAGCTGCTCCCTTGGCAGGAACTGGGACTATCTATAGACCAGATTAGGTCAACCAAGGGCCAGCCAGGCATTCCCATGGGATCCCTCTCATTCCTCAGATACCTCTCACTACCTGAAAGGCACTGCACAGCTGAGCTGCAGCACTCTTTAACCATTAAACCAGCAGGGCAAAACCCAAGCTTTTTAGGGGTTGGGGGGAAAGCAAAGAAAACAAAAACAAAAGGGTAATTGTCACAAGGCTTTCTTCCCAGCTAAACACTTCACACACCAAATTCCTAAGGGAGTGATGCTTTCAGCACATCAGCTGCCTTCTCATCAACTGACACTTCCCAAATAAAGGAGGAAAATCCTAGAACTGCTCAGAGTGGCTGACATTTAAGGAATCAAATAAAGCACAACCAGATAAATCACAAGCACTTAAATAAGTTTATATCTTCTAAGCAGTCTTAAAATATGTCACAAGTATGATTCTGCCTACTCACTCAAAGAAAGGGGATCTCTCTGGTTTTGCAGCAAAAAGATGAAGATAGAGAGGGACTCAAAATTGGCTTGAAGTGCACACACCAGATTAATGCTAATAAAACCAGTGCATGTCTAAGGAACACCAACGCCAGGGCTCATGCAAGCCACCAGTCTGTAATCTCAGGCTGATCAAAATGCATGTGCTAAATGGGGTAAGCTTATCTAAAAATGTAATGCTAGCTGAATTGCCCTGGGCCCCTAGGGAAGGCCTGCAGCACAGCGTGAGTGGGCTGGAGCTCAGATGTTTTGCTGTATTCACACCATGCTGCTGTGGAAGCTGGATGATGGGAAAACGAAACAATTTCACATTTTCTTCTCAAAAAAAAAAACAGTCCACAAAATGTTATCCTGTTTTTTTTTTTTTTTAACCTGCTATCCATCCACTGACCAGGATCAGAAGCTCTACATCCAGCCTTAACTTTCTCAAGAACTTGATGAAGAAATTCCTAGAAGAACCCTGGTTCCTCTTAAAAACAAACACTTGTCCTAAACTTCACTCAGCAAAGGGAAGGAAAAGCTGGGGGATGCTTTCTCCTTCCCACAGCATCTTGGGAGGACCATGAAGAGGACACCTACAGATCCAAGCTCCAGCAGACCTTTGCTCTGCACCACTGAAAGCAGAGCCCACCTGGCAGTCAGGGTAAGGCTGAATGCACAACACAACCCCAACCTCAGGTGGGAGCTCACTGACCACTGAGGGCAGGGCGAGCCTTTCCTGTGACTCTGCTGGGCTCCTGCTGAACATTTGCTGACACCTCCTTCACAACCAGAGGGACAGGTTCTTTATGAGAAGCCGTTTCACCTTCCCCAGTTCATGTCTTAATCCACAGACTGAGGCAGGTCACATTATCTACACTTATCAAAGACAACATTATGCTTCATAAGCTATTTTTCTGCTTCAGTAAGGAACAAGCACCTTTTATTTCTTACTGTTTACCCATTACCTCACTGAGCTGCATTATTGTTAAGTCTTTCTGGGGCTCTCCTGAAATAGGAACACATAAAACAGGATTTCCTCCAGCTCTGCATACCTACTTACTCCAGAGTCATTAATGACATAGGACTGGATTGAACAAAGACTTAACATCAAATGAGCATTCAAAACAGCTGGGAACAAAAATATATCTGCCTGGAACACTGCATCTGTGTTTTGTCTTTTGAAAAATGCCAATGGGGCGAAAATTCGCTTTCAAGACCACTTTTACAGGGATGTCTTCCTGAGGAAAAAAGGACTTGCAAAA
The DNA here is from genome assembly GCF_027887145.1 of Ammospiza caudacuta. Lineage (NCBI taxonomy): Eukaryota > Metazoa > Chordata > Aves > Passeriformes > Passerellidae > Ammospiza > Ammospiza caudacuta. The sequence goes on along the minus strand of NC_080598.1, from coordinate 56,529,494 downwards.
CACTTGCATGTGGGATGTGCATCCCAGTGGGCTTCAAATTAAGTTTATAGCTGTTTTTATACATAAATCTGCAAATCAGGTTGTCCTCTTTCTGGAGATCAGATGTAACTTAACTGCTGTCAAAAGGAATTCTGCAGAAAAGACTCTAGAGCTGCACGAGAATCCTCCAAAAACCTATATCCAAATTTCTTCCATGTGATAACAAGCAATAGCTGAAATACCCAAGGGTAGGTAACTATCGTCATAACTCAACTCTGAGGTTTTTAAAGTACCTATATAACCACTATTTTAAGGAAAACTTAGAGGTTTTCCTATATTTGAGAAAAATACAACAGTGATACTGTTCCAGGATTTACAGAAAATAAGGATACTGCTTGGGTTCAGTGTTTAGCACCCAAAATAACCTTGGCAATCTCTTAAAGGCCTCTGTATGGGTGGAGTACACAGAAGGAGTGGCAGCCAGCAGGTTGGGAGGCAATGCAGGGATGCAGGAGGAGAAACACCACGGGCTCTCTGCAGTGCTGTCAGCTCCCACCTGCCCCAGGACATTGCCTACCTCTGCCTACAAACACAGCGATTCCCCAGCCACTGAGTAAACAGCCTTTGAAGATAACAAAGCTTATTCTAATCCCTCACTGATGTCACTCCTGCATTGTGCTCAGCTGAGCTGCAAAACTCCTGGGTTAACTCACTGGACAGATCACTCCAAGAATCACTCCTGGGTTAACTCACTCTGTAAGATCAGGATTACCTTAATTCTCTGTTGCTGCACAGATTTCAGAAATCCTGTTCAGGTACAGAAAGAAGTATGTTTTGCACTCAGTGAATCTATGTTTTTTCTTGTTGAATAACCAGACATTTTTCAGCTCACTTCCTTAGCAGCAGGTTTCTTACCATTATGCTTAGTGACACAGCTTTCCCAAAGGAAAGCACAGCCTCCTGGAAGGACAGAATGCCATGGACAATTTTCTTTCCCAAAGGAAGCACAAGCACAGCCTCTTGGAAGGACAGATTGCCATGGACAATTTTCTTTCCCAAAGGAAGCACAAGCACAGCCTCTTGGAAGGACAGAATGCCATGGGCAATTTTCTAACACTAGCAAACAGGACTGTTGATCCAGTCACAAGAAGGTAAAATCAGACTGAGCCTGGACCAGTGTAGTATGATTCTTGGAGTGATCCTCTCCAGGGCCAGGAGTTGGGACTTGTGAGTCCCTTCCAACTCAGGATATTCTATGATTCTAGCAAGAGAAATTAAAATAAAAATTGTAAAAATAAAACAAAAAAGCAGGGACTTCCAATGAATCACCTCAGAGGACAATGTCTTTGTGTTCTCACTTGTGTTCACTTACCAGAGTTAAGTGTTCTGCATTTCAGTTCTTTAACTATCTACTCCACACTTCTCACTGCACCCAATCCTCCAAGAGCCAAACCCTCCCACAGGAATAAAACACTCAGTGAAGAACTCAGGGTGAGTCAGGAAAGCCAACCCTGTATATAACACATCTTTCATGTCTTCAAAAGACTTGGCAATAAGAAGCTTAAACCCAACTAAATTCTTACAGCATAAACAGAGCTATTTTACTCTTGAGCTGCATGTGCTTATGAGCAGCCATGACCAGAATAATAAAAGAACAAAGAGCACAAATCTGAGAACAGGAGCTCAAGTTGTGTCTGAATGTTCACACTCCCTGTCAGTCCCAAAGGCAAGTTTCTTTTGGAAAGCCTGAATATTGTCAGCCAGAGGTTTTTGCCTCTTCAGTAAGCTGCATCTTAGTTACAACAAATAGATCCTGGCACTATTTCCACACACAGACATAAACAGGTAATTATGTTCCCACTGAACAGAAAAATGAAGAGGACGTGCTGGAGAAAAGCAGACGGAGGTAATGATACCAACACAGAGAGATGGACTGGGAACACAGACATTGACCAGTTCTGCAGCCTGGCTTCCTCTGCAATTCACCCATGTAAATCAACTGGAACTGCACAGAGCAAACAGGCTTCATTTTCCACCTGTTAACACAGGTTATTGATTCCTCTGTCAATAAAAGAACCACGATGCAAACTGCTATGAAATGAAAATCCAGTGTCGCATGCAACCGGAGACAGAAGTAGGGAGATGTACATTCAGGATAATGTATTGCTGGAAATACTCTTCCCTAAAACCAGCCACGGCTCCCCAAAGGGTTGTTACCAAAGACATGACCACTTCCCACTGCCAAACTGCCCTTAGGGACCCAGTAACACTCAGCCAGGGTGTTGCTCCTCGTGACCAACTGAGCAAACGCTGAGCGCAAACTCCACCTTCCACACAAAAATCAGAGAAACCCATTCACAGCCTGTGTTTCACGACATGTCAGCATGAGAAACTCTCTCAAGCACACAAATATTCTTCTAATCATTTAGCTCTTGGTGGATGTCTCAGATTTTAAACTTGAATAACAAGCAACTTCAGCAGAGGTCAGTCAAGCAGCAGTAAGGCTGCTCGAGGTGGCAGGTTTAAAGCATCTCATGTGTACAAGAGTACAAGTATGAAATTCAGAAAGAGCCCCCAGGGATCCCAATGCAAGACATGAAGATGTAATTAAAAACCATAAATCCATCAAACGAAAAATATGTAAACTTAATACATTAACTCATATATTTTTCTTCCTTGAACACATTTGTCTTGCTCTACACTCATTTGGAGCCTACAAATAAAAAATTAAAAGTATCAGAAGAAATATTTCTTCATATGTAAAAAGCAAGTATCAATAATAAATGCTTTTTACTTTATTCTTACAGGTAATTGCTGAAAGAAGCTCTCTCAGCAGTCTGCTCAGATTCTGTGCATATTATGAATTATTTCAGCTGTATCTCCTCTTTACAAAATCCACAAAAGGACAGTATCTTACAGCGTTTCCATGCCACTTAATCATCTACACAAAATTACCCTTGTGAGAGCTTGTTGGAGGAATGTCAAATGTATTTGCCTGCCTTTGCAACAAAATCTTCAGAGAAAGACAAATAGTTCACAGCTTACAGTTACACAAGTTACACTAACACCTGAACATTTTAACTGCAGATTCTGGGTTCAACTTTGAATTTCAAGCTACAGGCAAAATAGTTATAGGCCAAATCCTGCCCCATGTCTGGCCCACAGCACAGTTTTCAAGACATCTTATAAAAGCTCTGCAGTGCCTGTGGATCATACTAAGTCTAAGGAACATCATCTAGAAAGCGTATTTGGGACAAACCAGCCCTTCCATCTTCTGCTCACTGACCAGAAGCAGCACCACGTATTGCCCAGAAATGACAGTGGCAAAGACATTTATCCCTCACCTCCATCCTTCAAAGGCCAAATTTTGTAGAGCAAATTTGTGTCTTGTGATTAATGAGTGTTTCCTTGGAACCAGGTTTCCCAGGGCAGCACTATGGGAACACCATGGGTGACCCAAAAGGAGCAGAGTAATTGAAACAAGGATGGCCACACTTCCTGATCACACAAGCCACTCGTTAGTCCTCAAGTTTCTGACAATTGTAAAGACTGTCACATTACACAGAGTCTCTAGAGACAGCTCCTGCTGCCCTGTTTTGGGGTGGGAATTGGACATGTGCCACCAGGCTGGCATAGTGCCATTGATCTCAACCACTTCAGCAGTGTCACCTCCTCCAAAACACCCAGCAGCACCACTCTGCTGAAGGCCATGTGACGTACCCTGGGCATAGACACCATTCCTGAACTCCTCAGGAGCCACATGAAAGCCATGCAAAAGCACCAGGCAACCCCTAGAAAGAAATTTTTACTTGATAAAGCTATATGCAAGCTGCAGGAAACTGCTCCACTCTGAGATCAAGGAGAAAAGCAGCAATGTCAAAAGGAGTAAATACGTGCTACAACATACAATACAGTGAGAACAACATAAGGCAATAAAAACAGAATACAATACAAACTGAGTAGATTTAACATCCCAAATGAGTTCAAACACAAAGCCAAACGCTGCCCACGTACAGAACAATCAGCACTGATCAATTTATACACACAGACAGCAACAAAAACCATATTGTAACAAATTATATGTTGCAATAAAGCAGGAAACACATTTAAACATAACCTTTTGACTGCTGTGAGAACCAGTACCAATTCTTCTCTTTCACCTTTCATGCTGAAAGCCAACTCAATGCCCAGCCTAGCCAGAAGTATCACATTTCAGTTTTGTACAGAAGGCCTCCCATCCCATTCACCCAGCACTGTAAAATCCCTCAGCAATATCAGGGGAAGATTTGCTAAGAGCAAAGTGAAAATTTATCATCTTCCCACAGCTGTCCAGTGTTCCAGTCAATCCTGCCCAGGTATTGATGTTTGGTAATAGCAGCCCAGCCCCAGCCAAAACTCTGAGCAGCTTGCAAACTCCAGGAATGCTGATCAAGGACAAACTGTAAGACTTGACTCAAAGAAGGAGGTTGTGCTCACCTAAGCCTCTTTTTGTGAGCAAGAGCTGAGACTTCTCTGATTCACTATACAGCAGTCCAACTCTTGGTGATAAAACAAGCACACAACAATGGCATTATGCTGCCTAAAATAGGTGGATATATTTATACTAAACATTTTTTGTCCAACGTGAGAATGAACATCTGCCAGCTAGGTCTTAAAGGCTCAAGCAGCTTCAAAGCAAAGTCAGTCCAAAGAATTATATGCCAAAGATGTACATTCCCTTTAGCCTATCCTAGAGAAGAACACATTACTCCAGCTAAGTGACATATTCCCACCATATTCCAAATGATAGCAATAATAATTTGAAGCTTTGCTCTTAAGTTCCTCTATAAAATTTAGCTTTTTTTTCCATTTAAAAGTGAAACATTTTTATTGAAAAACTAATAATTAATACACCTTGGCACAAACTTCAACAGCAGTAGGAGGGACTGAAGCCACTGAGAGCCCCCAGTTTACAAGGCCACATCACATTTCCACAATCAGCTTTCCAGTTCCATCACAGGGAGGCATTGTACAGCATGCAGATAAAACCCTTTTAGGTACTATCAGCACAGCTCTAACCCCTGCTCCCTGAGCTGATCTGACACCTGCTGCTTACTGAAGCTCCATTTCAACTTAACACACACCACAGACCTTCAGTCTCCTTCCACAGCCTCACCACTCCTCTCCTGGTAAGCTAGCAGATTTTCAGGACTACCTGTTACTGTCTTTACAGTTTACCTGAAGTCTCTGCGTTTTTTAGCTCTTTCTGCTGTTGCAGTGACCCCAATTCCAGAAACCCCTCCCCAACACCTGACCTCAAAGCTCAGTTGGAAGTCAGAGCCCACAATTTTCTGTGTCCCTGTGCTATGTATTCTTATTATGCACATTACAGGAGCAATCAGCTGTACTAACAGCAGCACTGATGATATTTAATGCCATACAAGCAAGAGAGAGTCCCCACCACAAAAAAAGTTTCACTGCAAGTGAACAAAAGATGGAAGCATTTTCTCTTTGCTGAGCAAAGGAGAAATTAAGCCCCTTAAACTTCTTAGCCAAATTCACAAACTCAGTGACAGATGCAGGGATTAATTCAGATTTTGCATCCCTGCAGTGGGACAATTCCTGTTAACAGAGGCAGCAGGAGGTACGATTCTTCTTGAAGTAAGGCCCCATTTTTCTCCCTTAAGTCACTATACAAAATTAGTAGACACTTATAAAAGAAGCCAGGCTGGTTCCAATCACAAGGCCAGTCAGCAAAAGACAAGATTCCCACCTTTCCAATGATGTCTTCTACTTGGGAATGTACTGGACACGTAAATACAAAATAACTATTCCAGTGCTGCAGGTTTGTGGTCAGAGGACAAGGAGACAAATCCAGACAAGTTAAATTCCACTGATTTCCAGTAAATAATAAAGAGCAGATACAGTACTTCCAACTGGACAGCTGCCTATACTCAGTGTGACCAATATCCAAATAGATCTATTCCTGAAGGTAATCCAATGCTGAGAAAGAAAACAGCACTGGCATGGAAAAATATTCCATAAGACGTGCAGACACTTTCGGAGAGGTTCTCCCTGTCTAAGCAAGGTGAAGCAAAAGCTTTGCTCACTTTTCATGACAAAACGTTCATCTGCCAGCTGAAAACCCAAAAACTAGCTGGCTGTTCCCTACATCAGCATCTTCACTGTGGCAAGGACAACTCAGGCCCAAAGAGTGCAGCTATTTTGGGGTACCTGAGCAGCAGGAGACACGTGCAGCAGCTGTGAACATTGTGGGTAATCCTGGTCATGGAGGGGGGAAAAAAGGAAAGAAAATCCTGGTGGTTTCAGTCATCCCCACTCCTATACCCTGCAGTGCCAGGTCCACAGCAGCAGCCACAATCAGCTGCTGTGAGCCAGGGATGAGGAGGAGGATGACTATTGCCTCCAACAACCTCATTGTTAACAAGTCAGAGGTTGGGATCACTGTAGGTGGAAACTCTTGGCAAAAACAATAAAGCAGCTACTACATATTTCAACAGGTTCAAAGTAACCTCAGATGTTAGCAGCAGATGCTCTTTTCCACCCCCTGGGATTTTGAAATGGTTTATGTGTTTCCTCCCTTTCCCCTAATAGGGCAGGGTGCTGAAGGAATTAGCCAGAGAAAGAGCCAGAGAAGCACTAATTACCCTCAGCTCCTGGGGAGACCACAGCACCTTCAGCTAATCGTGCAATCCCCACTCCCCCACTCCAGATCCCCCAGAGAGAAGGTCTCTTGCCTCCAGCATCCAAACTGCAAGATAATCCCTCTCACCTGTATTTTAAAAGGGCATGCCTGAAAATCCTGAGTGTCTCAAGCCAACTGATTGCAATTGGTTTCCGCAGCCTGTGCTGTCACAGGGAACAACTGCACTGAGCCAGAGAGGGGAACTGCTCGTGTCAACACATCTGACACAGGGCTGTCACTAACCCTGTTATTACACTGCACACCTACCTGAAATCCACATCTGAGCTCATTGCCTGGAGCACTCCACAGCCAAGTCTCTGCAAGAGTCTCACAAAATTAAATATTAAATGTGCGTCTTAAAAAAATGCCCCGTAGTTTCATATTTATTAGCTAAGACATTGCTTTTCCACTTACACATTTTTCACATGTTAAATATAGAACATTTTAAGGGTGCATTTAGTGCTTGTGAAGAGCCATGAAAATTGGGTTCCTCTAGAGAGCAATCTTTAAAAGACAGCTCTCCCACTCTATTCCCCTTATCCATATCAACCCAGACGCAGAGAGACCTCCCACAAAAATAAAAGAGCCCCTAAGTAACAGAGGACCCCAAACTTAGCCAAGACTCAGCTGTGTCACCACTGTGACTCCCAAATTCCAGGCAGTAAGGGCTACCCCAGCAGTGAGGGTTGACACACTAACAGAAAACAATGAGCACAGGCAGGAAAACTCAGCAGGGACTGCTCCTGAAAGCTTAGACCAACTCCACATACACCTCAAGTGCTGCAAGAAGCCCCCATATGCTCTGAATCCTCATTCTTTCAGGGAAGCACAGCCCTGCAGGCAAACACAGGACACAGAGCCCTCTCCCAGGGTCCTCCACATGCAGCACAGGATCCTGGAGCACCCAACAGTGCACAGTGAGGAGACAGGTACTGCAGCCAGGGATCACATTGCCTCAATTCCTGCTGATAGCAGGCCATCACAGTGGCCATGGTGGGAATTACAAAGCATCCCTGACTCTCACACATCAAAGACTACAGCCCTCAATCCCATGCTTGTCCTCTCAGCCTGGTTTTCCAAAGCACTAAGAACTACTGCACAGTCCTTCTTTCCATCCTTCTTACTTAGGGCCTTTCTCAACAGCTTTTGAACCTGTCAAATGATCTAAAATTGAGGTACAAGGCTCAGAACAAATTCCTACAACTTCCACAAACTGTGAGAGAAATTGGGCAGTATCCACATGTTATTAGTTCCTTGGTAGAAGCCAGATGTCCAAGCACCAGCTTAATGTCAACCAACCAGTGTGTGCAGCTACAGAGAAGATGCTGCCTCTTGTGGAGTCAGCTGGGACAAGGATGGAACAACTGGGATTAATGCAGAAGGATGGGGAGAACAAATGCAGTGAACATCCATCCTACCAGACCCTCCTTCCCTATTCTGCTGCTGGTGGGAACGGGGGGGGGGGAGTTATTTAGCACACAGGAGAAACCCATAACAAAGAGCCTGCCCATCCCAAAACTCTGTTCTTCATCTCCCCTCCAGGTGATGCAATCAGCAGCACACACAGCTGTGCCACCAAGAGATAAACACTTTGACAGAAGGAGGAGTGATGGGAGCTCACTCCAGCACTGCCTGGCACGTGCACAGATAAGACACATCCATGCAAACAGTTCATCTGAAGCCAACGCCGTCTTCCTTTCTTTCCAAGAGCACCAGCTCTTGTAAAAGCTCTTCCTCCAGCTCTGGCTGGTGTAACACTGAGCCCTGACATGGATACAGCAGGCTAGGACTTGCTTAGCTCCCTCCAATGATTCATGGTTCATCAGCAACAAAGGCTTAACCTGTCCTGGTCACTGAGGCTCCCTGCACACCAGATCTGGCAGATCCTTTGTACCCAGCTGCATTTACTGGGCAGCTGGGAATACAGGACTTTTGAGGTATTGAGGAACAAAAAATTGTCAACTCCACCAGCAACAGAGCCACAAATAGAGCCACACTCTCTCTTCTTTGTCCTTCAGGCCCTTGGAAGCCGTTCAGTTGTGTGCCTTGTGTAACACACAGTGCAGATAATGCAATGGGGGTAAAAATTTAAATCAAAACAGAACAGGGAAGAAAAGAAGCTCCTAAAAACTAAGGCAGCAAGAACTTCCTGAACTCAAGCTGTAATACAAAATTAATGCTTCTGCCCTGTTTAATGCTGCCTCTAGCACCTGCCTGCACTGGCAGTAGGTACAGCATAAACTGCTCAGACTGGGGCTGTCTGGGGTGTCAGTGGATAGAAACAAGTGAAATGTGGTGTCTGAATCCCTGGGCTGGGAGAAACATGATCAAAGCTAACCCCTTTCAAAGTGAACTTCTGCTGGTCTTGGCCTCCTTTCAATACCAATAAAAAATTCTTTCAATACAGTATACCTGGGCACAAGCATTACTTTTCTACAACCAAAATATTTACACCAGCATAAATCCCTTCTGTGGGTGTAGTTGTATCCATGTGTGTATTCCTAACACCAGGAGAGCTTTTTTCCTCTGCTCATAAGAGATTAGCTAAAACCATTTTACAGTAGCTGTATATCCTTAAGGCTATTGCCTGTGCCAGAGGCTCACAACAGAGTTCACCTCCAGAAATGCAGCTACAGGAGCACATCTCTCATATTGAACACTCCCTGCCTCTCCACTTCCTTGTGGAAACACACACCTCAGTCTGACATCACCTCTGCAGAAATGACAGCATGTCTGGCTTTTACCTAACAAGGGCAATCACACAGATTGATTAATTAGCATTTGTGAAACACAACGAAGAATTTAGGTGCTAAGAAATATTATTACTAATTTAATTTACATCCCATTCAGCCCTCAGTGTCTCCCTGAAACTGCCAACAATGATGCCAATTAGTGGTAATTGTGGTTTGTGACAAGGCTATTTGCCAGCTGGGAGTGAAACACAGACCACCAACTCATTTCCCATGGATTGTCCCACAGCTGCCAAGAGCAACAACTTCCAGCACAGCAACCTGCTCCCCTCTGGCAGTAGGAGATGCTGTATCCCATTACCAACTCTCCAAGGACACAGCCTGCAAAACTTTCAATTAGGGATAAACCAAGACACCTTGTTTTTCCCTCCTACATTAGTTCAGTACATAACCCAGTAACTGATGCCAACACTGCAATACCAAAATGTTAATCTGGGATAATTTCAGATTAAACTTTACTTGGCCCCCATCCACACTTAATGAAAATCACATTTTGATTCACACACAGGCCTCACTGTGGTAGAAAACTGTAAAGGCAGCAGCAGTAAACTGAAGGGAATTGAGAGTGTAGGATGCAGTAAATCTTTTGCTTGGGAGACTGTTTAAAGAGTTTTAACCTAAGCAAAGAGGTGTATCTTTTTATCAGCTGTCCACAGAGTTTTGGAGGACTTTGAAGAGACACAAACAACTAACAGTATTCTGTAATCAATGCACATCATCTGACAATGAAACTTTAAATTATTTCTATATTTTAAATATGCCTAATTGAAAGAATAGCAACACAAACTGTATGAATCATAGCCCTCTCAAGTAATTAGATTTGTTATCCCTGCAGACTGCAAACAGTACCTTGGTTTTCTATTCTAATATGAATTCAATCCCTTGTCAGCTGCCCCACACATGAGAATACACCTCCACTCTTTCATCAGGAAAGATATCAACAGCAGGAAACTAGCCCTTCTTTCATCTCTGAGGCACCCACCCACCTTTCCAAAGGGTTTTCAACCAGGTGTGGAAGCCTTTCTGAATCTGTGCTGAAAGATCTCTTAATTATTATGGCAAAGGAGGCAAATCCTTTGAGAGCAGCATGCTGTAAGCAGTAGCCTTCTGCTGTTTACACATCCAGTGGCTGCTTAGTTTGACAGTGCATTAGAAGAGCCTGTAGGAAACTTTGGACTTGCATTGTATGGGCATGAAACTCTAACAGAGAGGAGCTGCTTTTTCAAATGTCTTGTTATATAATTAAACAAGAAGGGGGAGGGGGGGGATCGAGCAAGCTGCCTTTTTGGCACAAACATTACACAGCGCTCACCCTGCCAGCATATTGCATCAGATTCCCACTGCAAGGCCAATCCACAGCAGCTGAGTAGCCGAACCCCTGCCTATTATCTCCCCCTAAGCTACTTCACACTCACAAGGCAGCAAGGACAACTGTTTATTGCATCTTCCTTCCCGAGGAGCTGGTCACCACACCAGCATTAGAGGCAATCTGAGCTTGCAATTAGGCTCCAGGTCTCACAAGTGTCAGAGAGTGCAGTTTTCAAGAGATTTCAACCACCAAGCCTCCCTGCATGCTGCACAGTGAGTAAACTCCAGGTATCTGTAACTCTGTGCTCAGGTCTGCTGAGGGTCTGACACTGTGATGATTCCTATTTTATTACGTTCCATGCTTTGAAAACCTGCAGAAAAGGGGGATTCATTTACCCGTCATCGAGTGCTTACCAAGGAAGTCCCTGGAGAGCTGCAGGAAGGAGACCACACAAACAGGCCTTTGCTCACAGCTCTGCTCACCTGCACACCTGGCTGAGGCCCCTCACTCTCCTACACTGGGAATGCTTTTTTCCCATGGCAGAGATCCGCTCACAGATAGGACCCAATTCTTTATGGCAGAGGCCCACCCCAAGACAGGAACAGGGGTTTCTGTGCCCCTCACTGAAGCAGCCAATCTCAGGCACTTCACAAGGGAAATTAAACTTATTTCCACCATCTGCAGCAATCCAGAAAACAAAAGGTCCACAATCCTGAATCCAATGAGATAAGATACGTGACCTTTTACAGCACAGAAATAAGAGCCCACTCCTATAGCCCAGCAAGCCAAAAGAAAGACTCCTGTTGATTTCAAAAGGCTTTGGATCTGGCCTGAAAATGCAAACCTCACTGTGCATTCGGACACTGCTCCACAATGCACTTCCAAACAAAACTATATTTAGATTCAATGGGAATTCTGTAGATCATACAGGAACTCTCTGAATGAAAATGAAGGTCAGTAGGGTTTGGCTTCCTCTTCAGACCCTCCCCCCCATTCTTGCAAACATCCAGATAAGCATTGTTTAGAAAACAATACATTACTTCCAAATGTTATCAAACCCCCAACACAGGTTTTGTGTGTCCTGAAACAGAATCTCAGGGCCTTCTGTTGCATTTTGCCCTATCAGCTAATTCTCAGGATCTCTTTAGATGTCTGTGTCAAGACTGTCTGTTTTCACCTTTCAAAATCTTTGGTGCCTGCTCTGACAAAGGAAAAGCAACAAGGTAATAAAGGCCTTTGATAGAAAATAAAAAACAAACAGGGAAAGGAAAAACTGTGCAGACAATTACAATACATGCTAATAAAGCTGCACCTGTGTAAGAGGGAAACTCTTGGCATCCTCATGCACTTTCTCCATTCCCTACCAGGTATTAAGTGCCACCGTGCAGCACAAACTGGAGGAAAATGACACAGGCAGTGCTTGCCCGAGGGACATTAAGGACAGGAGTCAGCCCATCAGCCAGGCAGGCACGTTCAACACCCCGAGGGCAAAAGCACAGCCCACTCAAAAATCATCCAGCCCACTCAAAGTTTCCTCCAGCGCCACAGACACAACTGTTTGATTCTCAGCTGCACTTTGTGGGCTTCTCGGAAGGAGGAGCTGAGCGCCTGCCACCGGCAGCTTCTCTCAGTAAGGACGAAGCCAAATCCCAGCCGCAGCACCGAGCCGGCATCCCCGGGGCGGTGTCAGCAGGGCTGGGCGGCCCGGGGAGCTGCGGACCGACCCGGGGAGCGCCCCCGGCACCCGGCTCTGAGTGCGAACCACACGGCACCTGCACAGCCGCCTCTTCCCAAAATTAGAACCTCCTCTTCCCAAAGTCCCTATTTCATTTTTAGCTGTTCCTAGCGGCTGTAGCACCGGGTGACCGTCCAGCCGCACAGTTTCGCTTTTTGATAAAAGTCCGGGACGGAAAACCCTTGAACTTTTGAAGAACCCTCCCGGGTAGGAAATCTCCGGCTTTGCCGCCACGCTCCCCTCCCAAATCCTTTGGGGATGTACCTGTGACCCCGAGCGGGCCGGGGCCAGGCTCCAGCCCCCCGCCCTCCCTCCCGGCGTTGCTGGGCGCTGCAGCGGCACTTACCGGCGGGGCGTTGGGCGGGCAGCCGCCGGCAGCCAGCCGGGCCGCCTGCCTCCTCAGCTCGGCCAGCTGCGCCTGGCAGCTCCGGCACCAGCCCCGCTCCAGCGGCCGCGGCTCGGCGCCCGCGGCGGCTCCCGCTCCCTCGGGCGGCGGGCGGCTGGCGCAGCGCTCCTCCTCGGCCGCGGCCGGCGGCCTCTTCCGCGGGGAGAGCTCCCGCACCCCGCTCCCCTCCGCCACCTGCGGAGACAGCACAGCTCAGCAACGCGGCAGGACGCGGAGGCAACGCTGCTGCTCCCACCCTCCTCGCGAGGGAAAAAAAAAAAAAAAAAAAAAAAAAAAGGAAAAAACTAAGGAAAAGCTCAACCGCGGGGAGGAGATGAGTGTTATGAGTGTTGTAGGAACTTACCCCCGGAGCCCGGGGATCAGGTCCCAGAGCCTTCCTGCCGGCGGCCGCGATCATGGTAGCGGGGGATGCTGCCCTGCCCCGCTCCGTTAGTGCGGGAGGCGCGGGGCCCGGCGGCGCGGCCGGCCCGGGGCGCCCATCGCGGGCCGGGGTCAGCGGTGCCAACAGTGATCGCGCCGGCTCCCCGCCGCCCGGGCTGCCGCTCTAGGTGATGTTGCCTCCCATAGTGAAACGGGAACGAAGTTTGGGATTGGAGAGGGAGGAGTGAGCTCCCCACGGCGGCACGGGAAACGACCCAGAGCACGGGAGCACGCCGACAAAAAAAGCTGGAAAAGTGCTCCGAGGGCAGGGGAGGAGGGACTGGGCTAGGCTGGGCGGGGGTGGGTGGGGTGGGGTAAGCGGGGCGGGGGAGCCGCGGCCGGGGCGGGCTGGGGTTCGGGTTTAGGTTTGGGATAGCGGTGGGGGTAAAAAGATGCCGTTTCATATTGACCCTACGGGACAGTGCCAAAATCAGTGTGACTTAAGTCGTTGCTTCCTTCACACTCTAAGACCCAAGTTCCTCGGGAGTCGGAAAAAGGGCTGGGCGCGGAGTGCGGTCCCGCCGCAGGGCGCGGAGTCAGAGAAGCGGCGCTGGGGCCGCGGACCAGGCTGGGGGTCAGGGGTCCGGCCGGGGCCGCTCCGCCCCGCGGCTGCCCGGGCTGGGATGCGGTGCCCCCGCTCCGCGGGCAGATGCGCGGGGCCGCGGGGCACGGGCCCCCCGGGCAGAGTCTCCCGCCGCTCGGCGGGCACGACGGGATGCTCCTACACACGAAAATTGACCTGACAGATGGAGAAATTAACGTTCGCAGCTAATTGTCTACTTGGCTGCCGCTCCGGCTCGTATATTTAGCACTTTTCTCCTTTTTTTAGTTTTCCCCCCCGAGAGCGGAGTGCGCGCCGCTGGCTGGCAGGGGCCGGGCCCGGGCCGTGGCCGCGTTCGGCGCCGCCGCCGTCCCTGTGACCAGAGCGCCCCCTGCCGGCCCCGCCGGGACGGAGCGGCCCGAGCCGAGCCCGAGTCCCGCGGGGCCGCGCCGGGTGACGGCCGCGCTTCCCCGGAGATGCCAGCGCGGCTCCTGGGCCCGTTCCCCGCCACCGCGCGAGTGGGTGCTGCTGGCCCCTGGGGTGGGGTCTGTGGTGAAGTGGGCATCGCCGAGCACAAAGAGTGGGGAAACACATCTGTGGGGGGGGAAAAAATAATCCCGCCCCAGGAGGCATCTTTCCGCCACCGCTTAAACTTTTCTGGCTCTCCCGGCACGCGTGTGAAGCGCCCCACCGGCCCCACCCCTAAGGGTGCATGCCCTGGGGCCGTGGGCGACAAGCACAGCCCCGCACCGCGGGCACAGAGAGAGCCCCCCTGCGCTGCGATCGCTGCCCTTGCCCGTCCGGACCGCCCGCCGGCACTCCGGGGAAAGCTGGGGTGCGGGAGGAAAGGGAGACACGGGGGACACGGGCTGGTACCCGGGGGCTGCCGTGTGCCCCTCTTGGGGCTGGCGGGGAACCGGGACTGGCACAGACACACGCACCAGGCGCCGCGCCCCAGCTCCCTTCTCCCGGCCGCCCGCTCGGGGTAATGCTGCTGCTGCTCTCCGGGAAGTTGCTCCGAAATTTCCTGTGCCCAAACAACGTCTGCAAACCCTCCCGCGGCTCCAAGGCTCGGGTTGGACGGGGCGGGGGGTAAAGGGGTGGGCTCCCCGGCCGACGCTGGGCTGAGCAATTTCCTTTTCTTAGTAAGTACAAAACCCTCCCAGAAATAGCGGTGCCACCACTCGCCATGTGAAACCGGGGTCACACAAGGTGCCGCGGTCCCCACGGGGCAGCCCCAGGCGGGGTCCGGCAGCGCGGTTCCCCCGCGCCCCTCCGCACCGCTCCGCGGTTTCAGCTGTTCGTGGTGCTGAAACCTGCCCGGCACCGCCGCCCGCAACTCCGCACCGCCAAGTTTGACACCCCCTTCCCGTGAGCCGGCCCTCGACCCCCTCCCGGGCCCCAGCAAGATGCCCTTACCCTGGCTTTCCTCCGCAGGAGGTGGCTGGTGAAGCCGAAGATGATCTCCGAGTCCAAGCACAAGGCTCCTATCTCCAAGAGGCTGGGATTTTTCCTCGTGGCGTTGGAGGCATCGGGCGATTTTTGAAAAGCCATAGTTTGGGGTTTGAAATATTCCTGCTCCCTGAGCGGAGGCGATGTATTTGTATACACACACGCACACGGAGGGAAAGGAAAAAAAAAAAACAGGGATAAAATAGCAAACACCTCCCACCCCTTAAAAAAAAAAAAAAAAAAAAAAAAAAAAGGAAAAAAAAAAAAGGGAAAAAAGCCAGGCGCGGGTGAGTTACTCCGTCATCTGCCAGGATGAGGTAGCCGGTAGCCAGCAGCCGGGCAGACCCGCCACTCTCCCTGCCGCTCTGCCTCTCTCCCTCCTCCCGTTTTATCCCCCTCTGAGCGCACCTTGCCTGACGAGCGAGCGCGGGCGCGGAGCCCTCAGCGCCCCGCAGGCGCCGGGGCCGCCGCTGCGCGGGGTGCGCGGGGCCGGCAGCGCGCTGCTCCCCCGCCGCCGGCCATCAGCGAGGGGGCTCGCACCGCCCGCTGGCCAGCAACCCGCGCTGCGAGCCTCCCGCCTGCCCCCATCCACTGCTGGGTGGGTTTAGTGCCTGGGTTGGTGGGTTGTTGTTTCCCTCCTCCTTCTCCTCCTCCTCCTCCGGGCTGAGCGCAAGGAGGGAAAAGCTGCCGGTGAAAGTCAGTTTAGGAGGGAAGAGAGACACGCACAAAAATAAGGGAAGGTAAAAAATAAGGAAAGCCTGAGGGAGCAGAGTAAAGCACTTTCCGGAAGGGACGCGGTCTTTCACTCCTCCAAAAAGCTTCCCCCTCTTTTCTCCCCACTGCTTTATTGTATTTGCAGTGGGTGCGGACGGCAGCAGGGAGCGAGCTCCTCCTCATCGCGGGGCCGGGACACAGGTGCCCGATGGCTGCTCCCGGATCGGGCAGCCCTCCCTGCAGGCCGCCTCTCCCAGCCTGGGGGCCGGGCAGGGCTCGGGGGTCCCCGCCGAGGCGCGGCCTATCCCGGCGGGCGGGATGGATGGATGGATGGATGGAAGCGGGGAGGGGGCTCCGGGCAAAGCGCTAATCCCTTCCCGCGTACTTTCCCGCTAAACAAATAATTCCCCCCCGACAATAGCATTATCCCGCTTCATATGGCCCGCAGTGAAAGGGAGGTGAATAATCCATTTATCCCGGCTCCGCGCCGCCCGCCCCGCCCGGACACCGGCTGCTGCTGGGCGGGGGGCTGAGGGAAGGAGGAAAGGAGGGCTGAGCTCCTGCCCCGCAACCTGGCCAGAGCCCGGCACATTGGGAGGGAGCTACGGGACGTAGCGGCTGCTGGGGATTGGGGGGGAAGGAGGGATAGAAATGAAGAAGGGGACTGGGAATTGAGGGAAGGGAGGAGGGAGGTGGGGAGAACAAGGAAATAGAGGAAGAGAAGAGAAGAGACAAAAGAGAGAAGTCTTAAGTCTCTATGGCCATGAAAGGACACTGTAGTTTATTCTGAATTTGCTCAGTTGTCTCTTCTGGCCTTCCCAGCTCATGATGATTCTGTGTGTTAGATGAAGAAAGTGGGTTAATGGGTGTCTCTGTAGGATGGAGTGTACAGATGTAACAGGCAGGCACTAAAGCAGTGCTGGGAGGGAGAAGAGGAGGGTGGGAGTGGTGAGATGCTTACAGCAAAGGTGCAAGGATTTGTTTGGCTCCTCACTGCATTCCTTCCTGATATCCAGCTATCAGACCAGACATGCCAGTGTGTTAGCTGGTCCCTGAAGCCATCTGGGAATGGTGTTTGCAGAGAATAAATCCCTGGGCCACCTTGCCCAGACTCACCCTCTCAACCCCCACCAACCCTGTCTCAGCCTCCTGTCTTGCTGTGCACCACTATGCATTGTCTTCCACCACCCTCCCCTGCACAAGTGGGATGTTTCCTGGACACAGAAGATCCCCATGCTTGGAAGGTCTCACATTGCCAAGGGAGTAGGAATAAGTGGGTGAAGAGGAGTGCAGAAGGAAAAGCTATTCAAGCAAAATTGTGGTGTGGACATCAGCAGTCCAGGTAAAAAGTGTCCCCACCCAGGCACTCAGTTCAGGTGCATGAGGTAGAGCAGTGCCCATCACCAGAACCAGAAGCATTAAATGTCATTTCCCAGTCACTGGAGTCTTTCCCACCTTGGTTTGGAAACTCTCAACAGCAGAGAAAAACTCAGCCAGGTCAGGAAGGCTTGTGGCCTGCTCTGGGGAAGGCCTGAGGCATCTGTCTCCATCCCCCACATTTTCAGACCAACCAAACTTAAGCACTCACACCATGCTCAAAGACAGCCCAAGCCTTCCCTGTCCTCATGCCACCTACAGCCCACCATGACTTCCTTCCCCAACACAGTTTATCCCTCTTCCCTGACTCTTGGCAAAGTTCCTAGGAAGGTCTGGGTCTAAAATATGCCCTGAATGTCAGGCACTGAGGGTCCCTGTGCAACCCCAACCTCTCCCCTAATCCTGGAGAGTCTCCCTTTAATCACCCCTATTAAAGCAAATATCTGCCCACCTCACTGCCCTCAGGTGTCTTGCCGATAAACAAGCTGAAGGGAAAGTTATTACCTTTTATTCATGGTGTCTAAACTAAAGTAAAACATCAACAGGGTGACTGTACATAATAATACACTAGATAAAGTCCATTTTTCTTGGGCCCTCTGAAAGTGATCCCTGAGCATTAAAACGGGTCTCTTAATAAATATCTTATCTCCCCGCCACAGAGCCCTGGCGGCAGATAACCAGACAGCCATTACTGTACCTCTGAAATAACCCCATTTCCATCAGGGCCACTTCAAACAGGCTTCTCTTTAAAGACCCCCTCCTCTTCCCCCAGGGGAGGTGGGAAAAGGCTTGAACCTCCCTGGGTGGGGGATTTCATCCAAGTCCCCAAGCACGGTGTGGGGTTACTGCATTGCAATGCACTCCCTTCCACAAATAACCATGCAGCAAGGCATTCTGCCTGCTAGCCACGAGCCTAAATCCATCCACCCTGTGCCCTGCTTTGGGGTGAGCAGTGCTGGGCTCCCACAGTTCTGCTCCCCTGGGCCTGCTCTGCAAGCAGAGAGAAGGCTGGGCAGAAGAGGAGGGATGTGGCAGGCAGCTCCCACCTCTGGGGAAGCTGCCTTCCCAGTGTGTGCATCCCAGGCTGCAAGGTGATGCTGCACAGGTTGCACTGGAGCCCTTTATTAATACACCATACAGGTGATAGTGGATTTATTAAGTATATTGCTGTGATTTCACATTTAATTTACTAAGAATACAATGGTTTGGGCTAGAGGACCCAAGGGAAATCTAGGCAAGAGTGAGCAAAAATCCATGAAATTCAATGTAGCACACTAATCATGGAGGCATTATAGTATTAATTGCTATAATGATATACTTCTAATCCTATCTTACACTGCACCACATAATTTCATTGGGTAAGAGAGGAAAGGAATTAAATTTAGTTCAATACAGGCAAGCGTGTAACTTAATAGAGTAGTTTGACTCCAGCACACTCTGGGGTTTAGGGCTGATGTCACATAACATGGTCAGCAGCAGGAGAGAAGGATGGCACAAGACTTTTGACACCTTCACTGAAATCTGGAAGCAATATGGAAAAATGTTAGATATCTGCTTTTTGAGAGGCAACCTGGCCATATAAAGGATAATTAGAATTCCTTGCAAAGATGATTTATCATGTCTATCATTGTGCTTGAAAAGGCTAGGTCACCCATGAATGCTGATGAAATTTCAAAGATCTACTCCCCAAGGACTTTCTGCATCTGCTGCCCTCTGAGATGGGGAAATAGCCCAGGGCAAGCTTCTCATTAATACAGCAGCAAAATATAAGCATTTTGTCCAACATAACATTTTTCTTCAGTATTATACCTGACACGATCAGACCTTTAAATAACGTGGTAATAGGGCTCACTTTAAAGTTCATGTACTTGATGTTGTGCCCCCCCTTTCCCATTCTCCCCTCCCTCCCCCCGGTTTCAGCTGGGTAGTACCTCTCTCTAACAAGCCAGCGTTCTGACCCGAAACACACTTTCTCCCGTAACAAATATTGTATGAGGTGGGCGGAGGTGGTAAAAGTAGCTTTTGATCTTGTTTGTATAATATGCAAGAGGACATCAAAGCGAGGGAAGAGGAGGAGGGAGAGAAAGGAAAGCAGAGCAGGAATAACCCTAGTCAGTGTAACACCAAATAGCTCATGAATAGCTAAATAAAACATCATTAGGAAAACACGATAAATGAGTGGCTCTTTAAAGAGAGCGATGGCGAAGCGGGCTGGGACGGTGGCCAGGAGAGGCGGGCACAGCCCCATTCAAAGCCGGCCCCGAGACAAACAAGCGGGAATTTGGAGGGGGCAGCAGGACCGCTCGGGGACCCCCTTCCCTCCGTCCCGGGGGGGCTTCCCCCGGCCCCGTCCCTCTCGGGGATCCCGGGGGGCTCCGGGGGTGTCCGGCCCCGCTCCCTGCGGCTAAAGGGGCGCTGTTTCCCCGCGGGGCGCTGCAGGTTTCGGGGCGTTCACGGGAGAGCCCTGGGAGCCGCGGGGGCGCCCGTTTGTTTTGGGTTGGTTTGTTTGTTTGCTGTGTGGCCTCCCCTTTATGTTGATCAGGCCGGCTCTGGGTTTAATTGATCTGCGGGGCGGGCGGCCGAGACCATCAAGGGAAACTTCAGCCCTTGCAGACTGCGGAGAAAATAAGGATGGTATCGGTGAAACCGGTGTGAGAGGCAGACACAGCCCCCCGCCTTCCCCCGCGAGTGTTCACAGCCCGGAGGAGCCGGGGATGCTCGGCTGAAGCTGCAGGGCTGGACCGACTGCCTGGGACACCCCTGGGCCCGGAGGAGGGTGTTTGGAGAAGCCCCCGGCTCTATCCCGGTCACCAGTTAGGACGATGCCAGCACCAGCTCCGGGGTGACTCCGCAATGGCTCAGCAGTGACTCCGCAGGCGGGATGTGCCTGCACCAGAAGGGGCGGGGGGAACATACGGAGAGGAGTGGCTGAATTCACCCCCAGAGGCAGATTTCCTCTCTGTCCCCGAGGTGAGTCTGGCTAGCCAACTCTGTCCTGCCTCTGGGTAGCTCTCCTTGCAGCTCTGCGCTTCGGTGCCTCTTTCTGGAGCTCTGCCAATCTGCTCATCACTGCTCAACAGTGCTTCTCACCACACCTGTTGTCCTGCAGGGCCCAGCCCAGCCTACGGAACCCCTTTTCAGTTCCCTCCACAGCAAGGGGCTCCCTGCCATGCCAAGACCATTTCCCACCTGCACTTAGGGCAATGGAGGCCTCAACGTGGATCTCACAAATCTGGAGCAAAGCAGGGGCTTTAGTAAGCCCCAGGTCGTGACCTGCATCATAGGCTGGGTAAAACAGCTTGGTGCAAGGGCTTTCCTGTCACTGCCTGGACTCAGAGCTCATCTCAGGTCTGCTCTGTCCTGCTCTCTTGCCTCTTCGTGACCCTGCTCTCCAACGGGAGATGGAAAACCCTCCTGTAAACAACTGCTGAAGGTCAGGGGAAGGAAAGCCTGACACCACTTAATGAAAGACAGTTACAGACAATCTTTTGCTCAGTTGTCCATGTCTGGGAGGCGTGGGGATCTCTGTGTTCAAGCTTTTTAATTTCCATTCTAATTTGCAAGTCATAAAGAGAGACAGTATGCTGTCCATGGTCTCGCATTTAATGTCTTGTCACCCTTATCATGCCAGTTTAACCCTCACTTGCTTGCCTACATATTTGTTATATTCAGCCCCACCTCCTCTGTGAAACAGGCTCCCTAGGTGCATTAGTAGTGTCCTGCTCACGTTGTAGATTTGGGGTTCTAATACTATTGCAATTACTTCTGCCCAGATGCCACAGCCCGTAGGAAGAGTGGAAAACAAAGAAACAAAAAGAAACAAAACCAAAACTCCCAAAGCCCACAACTGCCTCCTTTTCAATGTTCGGTTGGGTGCTTTTTAAAGGGGAGGGTAGGAGTGAGGATTACTTTTTCTGTGCTCTGCCTGCCACTTTAGAACCGCCTTTTCCCCCGGTGCGGGACACGCTCAAGGGGAGTCCCCAGCACGGCTGTGCAGTACAGGGGGACGAGCACAAAGGCTGGGACCCCCTTTCCGTGCTGCCGGCAGGGACGGGAAGCCCGCGGCGGCTCCCGGGGCTGGAGCGGGGTTCAGCACCCTGGAGAGCGGCCCCGCTCCGGCCCTGCGCGGCGGCCGCTCCCCCTGCAGGGAACCGAGGAGATGAGAGCGCCGCT
Organism: Ammospiza caudacuta; assembly: GCF_027887145.1. Lineage (NCBI taxonomy): Eukaryota > Metazoa > Chordata > Aves > Passeriformes > Passerellidae > Ammospiza > Ammospiza caudacuta. Next base: position 56,507,953 of record NC_080598.1, on the reverse strand, counting down.
CCGCCTCAGCGAGGGACAGATGTCAGAGGGAGAAGAGGCTTTGACAGCAGCTGGCCGCTGTGGCTCAGTGTCCTTGTGGCTTTGGCAGAGGGATCGCGGGGCTGCGAGGGGTTGGTGGTGAGGGAGGCTCCCGCAGAAGTGGAGCTCAGAGGATTGTTCTGCTCTGCCCCATGACAGGTTTATGTTACCGAGCCCGCACCAACAGCGAGAGAAGCGAGGAAAATCACCTGTTCCTTAAACAAAGAAGCAGCCCCGCCCTGCCCAGCTCCAGGGTGCCACGGGCTAACTCGGCTTTGCTGCAGGGGTGTGAACTTGCATTGACCAAGCGTCCTCCTCTTCCTCCTCACATTAGCAGAGTGACTCTGGATGGCCGGGAGACTCTCCCGTGGGGCTGTGAGAATCCTGAGCAGCAAACCGAAACTAGGGAAGTTGTCATGCAGGGAGGAAAGCAAAGAAAAAGGGAACAAACCAGCGCTGACTTCTGGCCTTAATCAAAGAGTTCCCCATGTCCCCAGTAGGGCACACATAGAGGCATTCCCAGGGACAGTCTGCTTTGTGCCAAAGACTCCCTTTAAAAGGGAGCATCTACACAACCATATTTCCATCAAAGGTAAAATAGCATCACAACAAACATGAGCATATCCAAGGAGCCACAACAGAAAGATTCAGTTTTGCTGGCCAAGCATAGCCTGGAAGTGAAGCTTCCTCCCCTCTCTTATCCTCTCCTACATAATAAAGATTATATTCCAAGCAACAAAGTCAAAAAATGTGCTACAGAGAGCTCGGTGTGGCCTTACCTTCTACCTCTTCTCAGGTCACATTGGTGGAGCTTACTTACTGGAGAAATTACTGGTTTTATTTGCTACACCACATCAAGTCTTGAGTGCATTTTTCTAACAGCCCCAACCAAAGACAAGCACCTTATTAATCCTTTAACCAAGCAGAGAGACTCAATTTTCTAAAGAGAATTTTAAAATATATTTATTTGAAAAGAGAAAATTGTGTCTCTCAGCCAAAAAGAGGCTGGTTTGCCAGTGAGAGGCCCAGAACAGGGCAGGTGATTATATTTCATCAACCGAGTGGCTCCTCAGAACAGATACCAGTCACTGCAACAGACAAGAACTTTTTGATTGAAAGACAGTTGTTACTATATTTTTTTGAAAAATCTCTTCACCAGGATTTTTCTCCTGGAAAGATAAGAAATTTCAGCTTCTCCTTGTTTTGTTATTTTGGAATGTGATTTGGAAAATTGTTTAGTTAGGATGTGAATTGTTTTTAATTAATAGCCAATCACAGCCAGCTGTGTCAGACTCTCTGAGTCAGTCACAGATTTTTATTATTTATTTTTGTCTAACTTTCTGATGTATTTTTTTCTTTATTATAATTTTAGTGTATAATTTCATAATAAAAGAAAATAAGATACAAAATACAAGGTATAATATATGGCGTATAATATATGGCGTATAATATATGGCGTATAATATATGGCGTATAATATATGGCGTATAATATATGGCGTATAATATATGGCGTATAATATATGGCGTATAATATATGGCGTATAATATATGGCGTATAATATATGGCGTATAATATATGGCGTATAATATATGGCGTATAATATATGGCGTATAATATATGGCGTATAATATATAAAATCAGCCGTCTGAGAACATGAAGTCAAATTCTCATCTCTCACCTCGTCCAGAGGGCCCAACAACACCGCAGACAGCAGTAATCCTGAGACTTACACCGGAGGCAGGCACTGGATTCCCAAACCCAGGGAAAGACACCTACCAGCGAGTATCCATCCATCCATCCGTCCGTCTGTCCGTCCGTCCGTCCGTCCCCCCGCGGCCGCTGCGGGGCGCTCCCGGCAGGTGGCGCTGCCCCGCCAGGAACCGGCGGGAGGCGCCGAGCGGGGCGCGGGCGCTCCGGGACACCGGGAATGCCGGCATGGCACTGCGGGAACGCAGCCGTGAGCTCTGCCCCTTAGAAAAGGTCCTCACAAAAAGCACATTTCGCAGAACCACTGAATGGTTTGGGTTGGAAGCGGCCAGCGGAGGCCGTCTGCTCCAACCTCCCTGACCAGGCAGGTTTCCTTGGAGCAAGTTACTCAGGATTGTGTCCAGACAGCTTTTGAGTATTTCCAGTGAGGGGGATTCCACAACCTTTCTCAGAAGCCTGTTCCAGTGCTCAGTTACTTACACAGTAAGGAAGTTATTCCTCAAGTTCAGGTGGCAGTTCCTGCATTCCAGTTTCTGATCACTGCACCTCCATCCTATGGCTCAGCAGTACCAAGAAGAGCCTGGCTACATCCTCTTGGTACCCTCCCTTCAGATATTTACATACACTGGTGAGGTCCCTTCTCAGTCATTCCTTCTTGAAGCTAAACAAGCCCAGCTCCCTCAGCCTTTCCTCATAAGAGAGATCCTCCAGTCCTTTAAACATTGTCATTGCCCTCCATTGGACTCACTCCAGGAGCTCCATGGCTCCCCCGTACTGAGGAACCCAGAACTGGACACAGCAGCACATTCTGTGCCACTGATTACAATCCTCTGAGACCTGCCATTCAGCCAATCAATGGCACAACAAATAAACAATTCAATCCACAACAAATAAACAATTCAATCCACAGTGGCACAATAAATAAACAGCAGATCATCAATAGCTCTTTCTCTCCCCACTTCACCCCACCCCATCCTGTGTGAAGGTGCTTTGCAAAGGAAATTTTAAAATCAAGTGGCTAGATTAATTAGTTAATCAATTAATTGACTGATCTTCTTCAGAAAAACCTTATTTTTCTAGTTATTAATCTTTGGCACTGAATTTTTGCTCTTTTCCCTGTCCTAGGATAGAAAGGGTGAAGACCTGAATCCCTGTCAGGGTGCTGACAGCCTGAGAAAGAAAAGGAGAATCGATGCAGTTTTCTGTGAAACAAGGCAGAAAGGGGGTGTGAGAGAATCAGTCTTGCACATGGAAAACATTGCTGGAGAGCCTATGACACAAAAAGTGATGACAGGTTCTTGCAAAATATGGCAGTTAAACTACAAATGGTTCCCTAAACTGGAAAAGCACTCCCTCTGTACCCATTCTGACCCAGACATTTTCAGGCTAGAAATACTCTGCTGGCACATGAGGCTCCTATGGCCTTACCAATGTACCTCTGGGCCACCTGAGCCAGGAGTCAGCATAGATGGGGGAATGAAGAGCAGGACCAGCTACAGCCACTGGCAAAGCAAGCAGTTGTCTAGAGCAGCAGGCAACCAGACATGGCCAAATGACCACGAGCTCCAGTGCCTCTACTCCCTTTGCCAAAGCTCTAGAAAGCCAGGCCAGAAGGTAAGGACCCTGCTGTGGAGAAAAAGATCTTTTTGGCCCTCATACAGGAACATTTCCACCATAACTGTAGGGACACCAAGCCAGAATCTCCTCACCAGTATTTTTCTTTCCTATTGCAGAAGACACCTGGCCAATATCCTTATTTATAGTACAATGTGTCAAATTTTGGTTCTTTTCCCTGCATAGCTGAGAAGCTTTCAGCTAGCTCTGCTAAACACATCGAGACTAAACAGTCCATCACATAACGGATGCAAATTGATCATTCAAACAAAGGAAAAGTTTGTTTCCAGTGGGGAAGGACAGAATTCAGACACATCTCCAAAAGAATAAAACAATAACTGGGAGAGGCAATCTCCCTGGTTCACTGATTCTGCTAACTAAACTATAAATGAGTATAACCTGGAAAATCTAGTAAGAGATTTGAGCAACAAAGGTTACCTTCTCCTCTGGTGATCCTTCTGGCAGGTGGGAATGGAGGAAGAGGTTAGAGTGGAATGGGATTTGGGGAATGCAGTCACAAGAAGAAGAGGCATGAAGATGAAAGGAGACAAAAGAGAAAAGAGAAAGAAACAGCAAGCAAAGACAAAGGGCAAAAAGTTAGCATTCTCACACAGAGGAAGATGCCTCACTGGGGGAGAGAGATAAATCTTTGTTGGAAAAGACCCCAAAATAAATGAATGCCTAAGACACTTTCTTTTGTACCCCATTGCTAACAGATTCACCCTAAATCCCATACCAGGGCATCCATCCCCTTCCTTTCACCTCTCTTATCAAGCACAAGCTGAGTACAGCACAATAAACACATTGCCTGGCTGCTTTCCTAGGCCAGCACCTCCCCACACCAATCCTGCAGTGAGATACCCATCCACCCACTGCCAGGCCACCATTTATCTGCTCCACAAACAGCAGGAGCTTTCAGCTGCTCTGGCAACACAGCAGCTCTTCTGGCCCCAGAGTAACCTATTATTTTCAGCTCCTTAATAGATCTTGCTCAATTTCCAGTAGAGAGTCAGGAACAAGCCCAGTTTACACAAGGGTGCACATACTCCCCCAGACTCCCAACCACTCAGGAGTCATTCACACCTATGGGAATGGTCACAACAGTTAAAGTTTTTGGTTATGCTGCTTATTTACCTTGGCAAAGATGATGATAGTTTCCATTTTATCAACATCAGGGACCCAAAGGTCATGACTGAAAGCACTCAAATGAAAGATCTCAAGCATGCAGATAGGAGCCTACAGCACTGGGACTTCAATGGTTCCATCTTCTCTCCAGCTTGAACAAATAGGGTGACACAGCACATGCTACTACCAAACGGCCCTTTCCTGCTTCCTTTTTAAACTAACAACCCACACATGAGGAGGAGAGGCACAGGAGTGGATGGTTTGCCATTACAATTAGGTCAGCTCGTAGTCTGGGTTTTTTTTTCCCTGAACTGCCTCGGTTCTATGGCTGCTGGCACAGCTGAATGTGGCAAAGCAGCTACAGGGACACAGGGCACAAGGTGTCTCCTCCTGTCTCTGAGGGAACTTCTGTCCCAGAACAGAGCAGCTGGTCCCAGCAGCAAAGGGTATCTCTTGCATAATGCTCAGCCACACTGAAAAGTCAGCTCTTAAAGGAAGATGGGCAGCAACTTATTGTTATTATTACCATTACATTCAGAAAGTTTCTCAAGAGGCATTATATAAAAAGCTGACTATAATCTTTTTGCTCTTTCTGGAACTTGTGGTACATGGAAGATTATTGATAGGTGCTCTCAGTAGAAAGCCACCTGAAGCCAGGTTAGTTCTCTCTTTCTGTCAAAAAAATACACTTTTATGCAAACACATTCTGGATTTGTTTCTATTGATCAATAAATAATAAGTAATAATAATAAATAACTTCATGGAGCTATGTCCACAGGCTGTGTGATAGAAACACTGTTCACTGATCACTATAGCATCACTAAATAGCATCTAAAGTCACAGTTGTATGGTTCAGGCTGACTCCAGCCCAGATGTGATGAGTATTGGACAGCCCATGAATACTGGAAATGCCTGTGTTCCTGCATGCTGACATCAGCTCCTGGAGGCTGAAAGATGCAGTATCTTCCATGTTGACTTTCTAGACCACTTAAAATTAAGTCTAAATACTAATTTGGGAGCTTAGTTTAGTCTTTGGGTCTGGAAAGGCAGAGGCTGGCCTCTCCTGGAATATTAGGTCCTTAATACAGAGTCTGCACAAACATTAAAATCCAGTGCTTGTCTTCAAAGTAGTGTGGTCACTCTGTTTTTTTCTTTAAACCCTCATTACCAAATGGAATGCATAAGAAGAGCCAGGAAAAATATGTTTGTATTTACCAGGGAAAGAAAAATAGAGAGGGAAGACGTGAACAACATTATTATATGTGATGAATCTCCTGTTTATTTTAGAGAGTCTAGAAACTGCCTCATTTTTTCAATTGGGCCACATGTCCTTGTTAAAGATGTGTTCCACCCTAAACCATAAATATTCCAAGGGCATCCCATTAGCAGTATTATGAAAGAGAAGGAACTAGATTGTCCCAATGGAAGGCATTCACACTGCCTCCTGACATGCACTTGATGTAAGCAGATCTTCTACACTCCCTCCATAGCAAAGGAGATTCTGTGCAGGAGCCTCCCTACAAGCCCTGTGTCCTCCCTTTGGAGATGTCTGGGAAGATAAGCCTCTCACACATGCCATCTAAAACTGGTGTCATGTGACTATCCTCTTCTGGCCTTACAAACTTTGAGTCTATGAAAACAACAAAACACTATTCTTTAATTTGACATGAGCACAAAACAGCCTTTTATGACTGTGCATCTGAATCTGGTTAGAGGGAGCCTGGGATGCTTTGACCTTTAGTACTGGCTCTGTGCTGCTCAGGTACAAAGCCAAAAGTGGTTCCAAAGAAACCTGCACAGCTCTGCTGAGTCCACACCAAGCTGTGTCAATGTGGCACAGCAGAGTATGGCCTGATGAGGCAAGGTTACATACAGGCTGCAGTGAGGGGGGAAGGATCAAACTGAAATAAAAATCCTGTCTGACCTCCTCTTAATTCTAAATCACCTTTTAGATCTTATCCTTCTATTGGGGAGATTAAAGGGAACATGATTCACAAAAGTCATCATACTCCTGAGGAAGCTGATCTTCAGGGAAGAAAAATCCAGAAGGAAGCTCTAGACACTGGAAAGAGAAAGGCTGTGGTGCACAGAGCCACTTATTCCTGCTACAAATCCACCTTTGCCTGGAGCCAGGTACTCATGAATTCTGTCCCCAGGCAACAGAGCCATCAAGGAAACCCCTTTTCCTATCTCTTGCTGCCAGAATTTACAGTGCCCTTCTCAACAGCTCACCAAAAGTAATTTTTCTATGTGTCAATTGAACTTCACAAGCCTTCTGACCTGGTAATAGATCAGCAAAACACAGACTGGGCAAGACAGAATTTGGGATGTGGAATTCCTGGTTTCACCTGAAATGACAAATGCACAGATCACTGCAGCAGTTTTAGCATCTTCTGTCTGTTTATTCTGTTCCATCAGTGTACACAAATAACTGGTGTTTTTCTGGGTTTAAGCCCATGTGAAAGAGAAAAGATTTGGCTTTCTGTTTGGATGTCATAATATTAATAGAGAACATCTTTAGAGGCTTGTTACAATGCAATATTGCCGATTCCAAGTGTTAGGAAAATGAAAGAAAAAAGAGGACATAATGAATCATTCATCCCCACCCTTCAACAAAAATCACGAGAGTAAAAATGGCTTTAATTCCATTTGTTTACCAGTTTCTGAGCATTTCTGTGTCGTCAGATTACTATTTCAGACTCTTCTGCCACAATGGGAGCTAGGAACTGTCTTAAATAAAGATTCTCATTGTCTTTAAATCACACAAATACTGAAGCTGCAGTCTTTGGGGAAAAAATATCTAACAAAATAAGCTAAGAAGGTACTTGGGATGAAAATATCAGAGCAATTAATGAACCATCAACACTGAGCAGGTTCATAAGGTTGGCTGTGCTGTATTACCCAGAAAAGATGGCATTTGCTAGAACAGATTTTAAATGCCTGAAGTGAAGAAAGGGGCAACATTTTGGGTATTAACCCAAAATGGGTTATGGGCATATTAACCCAAAATGGGTTATGGGTATGGGCAATGTTCCTAGGGGAAAAAAAATCATCAGACAAAACCCACTCCCAAAAAACAGTTGGCGCTTTGTTTTTATGCCAGCTCTCCCAGTCCAGATATCTCATGGAGTCAGGAAAAAAGCTACAGGCAGGAAGAGCTCTGTGTAAGGCTCTCAAAATGTGGTAACTAAACATTATTATAAATTTATTTCATCCTGACACCAAAGCCAGCTCTACAGCTGTTTCATGATACTGTGAAGGTTAAACTACTATGGAACAAGTACTCCTGCATGTGGCTACTATAAAAGTGTCACTGAATTATTTCTAATTTTAGTGCCTGTTGTTCTAAAAATTGCTTCCTGCTGCACTCCAAGAAGCAAGAAAAAAGGTGATTCACATAAACCTAGGCAGCTGAGGATACTAGATGGACATAACTGATGGAGCAGAGCAGCTACAGGGTTCATATTGGACTAAGGCTGAGGAGGGACTCTCAGGGGGTTTAAGCTGCCATGGTCCCCAGTGTGTAAATCTTGATTTAGTGATGCTGCCACACTTTCTGGCAAACTAAGAGAAACAGGTACTTTTAGGGCAGAATGAGACTCCCTTAGTTCAGCCACCCAGCTTAAGACGATGAGTTGAATCACACATGAGAATAGCCATTTGTCTGCACCAACCATATAATTTGTTTGGGCAACTAAAACTTTTATTTACTTTTTTTTTTTTCAAGTACTATTCAAGTGTCCAATAATGGGTAAATTGGCAGAACACTACACCAGCTACAAATACAGCTACACCTCCACCTCAGGGGACTCAGGTATGTCACCAAAAAAGGAGGGGAAGAAAACAAGCTCAAACAGTAGATATTATACCTTGCCAATATGCTTGGCAGAAATCAGTGCTTTCAAAAGCCTGATTTCCTTTATTGGTATTCCCAAATACCATTAAAAAACCAAAAACAAACAAACAAAAAAACCTCCAAAAAGCATTGTCTGTGAGCTGGATCTATGTAAGACACAAAATAGATGACATGAAGCCAGGGAAGCTAAAGGAAAATGTAAATCACTGGTGTCTGTCAGTGAGATGATCACCAGCACTCCCAACATCACAGAATTGTTTAGGATGGAAAAGACTTTGAGGCCATTAAGTCCAAGTGTTAACCCAGCACCACCTCTCTCATGCTGGACTCCCACAAACACTGCAGCAACTGAAAAATTTTATTCTCAGAAATTGCTGGATACCATTAACAGCCTCTAAATGGGCATCATGTGAATTCTAAATCACAGGTTTTCAGTTTTTAGTTAAAGAACCAAAACCAAACCAGTTAGCAAAGAATTCATGCCTTCATTGTACCAAGCATAGACTTTGTCACTCCATTTATCTTATGGGGATGCTATTACTGTTGATATGGGCAATTAACTGTATTTGGAAAATACATTTTTCAAAAATTATCTGCATTTTCCATCATCAGTTTTGAGCAGAAAATTACTCACAGGGAGAAATAATTTCAAGACCTGCACCTGAGTTGGGGTAAGCTGTTACAGCTAAACAGAAATAGAAGATCATACACCAATTTATACAGGGTGAAAGAATGGTCATTAATTCATGCCTAGAGGATTGGAAGCTTCCAGCAGTGTGTGAGCTTTTTGTGTCCCCCAGGTAAATAAAGCAAGTGGTGAGATCAGGCCTAAGAATTTTTGATACTTAAAAGTAGCAGATGTGTGGTCTCTCAGCATGAAAATTATTGTGTGACCAACACTGCAAATACAATCCCAGAAGTTAAGCATAAAGCCCCCTACCTCCCGTGAATGCTTCCTACTGATATCTATATACACTGTTTATTTTGCATTAGTTTTTCATAGAACTTTTACTGTTATTTTTAAAGAGCTCTAGAAATGCAACTACCTTATTCAGAGATGCAACTCTTCTTGCTCAAGAATGTAAGTATGATACCTAAGCATGGTGCCTAGGACACCCTGATTACTGCATTACTCAACAGCTGGTAGCACCAGTATCTAGATTGCTTCTGTGCAGAAGGGCATTCTTCAGTAGATTACCAAGGAAGGTGTGTTCCAGGTTGCTCTTTCTTAATTCAAATGTGCATTTGATTTGAGTGTGTACTTTACTCAGTGTTGCTACCTGAATCTCTGACCAATCAGCATCCCACCCAATGTATTTGTGTGTGCACTGAAACTCCTGGATGCTGCCAAAGCAGTAAGCAGCCTACAGAAAAGGGTGGGGAGGGAGGAATGTGCTTCTACTTCCTCTTCTTGGGTAGAGCAGACAGTAAGAAAGACATCCTTAGTCCAGAGGTTAGTCCAAAACCAGAAGGTTTAATCCACCTATCCTTCCAGTCTGGTCATAATACCTTTGCTAGTCATTTTAAAAGGGAGTAAAAAAATTAAATGTTATTATCCAAAGGCCAAGATTTCAGTGATAAGCAACTGAAATTTTGTCTGGGACTTTAACAGTAAGAGCTAAGAGCATGCTCTGCGACTGCGGGGCAACATTTTACTAAGTTTGGCAGAAAAGTCTCCTCCCTTCATCCCCTCAGGCTCCTGCTTAGCTTAGACAATATCACAAGGAAGGGCTGTTTGCCCAGAGGTTTTCATTGCGCATTTTTTGGGCATTTTTGTTTGTTTGTTTGTTCATCCACATGGCTTACTGCCAGCTTATGAAAACTACAAGCCTGTCATCAGGAGTTCACCCAGTCTGAGAGAGGAAAAACAATGGTTAGAAGTCAACCTGATACCATACCTTAAAAATGTCACAGAATAAAACACACGTGGAAGAGACATTTCAGTAATGTTGTGACACTCCCCAGTTTCAGCAATGGACTACAGTGAAACATCAGTTTGTGTAAGCAGTCAGAGAGGTTTGACATGGACAACCCAGTACAAGACATTAAGATCTTGTCTTTGTGTAAGCACAACCTCCCCCACACGTTTGCATGATCAACAATATCCTTAAAAAACAAAACTCTTTCCTTATCAAACAGGTTTCTTCCAAACTTTTCCAGGGCACATTGCACTCAGACACAGGAAGAAAAAAACTTGAATCGCGTTGAGCTGTGCTAAGAAGAGTGAAGAGGATTCGCTCAAAAGAGGAAATTCTACTTTGTACAGCTAGTATTCCTGCTGAAGCCAGTGGGTAACTTGGATAGAGCCAGCTGAGAGGATCAGACTTATCAACTGCAGATAGGCAGGAGAGAAAAAAACCACTGGGTCAAATCCCAGCTAGGGGAAATCAGTGTAACTCCACGGAAGTTAAGAGGGCTGTGCCGATTCAAGCCAGCTGTGGATCTAACTCACAGTGTGTTTTGCAAGTCCATTTTCAACTCTTCAGGGCTCTGCTCTGTTTAAACATCCACAACACCCTCTGAAATTAATGAGAACTGTGTGTGCAGAACTCTAGTATTACTTTTTAACTATTTGGGAGGTGCTCAGACACTGTGATAATGAGCACCATATATTAGAACCCAGACAGAATGGTACTGAATCATCAGACCCTTAAGTGGGACAGGTCATTAATCTTTTCCTTGGGAGAGCATTTCAATTTTTGCCTTGGCAAATGAGGATTCATCATTAATAGATGTGGGGGTTCTACGTTTGCCAAGTCCCAGACAAAGTGTGTTTTTCCATTTGCCTTGGGCTTGTGTAAGCTTGCCTAAGGAGGCCAGCCTTGCAGTTTGAGAAACACTGCTAGCAGCCACCATACCCTCATTCCCAGCTAAATTAAACCCTATTATGCTGTAATTAACCTTGCCTAACTTGTTCTGAGTTCCAGCACTAGGTAAAAATCACGCTTTTACTAGGCTGTACCCAAGAAGCATTTTTACGTATCAGACTTGCCTACTCTTCAAGTATTTCCAGCTACTCTTGGAAGCTCTTCTCCTGAAGATCACAGCTCAACTGCAGACATCAGAACTCTTCTTGACTTCAGTGAAGGCAGAATCCCCTGCAAATTTACTCGTGCACCTCATGTTCATGCCAGATGGCACGTTTCTGGAGGACATGGGAATTCCACAGAGGCCATGGCGAGAATACGTGTACACAAATTTTTAGGTTTAAAGGTTTAAAACATACACATAGGCAGGCCACTGAGTTTTCTTGGTCAAATTTAAAGCAGTAAAATTCCATTTTATGAATTAGTCTATTGCCCCTTTTATTTAACTGCAAGTTAAGAAAAATAAAAAGAAACCTATTACATTTCTAGTTTCAATTTGATACTTGGGATACGGGTGAGAAGAATGAGCACAAGGTAAGGAGAACCTCTTATGTACCAAGCTAAAGTAGCTGCTACACTTCTATAAGAAAAATAAATTGTTGGAAGAATTGCAGTTTTCAGACTTGTTTCCCCTCCTCTTTTTAAAAAAATCAAATGCTTCAGCTGTATTTTGAAAGATCCAGGATTTTCTCTAAGGTCGATGTGATTAAGTCCATAGACCTTCAAGCCAAGCCATCATTGCCACAGTTGTAAGAGCAGACATCCTCTGAAGTAATTCAACCAAGTCAGGACAGAAAGTCAAGTTAGGACATAAAGTCCAGATGTCCTTTAGCTGCCTGCAGAAAGTGTACATACAGAAAATACAGTATAAAACAGCACAATAGAAAGGCTATGCTGCCCTAAGTAAAAAGGCACTCAAAGACAAAGAAGTGCTATCACTGAATACATCTTGCATATTATTACCAGTGGAAAGGTGGGAAGCCCCTGGAGAATGCAGCCTGGAGAGTCAATCTGATTTTTTTTTTTTTTAATCTGTGCATCTGAGTGTATGGTGCAGATAAAGGAGAGAACAGATGGTTATGCAGTAAGTGTACCAGCCTGCCTCTAGCACAGCCAGATGACAGCAGCTGCAGCAGCAGCAGTATTTATCCTACCTGTTCCTTTTAAGTTATTAAACTCCTCAGTTCCCACAGGACACGCAATAAATTATCTTTTTTTAAGCACTTGCCCTGTCTTTGCTCACTCCGCCATCCCCGGAGCGGGACCCGCGGCCGGCGGTGGGTGCTGGCTCCGGCCCTGCCTCGCCTCGCCGCCCGTCCCAGGGGCTGCGGGGCCGGGCCGTTCCCGCCGGCTCCCGGCCCTGGCTCCGGCTCCTCCTCCCGGGGCCGGCCCGGCGGCTCCCCCGCTCCGGCGGCTCCACGCTCCGGCTCGCTCCGCCGCGGGCGCTGCAGGTCTCCGCCGCTGCCGGCCGATGCCCGGGCCTCGCTGGTCAAGTGGTCCTAAACATTTCACAATTATGCTAGAGAACTGTTGAACTGTTAAGAACCACTGCACCAACGAGGCTGAGGGTCCGCGGGGAGCGCAGCGGAGCGGGGGCGCTCTCCCCGCCCGCTCCTGCCCCGGGCTTGGCTCTTCCTTTCGCCGCGGCGGACCTGGGGACGAGACAGAACACACGGGACTGGCGGGCGGGCGGCGACAGCGCCCGGGGACAGCGCCCGGCCCGGCCCGGCCCCGCACGCCCGCCCCGCACTCTTCGCTCAGCGCCGCCACTTACGGATGGCCACCGTCCCGCGAGCATCCCCGGCCTTGCGCTGGGGCTGGGAGAGCTTGACGACAACACGCTGTCTTTACAACGTGGAAAGAAAACAAACCAAAAACCAAAAAAAAAAAAAAAAAAAACCAACAAAAAAACACCCAAAACAACCAACAAACCAAGAAACAAAAAAAGGGGGAAAAAAAAGTTTAAAAAGAACAAACGAAACTAAACCAGCCGTTCTCCTGAGGGGCCGCAGCTCGGCGGCAGCCCGGGCCGGGCGCCCGCGGCCGCCCCTCTCTCTGCCGCGCCTGGCCGTGCGGGGCCTTTTTATACCCGCGCGGTACCTCGCGGTGATGAGCCGTCCCCTGCGCGGCAGCCAGGAATGCTGCCCTCGCCCCTCACACGACCAGTTTTTCCAGGCTGCCTTCGCACTGACGGGGCGGTTTTGTTTCCAGCCATCATCTGGGGCGGCCGAACGTCAGCAGGTAGAGAAGGACAAACCTGTTCCGAGGCGGCGCGTTTCCTCCCTCCCTCTCTCCTCCCGCCGCCCTCCTGCCCTCCGCCCTGCCACCGGGGGAAACTGCTCGACAGGTTTCGCCGAAGCTGGAGGTGGCTCCGGGGGTGAGTAAGAGACTCCACCCTGCGCCCTCCCGACAGGCGCTGCCGCTGACGGGCCGCCTGCCCTCGCACCCTTGCCGGCCCCCCTCGCCTGGCTGGCAGCCCTGAAAAACAAAACAACAAAACAAAACAAAAAAGCCTTAAACCGGCACGTCACGTTCTCCGGGGGATTTCACCGCCGCAGTGTGAACGCCCGGCCTGGCCCGGGATCCGTGCTTGTGGCGTCGCGCCTGGCGAGCGTGGCCGCTTCCCGCCCGGCCGGTTCCCCTCAGGCCCGAGCTCTGCTCTCCTGCCCGCCCTCCGCGGCATTCTGAGCCGGGTTTCTCCTCTTTTTCTCCGGCCAATATTCTCCGAGATGGGGAGGAAATCTGTAAAAGCCCTCTGATATCCCTGGGTGAGCTGGCAGCGTTGCCATGTGCTGCCCAGCCCCCCTGAAGGGTACACAGGTACCCATTTCTAATCTGGAATATTCATGGTCAGATTGACTGTTTTAGTTTGAGGGAGTTTTTTGTAAATGACACGAGAAAACACCTGCTGTACATGAGTGACTGGGTTTGCCCTGTTTTCCCTCAGTATTGCCACAGCAATGCTGCTGTTTCCTCAGGTGCCTTGAGCTGCCATAGGGGAACAGCAGGCCTTTCCAGTGGTCACTTTCTGCTCCTGAACCTTCCTGACCTTGGTTTCAGAAAGGAAGGACTAAGAAGCCAGAACTGAAAAATATGGAAAAGGTTCTGATGTTCAGAGGTGTTGGACAGCCAACAGGAAAGGAGGACACCCTGAACTTTGACAGGCTAGCAGTGAAATCCAATTCACGAAGGTTTCGAGCCATGTTCTTGGGGTGAGTGCAACGCCCTGTAACCTTAGGGTGGGGATTAATGTAACCCCACAGCTGGCTTCCCCATGGTGGCAGTGGGGATGCTGGTTGCTGGTGGTGCCAGGCTGCCTGCACTGCCTGACCACATGCTGCTCTCTCCAGCCAGCCCAGGACACACCATTTCAAAAAGATGTGGATGGTAAACCTTGCTCTGCCAGTGACTCAGCCTCCGGCCTCAGCCAAGTCGCTTTACCACACCTTGAGAGGGAGATAATGCTTACCTACCTCATCTTATGAGGCTTCACTAATGTTTATATAGTGCTTTGAATGTTTAAAGAACTGAGTGCTGTTTATGCATTTTGGTGCTCCAGATCCTATGATCTTTGGCCCTTTAAAAATACATAGGAGACTGAAGCGGTCCCAGAGGAAATGCCCATACAGGAGGCATCCCAGAGCAGCAGAGCAGGGAGAAGGCCTTGTGGCTGTGCACAGCTTGTGTGAACGTGGTGCTGCACCAGAAGCTGGAGTGATGGAACCAGAACAGGTTGCTCTAGAGCCTATGCAAACCTCATGCTGAGGAAGCTCCCTGGATCTAGGCTGGAGGCGTTTCAGTCTGCTTTGGTACAGCCAGCTCTTGCTCTTCTGCTCTGCCCTCTCACACTCAAACCCAGAGCTTAATTTTGTGCTTTCTTCCAGATAGCCCAAGCCATAGGGGGTTTCTGGACCTTCTCTTTCTCCCAAAAGGATATTTGCTTGCCTTGGATAAAGGAGAGTGAACTATTTGTGTGTTCACTCAAAGGACACCTCTGTCCTTGGCATCCATGGAGATCTGTGGAAGCAAGACTCTCTTTACACCCATTTGTGCTGTGACACAGTGTTCTAGGTCGTCCACTCCTGCCAGGGATGTGTACAGCATGTGCAGCATGACTGCATGGGCTGTATTTTATATATAATCCTTCATGGACTGCACTGGCAACTCTCACCTCCCTCTGACAAACACAAGCTCGCACCCACACCCACAGCTCCACAATACCACCCAGCTAAATAATCACCTGACTGTCCATACTGGCTTGGTTCAAGAGTCCTTTCCAGCCAAACCAGTCAGAACCTGCTCCTGCACTGGTGAGATATATAATCCCCAGGGATCTCATTGCTGTTCTGGTCCTGGGTCACACACACATTGCAAATGGCCCCTAAAGGACTCTGAGCAATAAGGGGGGAACCTGTCTGAGGCAGCCAGGCTTCTCTGAGGTACCAGAACCTGTGTGGTCTTTAGGCAGGATGAACCATCTCCTGCTTTCAACTTCTTTTTAATAAGTGTCAGTGGTTTTACAGTGAATGGGTAAACATACCTTTCATTTAATTATATAAGCATTTAGTAGGTGCTGTTTCTCACCCATATACCCTCAATTATGGAAGTAAGAAAGTTAACATCCTGCTTGCTCCCTTCACTAGGTGGAATCTCAGAGAACAGGCTGAAAGCTTTGAAAGGTAGAAGAGTAGAGGTGCCCAAAAGTGGAAATGGACAGGCAGCACTAGCCAAGGCATGAGCAATGTGGTGTTCTTCCTCTGTGAAAGGTGATTGAAGCATTAAAGTAATGGAATCAGTTCTGAAATTAAATAGGGGGGAAATGAGGAGTATTAGAAGGAATAGTAATTAGTCCATTGTTTGTAGTGATGGTTAAACTAAGTATTGTTTATATCAGTGGGACCCAAATGAAAAGGACTGTGGTCCCCCCCAGCATGGCCTCCTACACTGGGTGCTGAGAGCTCTCTGACTGCACCAACACTCCTGGAACCTGGAGGAGCAGCACATGTAACGTGGAACATGATGGCTTGGGCCCCTTGGACAGAATTTTCTTGGATGAGGAAAGCAAATACCAGTCACCTTATGGTGTCAAAGAGAGAGGGCAGCACAAAAGGAGACATAACGCCAGGAGTGGTTGTAGGAGACAAAGAGCTGGTCTGGGAGGAAGTGAAGATGAAGGGCAAGCTTGTGGGAGGACATAAAAGGCTGTGCTGTTTGCATGGCAGAATATGGAAGATCATGAATACTTGGTAATGAGAGGAGGATTATATTTCAGGGAGGCTCTGCTTTGAAAAAATTGAGTTATGAAAAATGACTGGAAGGTGCTATCATTATTACCAGTCAATATCCCCACGCTTGTTTGGCAAAAGCTCCCAATACTTTCCTGCCAATTCCTTATTCCACAGGTAACATTATGGAAGGGCATGGACAACCCAAAGTATTATTCCATGTATGTTTTATCTGACAATTCTGGACTTAAATCCAGCATTAAAAGTAAGCATGGACATGGAGCTTACCATGTCTCTGCTTATTGTTTCTACTTTCCTCGTTATTTCCCCACCAATTTCCTACTCTTACTCATTAATGCTCACCTAAAATTAGGCTGGAAGTTTCTTAAAGAAAGACCCAGAATCTGACATGTCCTGGAAAGTACTTTTAATATTTTTGGGTCTGGTAAACAGGGAAAAAAAAAATCTCTGCAAGTGGATTTTCTCCCACCCTGGGAAATCAGCATTCCATATGTTCATAGCAAACAGTGATGGGGCAACTTCATGTTTACTTTAGTTGGTGTAAACTCATTTGTCAATGCAGCAGCCCACTGTGTGTCACATGTGAGCATAATAATAGTTTGATACTAACTTGATTTGCAGTAATAAACACCCTGAGAGATGGCCTAATGCTTCCTCATATAAATAGGAAGCCTTTTGAGATTACTGCCTACATAACAGCAAGTGATTTATAGATAAATGGATGAGGTGGGATGTTTTTCCAACCAAGAACTTTTAGAAAGATTGTGGGTTTGCCATTCAGTGGGTAGATTAATAAAGAAGTGTTAGAAATTAAAACATGGCTAGCAGCTTCTTATGAGGCCAAGAATTCACATTTCATTCAAAATGCCACTATTGTGTGCACAAAATTTTGATTAAATCCAAATTTAGCAATTTAGCAGGAGTGAGATTTGTATCTCAAATGCTTTATCTAAGCATGCATTTCAATGTCCCTGAGCACTACAGAGGTTACATACCAATTTAATGTGTAATACTGCTTTTCACCATTTTCCTTGTTCTGACTTAACATCTTGTTCATTCCAGAAGCTAACTGTGTAAATTACATTATACAAATAAATGTAGTTTTTCCCTTTTTGGGAGAATTTTTCAAGTCAATCTCTGTCTGTATTCAGTGGCACAATAGCAAGCAGCAGATTACCAATTTTCTGGTTTCTATTTCAAATTTTCAGTTTAACTGTTAAACACATCAGTTCTTCTAATAACAGTTTTAGAATAAGGAGACCTTAAGGCTTTGCACAGTTCCAGGCTGGTTCTGTGGGTACAATTTCCTGTGCTTCAGCAGCTACAAAAAGGAAAATATGTGAAGAGCAATGGTTGTGCTGCAGAGATGGTGTGTGAGTTATCAAGCAGATGTGTCCTGGGAGATCCATCCATCCCTGCATTGAGACCCTGATAGGAAGGAGAAGCTTCACCTCTGGCCCTAAAAACATCAGGAAAAGCTCATTGGAAACAACAAGGAGGTACTTCTGCAGCCCTGGTGTAGATTATACTTTGTCATGACTTTCCACTCAGGAGTCCCAGCAGTGTGCAGAGATGAGAGCTGGAGATCAGATGATCACAGAATAGTCAGGGTGGGAAGGGACATCTGGAGATCATCCAGTCCAACCCCCTGCCAAGGCAGGGTCACCTGGAGCAGGTGACAGAGGAACATATCCAGGGGAGTTTGAATGTCTCCAGACAGGGAGACCTCTCTGGGCAGCTGTTCCAGTGCTTTGCCATCTTTACCATAAAGAAGTTCTTCCCCATGTTGAGGTGAAACGTTTTGTGTTTTAGTTTATGGCCCTTGCTCCTCTTGCTGGGTACCACGAAAGAGAGCCTGGCACCATCCTCTGACACTCACCTTTGAGACATTGGTATGGATTAATGAGATCTCCTCTGAGTTTTCTCTAAACTAAACAGACCCAGCTTCCTCAGTCTACTCATTAAAGAGATGCTCCAGTCTTCTGCTGGACCCTCTGCAGTAGCTCCTTGTCTGTCTCCTGTGGAGTCCAGAACTGGACACAGAGATGTGTGCATGAGAAATGAGTCCACCGAGTCCTCTTTTGCAATCAGCTCTCCCTGTAGTATTTCAAACTTCAGGAGAGCATGGTCTCATGGTTACTTTTTTATCTCCTCACAATCAATTCTCCTTTCTCTCTCTCTCCCTGTTTTTAGCTGACTTTTATTAAATGCTAGCCACCTTTTACTCTACCATGAAGTTTCATGCTAAACCCTGGAAGCTAACACTCGAAATCACTCACTTTTTCTGAGCATTTCAGCCAAGCAGTTCATATTTAAGATTAGCTGCTATGCATTAAGTCTGCTTCAATAACTTTATAATTGATTGCAATGCTTAATCGTGATAGCCATCAGAAACCTTGTAGCAACTTGATTTTTCATGTTCACCAACCAGCTGTTTTTTCAGAGTTGGCAGGATTACGTGTCCTGGCCCATAAAACCATGAGAAAGGAAGTGATTACTAATTATTTGACCATCTATCAAGATTTCCTGGGCTTTTGCTGGTTCAGGCTACTGAACATACAGAGTCAGAGTGTGACTTTGCCCTGACGTAGCATGGTCATTTTTAGCAACATCTCCTATTTCCGGTTTTCTGTCCTTGGAATATAGAACTTTCCAAACAACAGCGGGGAATGGTGACATAGTTGTGGGCAGGTCAAAGTGGTCCAAGTAAATAAACTGACTTATTTCACATCACACTCTTGTCAGACAGAGAGATAACAGGCCAGTTGTCTGTGCCCTGAAGCCCTGGAGCTCTACAGGATTCAACAAAGATCTTTGCTGGATGCCTCAAGGGTGCTGGAATCCTGTCATCCCAATCTGACCCTTCAGTGGGAATAAGAAATTCACATTTGCCACAGAAAGAATTGAATGCATTGAAATCCCAACTTCACTGGGCCCTGGTCATAAAGATCCATTCCAAAACATACCCAGGAAGGAAGCCACACCCCCTGGGAGATGCAAGTGTAATTATTCATGCACAGACAATCCTCATCAGAGAATGTCCCCAGCACAGCAGCTTCCTGCATGACAGGATTAATTGACAACTGCCTGTTCTAATTGTGATAACTTCATATCTCTCAGCAAATGATTGCCATTAAGATTCCTTTTTTCTCACCCTGAAATTCTTTTCTTTATACTCAATTGCCAGGATTGTCATTTCCCTTCTATGCTAATAATTAATCATTTCATGTAGAAATAATCAGCTGGCATAAACAAACATAATTGTCATTCTCTTGCCCCTTTCTTAGCACCTTTTACTGCGTGGAGTCTCATCTAATTTCACTTTTAAGCGCTTAAAACCGGGATTTGGGCTGGTGAACACCAAGCACAAGAGCCTAATGGGATCTGCAACAGTGGCAGTGGAGGAGAAGCACATTAATTATGTACATAAACATGTAATAATGAGGCTTATCTGTACTCAGAAGTGCCGCTGAGGATACTTAGCAGG
Source organism: Ammospiza caudacuta (assembly GCF_027887145.1). Taxonomy (NCBI): domain Eukaryota; kingdom Metazoa; phylum Chordata; class Aves; order Passeriformes; family Passerellidae; genus Ammospiza; species Ammospiza caudacuta. Next base: position 56,488,030 of record NC_080598.1, on the reverse strand, counting down.
CAGCTTTGGCCAGGCAATATCTCCCCTGGCCACCATTCTTCTGATCCCATGTGGAAGCTGAGGAGATGCGAAGGAATACTGTGGCTTGAGAGAGGGTTTATTTATTGCTGTGGTGTTTAGTGCTGCTGCAAGACAGGGAATGATATCTCAGCCTTTTCCTGCCCCGTTGTGCAACGTGCCCCGCATCAGGTCGCGCAACGCCGAGGCCTGGCAGGGCCTGCCTACGGAGGAGGCTGCGGAGCAGGGCTGCAGGATGTTGTTGGTTGGCACCTTCCCATGGGTTCCCTGTGATGTGCAGCATCGTGGAGTGGGAGGGAGGTGCTGGTGTGAAGCTCACAACGCCAGTGGGAGTGCGCGAGATATGCACGGGCTGAGCGTGTCCCGACAGGAGAGCCCTGGCAGGGCACGCTGAGGGGGAAAGGGGCACAGCCTCTGCCCTGCCAGCCTCTGAGAGCTGGGCCCCACTTGTTACAACCTCCTGGTGTATCAGTGGCAGACTTGGACATCAAGGACCAAATCTTTTGCCCCTGAGATTTGAATCAACTCTTCCCAAATGGAGCCACGTTAAGTAGTGCTGTGTGGTTCACACTAGACGTTTTGCTGCCATGGTTCAGGATTCTTGTCTCAGCTACACTTTCGAGACACAGGCTTCTGCCTCTTCCCATTCAGCTGATCACAGGTAAACAAATGTATGTATAATGAAGTCTCTAAAGTAATTTCCAGATAGACACTTTGCAAAATAATAAATCTGGTAGTACGAGATTTTATTCTGACTCATGGACTATCTAAGATGGCAACGTTTGAGTCCCACAGATTCATTTGTATGGGACTTTACATATCTTATAAGCATTCTACATTAGTAGCTTTTCCAAAAGAGCCACTAAAATTAAAGTGCTGCTAGAAACATGCAATCAAACACCACTGTGTCATAAAACATTGTTAAAGAATCATGGAAGACTAGTCTTACTAGTCTAGAAGATGATTATACTGCTGATAGAGTCCACTTGGAAGACACAAACATATCAGCTGTGCTTCTGATAATATATGCTGCACACATTTGATCAGTTCTTTATAAATTTCTTGTTTTCACCCACCATGCAATTACTTCAGGTTTATCTCAGTGATCTAACAAATTGCGTTGCTGGGAACTGAAAGGATTTTGTTTCTTAACTGCTGTAATAGGTCGTATGGAGGGATGAGCATTGGTGCCTGGAGAAGGTGATTACCCCTGTGGGTGCATTTGATCACTCTTTGGGTCCCTTAGTGCTTTGTGTAAGTGGAACTGGGCTCACTTTGTCTTCTGTGCACCAGGGATGCATTTACCTCCTACTTATCTCACTACTTGAACAAGCCTTAAAAATGGAGGAATCTTCCAACTAGATCACAATCCTTTTGGAAGAATTCCAGTTGATCACACTGTTCAGAAGACTGCAAATAAAGGAACTCTGATGCAAGGAGGGGTTTCATTTCAGATGAGGGACTTCATTATCACTCACTGCTGAACAGCAAAATCCCTGTATGAGGCAACTGAGACATGCTACAGTATAGTAAGTCTAAGTTAAGATGTGCAAAACTGGAGATATTTACCTTTTTAAGTAGAAGGAACAGATCCTGAAGCCTTGTTGGACATGATTAATTCAGCAAATACTGATCAGACACAGTCAGTGTGTCCGGGGGTCAGGCAGCCTTGTCAGATGTCAACAGTTTATTATGTCAACATTCAGTAGGAGAGCAAGCACATGCTGATTTTTCAAATAATTAACAGTGCCCTTCCATGACAAACGTTTTAGAAGAGACTCTCCAAACAGAAACTTCATATTTTCAGCCATCAGTAGAAAAGAAAGTGATTGCATTCAGGAAAGAAAAGCTGTAGCTCAAGTCAGACAGGAACTTGGACATGTTAGTTGTGCAAATCTCTGCTTTCTGCAGTGTTAAGAGAAGTGCTGACATAGGCCAAGTAGTCCCTATCCCTTGGCAGTATTAGCTGGATCATTAGGAAAAAGAAACAAAGCGGAAGCTGGGTGTTGTCTTTCAAGTGAGGAAAGCTGTAGAATTGATGTAATGTTTGACTTTTAGAGGAGGCATTCAGTGTCTTCTCCGTGGAGAGGAGCAGAGCTTCCAGCACCAGCATTCATTCCCGGAACGTCACTGCAACTTAAAACATTCAACACTGGAAATAAATCCAACATTTGTGCAGCAGTTACAAGTGTCACATTATTGATTGTGCCTTTATGCTGTTCTATGGTCACTGCTGGAACTTTGTACAACAGGATGGTCCAGACCCTCAGGAGCCTCTCTGACACTCAGGTGCAGGCTGGGAGCTTGTGCACTTTTCTGCTGTGGCATTTGACCCAGAGGTGATTCTGCAGGGCAAGGAAAACTACAGCCTGACCACTTGCACTATTACACTGAGGCTGGAAAAGAATGGGAGCCACTGCCATTTCCTAGCACAAAATAAAATGCCACTTTATATTCTAATTAAAAACTGATAGTAAAAAATATCACAAGCTTTTCTGCACAAAAAACCACAAACAAAAAAACAGCAAAAAAACAAAAAGAAAAATAAAAAGCCCAAACCAAAACCCAAAAGTAACTTTATCCAGTTTCCACCATGCCATTTCGATGTGTACTGTGTATAAAACACCAAGCACAGATCTGCAGCTGATCCTCACAGGCCAGATCTCCCAAACTGCAGCTGGATGTAGCTGTGGAAGGGTACCTGCACATCATGGGTGTCTGGAGCTGCTTGAGGAGTTGTGAGCTGTACCCACAGTTGGTGCTGGCAATGGAATGAGTGTGTTTGCAATACCCAAAGCCCTGTAGGGCTGCTTAATATGCAACCCTTTACTGAGGATTGCTGGATGAAAAGAAGAGTGTATGGGATCTTTTCAGGAATGATCTGAAGGAGAAAAATTAGGATGTTTCAAAAAACGAAGCTGCCTCTGGGATGTCTAGCATACTTCAACTAATGAAAGACAGTATCTGCTGCTCATAGTAACTGAAACAAATAGGTAGAAACAAATAGGATCAATTTTATTCCTTACTAATATTTAGATTTTACTTTTGAGCAATAACTATGCAAAACTGAAGAGTTACTACACACAAATAGATTCATCATAAGACTGAGAGTTATCACAGAGAGTATAATTATGATTATTAAATCCAGCATGAAGCAAAGGGTGTAGTAGACGAACAAGACAACACAGAATCTCCAAGGTGTTACTGAAGTTCATCTCCAGCATTGAGTCAAGAGCTGAAGTTTCTGGCCTTTGTTGGGTGGTTCTTGCCACAGCACCCTCTACATTTAAGTTAAGTCAAGTTTCTCTTAACACTTAGAGACTGTTAACAGTTCCTGAATGAAATTCTGATATATATAAAAGAGATCCAGTTCTTTCTCAGATAAAAATTAAATTTGCATTCATATGTCTGCCATTAAAACACACTGGTTTATTTATAAGGCAAATCACAAATTTTCTAAAAAGTTGCAGGAACATTCTTAAGTAAGATGATATATTAACAGGATATATATATATATTTCTGTAAAGATTTGTCAGAAAGTAGCTAATACTGCTTAATTCTTAATTTAAACATGACCCAAACCGTTTCATTTTAGCTTCTAACTAAAAGTCTTCTTTCTGGATAACATCTCAAAATGTTGTACTTAGTGTCTTTAACTGGCTTATATGCAGGACCAAAATGGTTGGCTATTTTCTTCCCTCTCCTTCAGTTTTACTGTTGAGACCTATTATTTCAGTAGTTCACATTAGAATATAATTTTTTGTTCAAAAGAAAAAGTATTTTTGTACTACAGATGGATATTTTAGAAATGTAAGATGTTTTATTTAGAAATTTTTCTGTAAATCAAATGGGCCTTTATTGAAAAGTATGAAGAAAATATTGATGCTTCTGTCTGTGCTGCAGTCAGTCATTTTGATACAGAAATAAAGAATGGGTGCTGTTGTGAATAAATGATGGCATCTGAGAATAATTTAAAAATAGAAAATATTCTAATGCCAGGAAAGTCAGTTGTGGAGAAATTTATCAAGGGACTTCCTGGTTCAGTGCATCAACACTCAGACTATTGAAGAGGCAAGATAATAGTTCTGAACACCATAGGAAGAAGACTCTGTGCATGATTTTACTCCTGATTGTAAACATTTTCAGAAACAATACTTTGCTACATACATCATCAACGTTATGTATTTACAAATAAGACACCAAAAAAATACTACAAATTTGATGTCTGATTTTTGATGTTAGATCTTATTTATTTAATTCTGTATTCATTTTATTCAATCTAAATCATGTTCATTGCTATGTAATATCAATAATTTAATAATGAGGCAGCTTAGTTGTGATTTTTATGACCACAGTGAAGATGTGCACTACTCTTCACATTAATCAAGTATTTTTACCATTTTGTTTTTAACTGGAGTGTATGCAGCATTTTCTCACACTGCATGTACAGCCCCCTTGTTTTGGTGTGATCTGACATGCAGTACACCTTGGGAATCTTTTAATACCAGCAGGCTCAGCAAGTAATCATTTCTCCATGATAAGAATAGCTGTGGGAAGGTTGAGTGGTATAAAAAGGAAAAAGAAAAAACTATCTGCACTTCAAAGATTCCCTTCAGATGCAGCAGATAGAAAATCCACACAGATCACTGCAGAAGCTGTAGGTGAAATTAAAAGTTGCC